>NC_092879.1:16965496-17268851 GCF_028372415.1 Notamacropus eugenii | reverse complement strand
TAAGGGTTCTGCTGGTTGTTCAAGGTCGGGGGGGGCCGTGCTGATGACCGCCGCCCGGTGGGCTTTCTCTTATCTCTCCAGCCCCTGGGTTCCAGCCAGCCGATCCAGCCGTCCAGTCAGAGGGTCCAGCCATCCAGTCAGAGAGACTAGAGAAGGCGGGAGTGTGCAGTCCACGGTAGCAGGAACTACCAGAGGAGGTGTCTTAGGCCCACTTAGCTTTTTGATCAATGGCTGATTGCTTTTTCGAAAGTGAGGGGGAGGAGGAGCAGTTTAGGGAACAGCCCGTGGTCCAAGAAGGGGAGCCAGTGCTGACCTTTCATGGGTCCAGATTGCGCAGGGGGGAGTGTGTCCTCGCAGAGAGTGAAGGCCATCAGATCAGATACCTGGTGCGCTACCAAATGATGGATGTGAATGCCCCTAGCCGAGAGTATGTGATTCTCCAGGCAGCTCCCGAGATCGAACCCGAGGCCGAGGCCGATGCCGGACCCGAGGCCGAGGTCGATGCCAGACACGAGGCCGAGGCTGGACCCGAGGCCGAGGCCGAGGCCGGACCCGAGGCCGAGACTGAGGCCGAGGCCGAGGCTGAGGCCGATGCCGAGGCTGAGGCCGATGCCGGACCCGAGGCCGAGGCCGAGGCCGATGCCGGACCCGAGGCCGAGGCCGAGGCCGGTGCCGGACCCGAGGCCGAGGCCGGACCCGAGGCCGAACCCGAGGCCGGTGCCGGACCCGAGGCCGAGGCCGGACCGGAGGCCGAGGCCGAGGCCGGTGCCGGACCCGAGGCCGAGGCCGGACCCGAGGCCGAACCCGAGGCCGGTGCCGGACCCGAGGCCGAGGCCGGACCCGAGGCCGAACCCGAGGCCGAGGCCGGACCCGAGGCCGAGGCTGAGGCCGAGGCCGGACCCGAGGCCGAGGCCGGACCGGAGGCCGAGGCTGAGGCCGAGGCCGAGGCTGAGGCCGATGCCGGACCAGAGGCCGATGCCGGACCCGAGGCCGAGGCTGAGGCCGATGCCGGACCCGAGGCCGAGGCCGGACCCGAGGCCGAGGCTGAGGCCGATGCCGGACCAGTGGCCGATGCCGGACCCGAGGCCGAACCCGAGGCCGAGGCCAAGCCAGAGGCAGGGACCATGCCAGAGGCTGAGGCCAACCCGAGTGGCTCGGAAGCCGGGCTTAGTGGCAGCCCCAGCTCATATCGAAGCCGCAGCCCCATGCATCGTTACAGCCCCATGCGGCACCTCCGCAGCCCAATGCTTAGTTACAGCCGCATGCGCCGCCGCAGCCGCAGCCCCAGTCGCAGCCCCTATGGAAGACGTAGCCCCATGCGTTCTTACAGGCTCAGGCTGCGCCGCCTCCGCTGCAGCAGCCTCAGGTGCTGTTACAGCCCCAATCGAGGCCGCAGCCCCAATAGAAGCGGCTGCTGCAGCTGCGGCCCCATGGGCACTTACAGCCTTACGTGGCACCACAGCCCCAGCCCCAGCCCCAGCCCCAGCCCCAGCCGTAGTCCCAGCCGTAGTCCCAGCCGCAGCCCCAGCTCCAGTGGAAGCAGCAGCCCCAGCCCCAAGCGGCGCCGCTGCCTCCCCACTCCCAGCAGCAGCAGCAGCAGCAGCAGCAGCAGCAGCAGCAGCACCAGCAGCAGCAGCAGCACCAGCAGCAGCAGCAGCAGCACCAGCAGCAGCACCGTCAGCCTCGGAGACGACAACCTGATAGTTCTCAGCGAGGAGGACAGAAGCCCGCCCTTGAGTTCGGAAGAGGAACCTGCTGCCACCCCACTGCTGGGTCATCAGGAGTCACCCAAAAAACAGCTCTGCTGCATTACTGTTATCGGGAGGTGGGAGTATGAATGGGTCCCCAAGAATCGTCTGCTCCGTTACTCTGCTGTACACATGCAGCTAGACAGTGATGCTGCCCTCCAGCTGGCAGCTAAGAGAGAGCAGCAGGAGTACTGCACCATGTCCTCGTCAGGGAGCAGCACGTCCGGGGCCGTGAAGCCACTAGCCAGCGAGAAGGATCTCAGGGGGTTGGGGAGGTCCCTCTCGCCAGTTCCTGGGGCCTGGGGAAGGAGAGGCTCCGTGGGGGATTTCCAATCACAGATTACAATCTACCTTCCCAAGGCCTTAAAGCCCTTGCTTGTGCAAGACTGGGAGCTGGTGATCCTAGGGAAAAAGCTCTTTACCCTGCCCGCCAGGAAAACTGTTGATGTTATCCTGACCGAGTATGTTTCCTTCCATGAAACCTCTAGCACTACCGAAAACAAACAGACGGTCAGTGAGCTGATGGCCATGATCAAGGAGTACTTTGATTTGGTTCTGGGGACCCAGCTCCTCTACAATTTCGAGAAACCTCAGTATGCTGAGATTTTGACCAGTCAGCCCAGTGCCCAAATGTCTCAGGTTTATGGAGGTGCCCACCTACTGCGTCTTTTCTCCCAGATGGGCACCATGCTGGCCAACACTTCTTTAGCAAAGAGAAACCTCTATGTGCTGCTGGGCCATTTGTATGATTTCCTAGAATATCTGGCCAGTGAGCCTTCTCTGCTGTGTATTGATCCCATTGATTACCAGCTGGCCACTGCTGAGTACCAGGAAAGAGCTGAGTAAGAGCTTGATGCTCTTGGCTCCTGTCAGATCAGCATTTTCTGGAGCCAATCTATTGGGTGTTATCAGCCCATATCTTGCCAAAATGTTTTGTGGTTGCTGTTTGTTCCTTTAAAATGTCCCTTAACTACTTTCATGGAGGAAGCCCCTTCTCCGCTTACTAGAGCAGTAACTAGTGTTTATTCTAATGGGCATGGAGACTGGAATTCCCTTGCCTAGATGACCACAATTTTGCATTCTGATGGTTCCGTACCTCAGCACTTGAGACCAGTGACCAACATCCTTGATTGATGATTGTGGGTACCAGAGATGTCACCACTTTAATGGAGTGTGGGCATGTGGGGTTATCTGGTACTTGGGGCTAATTATCTGCCCCTTTTTGCAATGTGACTATGTTTATCTCTATACTCCAATGACTAAACTGTTCTGCGTTTGCTGTGTTGATTCCAATGTATAATTGGGTGATAAGAGAAAAACATTCATCTGTATTCAGGGATGTCTAGGAAAGTTTCCCTTTCAGAGATGTTTAACACATGTTGAAAATATAGTGATTTTGTTGAAAATAAAAAAGGTGTCTGTATTTTTATTATTCTCTGAACTTCAATAGAATGCGGCTGCCCAGCTTATAACCACTTTTGGAGTAGGCTTTCCCTTTGCTCTGTTTCTGACCCACTCTGACCCAGTAAGACCTGGGCCTCCCAGAAGGGGGAAGGGCACATCCTCATTCCTTCAAGATGATCACACCAGCCTCTTATGGTTGTACCTGGACCAGCAGCAGCTCCTGAGCCAAGGGAATAGGATTGGTTTCTGTTGAAGCCCGCCATCAAGAAATAAAGGGAAATGGGGGCTTTCCTTCTGAGAAGGAAGCTGAAGGGCTCCTAGAGTCTTTGGTGATGACTTCTACCTCAGGGCCAGAGGCTCCAGCAGTGGGGCTGACATGAGTACCCCATTTAACAGCTTCTTGTTCTCACCCAGTGGAAGGAAGTTCCCTTTGTCAGTCCTGGTGAGTCTATGAGTTGGGAGAAATTGGTCATAGCTTGACCAGGGCCCAGGAATTGTTGCAGTCACGGTCCTGGGTCTACCTTACACATACTGGCTCCCTGTGCAAACTTTCTGGACACACCGCACACGCACATACACACACACACACACACACACACACTATATATATATATATATATATATATATTATTATTATTATTATTATTATTATTATTATTACCAAGTCATGCTGAGACTTGGAGCAACCTCAAGTATTATACTCGTGCCCATTGAGAAATGGGCAGTGAGAAATGTCCAACTCCTACAAACTCAGCCATATATGTAAAATGGGGAGAGTTACCGTGATACCACCTACTTCCTGAGGTTATATTGAGGAAAAGAAAGAATAAGAGTTATAGTTCTTTGCTACCACAAGGAGTGCTGCATTTAGAGAAATCTTTTATATTTTTATTTTGCTTTTAAATTTGTATTCTATATACATGTGCACATACTTAAATATGCTAGTTGTTTGGTAATATGATTTTTTTTTCCAATCAGATCACTTCTCATCTTAGAGGCTTTAATTTTGTTTATGTGGAAGCTTTTCAGCATCCAGTAATTCAAATGATCTATCTTTTGTAATTTCTTCTATTGCTTGTTTGGTTAAGAATACATCTCCTACTACTAGGTATGAGGCATATGATCTCATTACCCTATCTTTTTTTCAATATAATCTTGAACATTAAGATCACGTATCCATTTAAAATGTATTATATAATATGGTGTAAGTTGATTAAAGCCTAATTTTTGTCAGGTTATTTTTCAGTTTCCCCAGCAGATTTTACCACATAAGAATTATTTCCTAAGTAATTTATGTTATGAATTCTGATATTTATGTTTTTAATTTATGCTATTGAATTTTATTATTTCTGATTCTCCCTTGTCCATTCTCTTCCATTGATCTAGTTCTTTACTTTTTAGTAAGTAACAGATAGTTTTGATGACTATTGTTTTAATACTGTTGCTTAATACTGTTTTAATACTATTCTGGAAATGCTATCCCTTCTTTATTCTTACCTTTTTCATTATTGCTTGATACTCTAACATTTTTGTTTCTCCATTATCATGTTCTATTTTTGTTGTGGGTCCCTTTGATTCATTGATTGTTATGACATTTATGTGTCAATTTGTTTTGGTAGTATTGTCGTTTTTATTACATTGGCACTGCCCAGCCATGAGCAGTGAATGATCCTCCAATGAATTAAGTTGTTTTTTACCTTTAATGAGAACTTTCCATTGGAATTTATATAAATTTATATATTTTATATAAATCTTTCAGTAAATTGATCCTTAAATACTTTATTATTTTTGTGGTTGTATTGATTTTTGTGGTTTTATTTATAGCCTACAGCAGGGGTGGGCAACCTGTGGCTTCAAGGCCACATGTCTAGGTCCTCAAGTGTGGCCCTTTGACTGAATCCAAACGCCACAGGAAAAAAATCCCCTTAAGAAAAGGATTTGTTCTGTAAAACTTGGACTCAGTCAAAAGGCTGCACCCGAGGACCTAGAAGGCCACAGGTGGCCTTCAGGCGGCAGATTCCCCACTCCTCACCTATAACTTGACTGAAGCTATTAATTGTCTCAACTGGAATCTTTGCTGATTCCCTAGAATTTGTGAGTAAACCATCCTGCCATCAGCAAATAGGGAGAGTTTCATATTTTCTTTGTCTCTTTTTGCCTTTAATTTCTTTTTCCTTGTTTACTGCTATTGATAGCATTTCTATTGTTACATTAAATAGTGATTTCTTACATGAACCACTGTAATCTCCTTGACATGACATTTTAAAAATTTGAACTGATATTCATTAATGATGTTAGTGCTTAGTTCTCCTTTGTTTTAAGTTTCCCTGGTTTAGTTATTAGGTTTCTATTTGTCTCACAAAATGAATCTGGTAG
This sequence comes from Notamacropus eugenii, assembly GCF_028372415.1. NCBI lineage: Eukaryota > Metazoa > Chordata > Mammalia > Diprotodontia > Macropodidae > Notamacropus > Notamacropus eugenii. Next base: position 17,263,323 of record NC_092879.1, on the reverse strand, counting down.
GGTGCTTTCTTTCTCAGTTTTGGAGAAGAATTTGTGTGATATAAATCCTAATTGTTCTTTAAAAGCTTGCTAGAATTGTTCTGTGAATCCACCAGGACCAGGAGGTATTTGCCTTACAGCTAGTATAATTTCTTCTTCTGAGATTTAATTCTTTTAAGACTTCTAGCTTGAATATTTCATATTTTTGAAGGAATTCAATTTTGGGGTTGTTCTTGTTTTGTTGGTATGTACCCAATAAGTTCTGATAATTCTCCTGATTGTGCCGCCATTTTCCCTAGTTCAGTTGTTATTTGGTTGATTGGATCGTTTGTCCTCTTCTTTTTCTTTTGATAGGGTAAAAGTTTGTCAGTTTTGTTCAAAGAAGCAGCTTTTACTTTACTCTAGCCTTTCTATAGTTCTGAACATCACTGGGTCTCTGTTCTGTTGAATGAACAAGGCATTATTAGGGAAAACTTTTGTATTTTTATTTTGCTTGAACAAGGCACTATCTCCCAGACTGGTGCTTTTTCACTAGTTCTGTATCCCTTCTGCCTGGCATAATGCCCCCAAACCTCTCTGGCCACCTAGCTTCTTTCACATCTCAGCTCAAATCCTACTTTCTGCAAGAAGCTAATGCAGGGGTGGTGAACTTGGGGCCTCCTGAGGCCACCTGTGCTAGGTCCTCAAGTGTGACCCGAATCCCAACTTCACAGAATAAATCTCCTCAATAAAAGGATTTGTTCTATCAAACTTGGACTCAGTCAAAGTGCTGCACCCAAGGCTGTCTTCCCTCTGAACTTATCTCTCACTAGCACTGGTCGTAGATTATGTAGACATAGATCTGTTACATTACAAAATGAATAATTTAAAGGTAGGAATTTGTGTGTGTGTGTGTGTGTGTGCTTTTCTTTGTATCCCCAGTAGTTAGCATAATGCCTGGCACATCATATAGTCTTAATAAATGCCTCTTAACTTGACTTAACTAAGCTTGACCTGTCAGTTTAGATACTGTCTAGTAGCATGATTAACTGAAGGACTAATGAGTTAAGACTGAAAAAATTATCATCCATTCATTGATGGCAATCAGATACTCTGATTCTGATTTTTAATGTTTAAAGAAAAATATTTTCGATTGTTTATTTTTATATCACCAAATTTTCTCCCAGGATCTCTTTTTTCTTCCCAGAGAGCAATTTTATGTAGCAGGAAGAGAGAGAGGGAGAAAGGAGAGAGACACAGAGAGAAACAGAGAAAGAAAGAGAAAAGAGGAACAGAGAAACACAGAGAGAGACAGAGAAAGAGAGAAATCCTCAAAATAATGAATCCATGAAAAAAAAAAGATTGAAATTATCTGCAGTGTACCTCATCTGTTGACCTCCAATTTCTGCAGAGGAATGAGAGTGGGTGTCTTCTCACACTCTTTTTCTGGGAGGAAACTTGTTTTCTGTAATTTGGCAACAATTTATTTTGAATGTGTTGTGGCTGCTCTTTTCATTTATATTTTTCATAGTCACAGTGAGTGGTGTTTTCTGGATTCTGCTTTCTTTATTCTGCATCAGAGTTTGCTGGCTTTTCCCTGGTTCTGTCTAGTCATTGTTTTACCAAGCACTGTTATATTCCATCATAGTCTTATATCATATTTGTTTAATTAATCTCCAATTCATAGGAGATTGTTTTCATTCCTGTCCTTTGCTACCACAAAGAATGTTGTGTTTGTAGCATTCTTTTATATGTTTTATGTTGCATTTAAATTTGTATTCAATTTTTATACTTTATATATGTATATGTACACACACACACACACACACATGTACCTATGCATACACCATATTTTAGTGTATAAGGGAGCCGCCTTTTTCTTGGTGACCTCCTTGGGACAGAAACCTAGTACTGGATTCTCTGGATCAAACAGTATAGGCATTTTAGTGACTTTATTTGCATAATTCCAAATTGTTTTTCAAAATTTATCTTTTATCCATCATTTATCTTTGAGGATTTGTAAAGTATGGGATAAAACATCGGGAGACGTGGTTCGCATTTCTGTCATTTCTAGGGATATGGCTGTTAATATTGTGCAGTTCTTCTTTTGAGAGCTGTTCATATCCTTTGACCACTTATCTCTTGGGTAATCCCTTTTGGTCATTGGTAGAAAGACTGATGGATAGATACATACATGTGCATATACATAAATCTACATGTACCTTTACACACATATACAGATTAGTACCTGCATATGTAAGTTGTGTATTTCTGTCTGTCTGCCCACCCGTCCGTCCATCTATCTATCCATCTATCTGTCTATGCGTCTATCTATCTATCTATCTATCTATCTATCTATCTATCTATCTATCTATCTATCTATCTTGATACCAAACCATCTTATCTGGAAAATTCTCATTTATTTATTTATTCATTTATTTATTTTTGAGCGAGTCAATCAGGGTTAAGTGACTTCTCCAGGGTCATATCACTAGTGTTAAGTATATGAGGCAGGATTTGAACTCAGTAGAAATTTCTGCTATATCAGACCCACAAGAAAAACATGATAAATATCTATTGCATTTCTAAATGAACAGTTTCAAACAATTTGGATTATTCTTTTTAACAATTGGATCTATAACAATTCAATCCAAAAGAATCCAGATTTTAAAACAATTTACCATTTTAACAATAGGTATAACAATGATTTATCAAATTCATGTTAGGTAATATTTTTAATCATAGTACAAATTGGTAAACTGAGATAACTTGTTTTTAAGATCACACAATTGACAGATTTTAGATCCATGCAGTTTTTAACACTTTATTTTAATGCCAAACAGTAGAATAAATTCAGACTTATCATACATATCCTATTAGGAGAGACACATTTTAATTTGAGACCAGAATAAATTCAGTTATACCTGGATCTGTTTCCAAATGGTATCGCACAGAATCTCAGTTTATAATTTTAACATACATAGTTGCTAAACGAAACTTATGACTTGCCAAAAACACTTATTCTCAAGGTTAAATATTGACTATTAGCATACCTATAACAACTAAACTCTAGAATTATGGCCAATCATCAGTTATAATTCTGTCCTAAAAGATGGAGGCACCCCAAGATCTTTAAAATGCTCTTAGTAATTATAGAAATCTGTAACAGCTTACAAAAATTTGTTCTATTCAATAACAATTAAATTCCTTTTTATAATAATATTCTATTTTCTCCCAATTATATATTAAAACATTTATTCACAGAAGTTAACACAAAGAGTTTTTCTAAATAAATATCATGGACATTTCAAGTTGTTTTCTTAAATAAACTTCTCTTTTATGGGAAAGAAGTAAGACAATTCTTAAGAATCAAACACATAATCTACTACAAAAATGGATAAAAATCTCAAAATTTACAGCAAAATTTCTCATTTCAAAGCACACATCAATGCAAAAAGATATGTCTAAAATGATCAGGATTTAACTTTAGTTTGTAACACTCCAGTTATCTAGCTAGATTTTCTTATCAAATCCTATTTACTTTTTGGTGGTTCCTTGGTTCACACAATTTTTTTTTCCTTTTTCCTGAATCAGAAAAGAGTTAACATTTAAAAAGTAAGCTCTGAAACTTTTTTGGTTACTCCTTACAAGATTCTCTCTAATCAGAAAAAATACCTTCCTTTCCTGGTTGTTAAACAATAAATATATTTTTGCAGTGGTGGGATGGGGAGTGAGAGTGGTACTCATTTCCATTTTTTCCATATTTTAAGCTGTTTATCTTTCTAAATTCTTTTAAAATTCCTTTTTGTACTCATAATTATTGAGATTAAACTGGATTCCATTATGATTGCTGCCAAAGTACAGCATAGCCTCTCCAGGGGTGAAAAAGTGTGGCCCTTTGACTAAATCCAAACTTCACAGTACACTTATCCTCTTAATAAGAGGATTTGTTCTGTCAAACTTGGACTCAGTCAAGGACTTAGAAGGTCATATGTGACCTCAGGGTCACAGGTTTCCCATCCCTGCTAGGTTCTACATAGCCAAACTCTAAAGTAAGTTCTGTGAAAAACACAAAACATTATACTAAGAAAAATGGGAACTTAAGTGATTTTTACATGGTCTTTACTGGCATTAAAAATGAATCTTGCTGATTTTTATACAATTTATTTAGTAAATTTTACTAATATGACAACATTTGACAGTAAAATTAGCCTTTGGCATTTCAATTCTTATCAGTACTAGATAGGTCACTTTAAAGTTATCAAAAACAACAAAGCCTTCATATTTTAAAGTCACCAACATGCTCTATTTATGCTCCATCTTTGAGAAAAATCAGTAGAAAGACGAAAACATTCATGTATCATTTCTATGTCAAACTAAGATTGCAGTTATAGGATCAGGGGCTATATTTTAATTTTTTCCCTTAATATTATTTCTTCCAATTACATCTAAAGATAGTTTTCAACATTCATTTGTGTATAATTTGGGGTCCCAAATTTTTCTCCCTACTTCCTTCCGCTCTCCCATCCTCCCCTCCCCCTCCCCAAGATGGCAACAATCTAATTAATATAGATTATACATGTACAATCAGGTACTCATTTCTCTTAAAGCAAATTCTAAAGAATGTTAATTTACAGCAAACTTGATAGAATATTTTCACATTCATAAAAACATTAAAACCAAAATTCAGAGATAAGGAATATAAGGAGAATAAGAGATTTATTTTGAAGGCTCAAAGAACTAAACAAAATAAATCACCAGACACAGAGTGGTAGATTTGCTAGTGAAGTGTTTTCCTTCTAAACTCAGTGTGCACAATTACAGATCCACAGATTCTGAGAGACATACAAATATGGGCACAGAAAGACACCCGATCAGATGGGTCTCTGGGATGCAGTGACCCGCATGTTCCCTTACTAGCCAGGCTTTTCAGTTACCAGCTGTTTGCACAAGCATGTTGCTGATCTCAGTTTGGTCCCTACTAGATATCTCCAGAGGTCATGCTAACTCACATATGCACATAATACGAGAGAGAGAGAGAGAGAGAGAGAGAGAGAGAGAGAGAGAGAGAGAATGAGAGAGAGACAGAGAGAGAGAGAGAGAATGAGAGAGAGACAGAGAGAGAAAGCGCAAGATAGACTGTTTATTGGCCTGTGTAATAATATATAATATTAATAGACACAATAGAATAACTATATGATGATATTGATAATTCTAATCTCCAGTGTTCAGCAGTGCCTTGTGATGATTTGGACCAAACTGAGATCAGTACTTCCCCATCACTGTTGAGGGCATCTCCACCCTCCCAGTTATCCAGGTTCACAACCAAGGTATCACCTTTGCCCCTCACTCACATTCACCTCTGTCTCATTACCACTTTCACAACCTTTCTCACATTCGCCTCTTCCTCCTCTCCTCTGATACTGCCTCCGATAAGAAAAAGTAGCATATCAGCAAAGAGATCATTACATCAAAAAGGTTGAAAAATATATTTCATGTTTCTCACCTTTACAAATCCCACCTCCGCAGAGGAAGGGGCTCAAGGTGTCTTCTCATATCCCTTTTTGGGGGGCCTGCTTATTCTTTGTAGTTTGGTAAAATTCACTTTTCATTATTTTGTGCTTGTCTTTCCATTTACATTTTTCTAGTCATTGTATGTACTGCTTTCTGGTCTCAGCCTTCTTCACTCTGCATCTCTTCATGGAGGTCTTTTCTGTTTCTCTCTATTCATCCTATTCACCATTTTATATCTACATAGTCACAGTCCATAACATTTCTGTAGCACAGTTTGTTTTACTAGTCTCTTGTCAGTGGGCATCTGATTTTTTCCTAGGTTTTTTTTGCTTCCACAGAACTCTTCATTTGCAACAATATCCTCTCTTTTTTGTTTTGCTTTTAAATTTGTATTCAAATTTTATATTTCATATACACACGCATACACAAAACACACCATATTTTGGTGTATACGTGGGCTTTCTTCTAAGGTTAGAAGCCCAGTTTTGGCCTCTCTGGTTCAAATGGTATAGATGAAGGGTGGGGAATCAGAGCCTTAAGACCACATGTGGCCCTCTAGGTCCTCAAGGGCAGCCCTTTGACTGAATCCCAACTTCACAGAACAAATCCCCTTAATAAAATGATTTGTTCTGTCAAACTTGGACTCAGTCAAAAGGCCACACCCAAGGCTATCTATCTATCTATCTATCTATCTATCTATCTATCTATCTATCTATCTATCTATCTACCTATGTATCTATCTATCATCTATCTATCTTATACCATACCATACTATACCATACCATATCATACTATACCATATTATTCCATACCATACTATGTTCTGCTATGCATATACTGTAGATATTGAGTCATTTTATTTGGATAACTCCAGATTCTTTTCAATATGCTTGTACCAATTTATCATTCCACCAAAAATGCACCAGTGTGCATATCTTCCCACAATCCCCCCAACATTGACTCTTTGCATCATTTGTCACCTTTGAGAATCTGCAAAGTATGATTAAAACGCTGGGGTGGATTTGACTTGCATTTGTCTTATCACTAGGTATTTGGAGCATGCTTTCTTATAGCTATTAATAGTGTGCAGCTCTTTTGAGAGCTATTGATATCCTCTGACCATTTATAGTGGCCTTGAGGGCCTTAGGGAATACTTTTTGGTCATAGGTAAAAAGAAAGATAGATTCAAACATAGATGTAGACATGTACACATATGTGTGTATATATGTGTATACAGAAATGATACTTGCATATGTGAGTTGCATGTAGATCTAGATACTACACCTTTATTAGAAAAATTTGATACTAAGGTTTATTTTCCCCTTTATTTAATTGCTTCCCTTCTTACATTAGACATGCTTTCCTGTAACACAATTTGTTTAATTAGTCCCCAGTTTAAGGGGAACTGTTTTTGTTCCTGTCCAACACCTGCTGTGTTTATATAAAGAGGTGCGAAACTTGCCTGTAGTCTTCTAGGGTGTGGCCTTTTGACTGACTTCAAGTTTGACAGAACAAATCCTCTTATTAAGGGAATTTGTTCTGTGAGGTTTGGATTCAGTCAGAGGGCTGCACTTGAGAACCTAGAGGGCCAAATGTGGTTAGGAGGCTGCAGGTTCCTCACCCCTAGATAGTTTTCTTTTTTAATTTTATTGTTGCTGTTAAATTTGTATTTCATTTTTATATTTCATACATGCACACACACAGATATATATATATATATATATATACATATACATATACATATACATATACACACACCATATTTTAGTACATAAGTGGACTTTCTTCTTATTAGTGAACTCATTAGGGTAGAAGTGTAGTACTGACTTCTGGTTCAAACAGTATAGGTATTTCAAGTCATTTTATTCCGAATTGTTTTTGTTTGTTTTGCTTCAACTGACTTTATTTCTACTTGAAATTCATTTACCTTCTTTATTTCTATTTGAAATTAATTTACCTTTATTTCTATTTGAAATTCATTTGCCTTATTTATTTCTATTTGAAATTCATTTACCTTTATTTCTATTTGAAATTAATTTACCTTTTTTATTTCTATTTTAAATTCATTTACCTTTATTTCTATTTGAAATTTATTTACCTTCTATTTCTGTTTGAAATTCATTTACCTTCTTTATTTCTATTTGAAATTAATTTACCTTTTTTATTTCTATATTTTTGTTTTATTTTTTTCTTATTTTATTTATTTTTTTCCTTCTTTTTTTCTCTGTTGTGTAGTTCATTTCGCCCTTCCTTTCCATCTCTTCAGCTTGTTTTGTTTGTTAGGGTTTTCTTCCCTTTTCATTTCTTCTGCCTTTTTTAACGATCCTTTTACCTCATTCTCATAGTTTTAAATCTTTCCTTGCTATCTATTCTAGATTGTTATTCTGTGATTTAATCTCCTCATATTTATTTATGCCTTTTTTACTCTCTATATTCCTCATGGAATTAAAGCTTTTAAGATGTCTATTTTGGGTTGTGTTTTTCTAAACAATTACTATGTTATTACTTTGCTTATTTTTCCTCCATTCCATTGTCCTGATATGGATGACTTTATAGAAGTGCCAATTCCAGTGACATAAAGAGAATAGAAATATTGCCCCCCTAGTAGAAATTTTCCTGGGTCCAAGATTGTGTAATCCATCTCTCCCCTCCTTATGCCTCATTGAAAAAAAATTTCCCATTTGTCATTAAATCTCCTCTGTTGGTCCCCTTCCCCTTCACCCTTCTGGATGTCACTTGCTTCCAGGAACCTCCTGAGGCAGGTGGCTGTTGGTCGAGGCACAGTTCTCTCTAGAAGGTAGTTGGTCTCTCAGAGCACTAATCTCTGCAAATTATACCCATTCAAAATTTCCGTCTCCCATTACTGAATATGCCTCTCCTCCTACAGACATATTCTTCACTGGGATCCCTTCTCATCAGTAAATCAAGATTTCCCCCTTTTTCTCCCTTTTCAATCCCTCCCTTTGCCACCTCACTCATTCCTCATTGACTTAAAGTATATGCCTCTCTTTTTTTGTGGGGAGGGGTTAATGTATGTTTCTCCCTTCCCTCTGTGAACCACTTTAGCTACATACCAGAAATTTGCATCATTATCATCATCTTTCCCATAATTATTCATTGTCTCTACGATTTGTCGTTTGACCAACTTAGTATTTAGGATGTCATTCTGATGTCTCTGGGTCCATGAAGAGTTTGTATTACTTTCTTTAATGTGTTATGATCTAACCCTCTCTTTGCCAATTTCAGTCCCCACTCACCCATTCTCCAAGTAGACACCCTTCCTCAGACACTAGAGAAGTTATTTTTCCTTATTGTTTATCACGTACCTGATTAGCTTATGTCACACATTATCCCTGTCTCCTTTTTATCTTGTCCTCATTTATGCCCCATCCTTATCTTCATTTTAGTCCAACAACAGAAGTTTGACTGACTTGTAGGCGGGGTGATGGTTTCCTTTATTTCTTCTTCATTTGCAATGAATTCTCTTTTAAAATATTTCATACCTACAATTTAGATTTCTTCATTCTTTCTGTGAAAACCAGACTAGCTAAATGGTTTTTTGCCCTTATTTTATTAGCTTTAAAAAAACAAAAACAAAAACAAGCTCCAAATTCTATTAATTCAAGGGTGTTTTGGGGGACTTTCAATTTTGTTCATCTCCTCTTTCATTTTTAGAATGTCTAAGTTGGTATTCAGTTGGGGTTTTGTGATTTATTTATTCTTTTAGTTGCAGGACCAATTCATTGATCTGTTGTTTCTCTTTTCTGTTGATGAAAGAAATTTGAGATAAAACCTTTCCCTTAAGGACTGCTTTGTCTGTATCCCAGACATTTTGGCTATTGTCTTATTTTTGTCATTTTCAAATAACATTAGTTATTTTTTTCTATAATTTGTTCTATGAATTACCATTTTTTAGGACTAAATTATTTAAACCTATTTAAAATTCTTATCTTTTTAGGGAGGGGGAAGAGAGAGAGGGAAAGGGAAAATTTGGAACTCAAAATTTTTACAAATGAAGGTTAAAAATTGTCTTTACATGTCATTGGAAAAAATTAAATGCTACTAAAATTTTAAAAATCAAAAAAGTTTAAAAGTTAAAAAAATCAAAAAAATTTTTCAAAGGATTAAATTATCTAGTCTCCAATTGATTTTTAATTCATTCTCCTTCAGTTCTTTATTGAATATAATTTTATTGCATTGTGGTAAGTAAAAGATTGATTAATATTTCTGCTTTTCTGCACCTGTGAGGTTTTGATGTCAGAATACATGGTTAATTTTTTTTTTTTAAAGATGCCCTCCACAACTGAGAAAGAAGCATGTACCTTTCTTACTTGATCAATTGTATTCAGGACTTTGCTTCCTTCTTGTATATCTTTTCCTGAGATTTGTCTAGGTCAGAAAGAGGAATGTGGAAGTCTTCAATTACTGTACTTTCACTTTCTTTTTCTCCCTGTAATTCAGTTTACTTTTTCTTTAAACATTTAGAAGCTATGAGTCACTTCCATACTACAAACTAGAGTCTAAGGGTTGTTTCCCCTTTATTGTCTCTTGTGTACTTGATTAGCATAAGTCACTTTTTTCCCTCCATTGCTTTACCTTAGACTCTTTTTTATGTATCCCCCAATTCTTAATTTTGGTTCAGCAATAAGAAAAACTTGATTTATCTCTGGGTGGAGTGATAGCTTCCCTCATTTCTTTTTCATTTGCTATAAATTCTTTTAAATATTTCATATAGACAATTTGGTTTTCCTCACTCTTTGTGAAAATCAGACTACTTCAATGTTTTTCTACTTAATAGCTTTTTCCAAAAAAGAAGCTCCAAGTTTTCTCAGTTCCCTGTTTTTTCACCAAAGCAACAGTCATCAAAACCACTTCAGTATTGGTTAAAAAATGGAGATTTAGATCAGTGGAACAGATGAGACAGAGGACAATCAGAAACAATGGGTTTTGATAATCCAACACTGAATAAACCAGAAAACATAAATTACTTTGGAAAAAACTTCCTTTTTAATTTCAAAGATCTCCAGTTATCCCTTCCACATCACAATGTCCCCATCTCGGTTTTGATATATCATGGGTTGGCATAAGAAATTAAATGGGAATTTTTTTAGAGTTTTATGGAAGTCACAGATTACATGTGAAAACCAACAGATGACACAGAATTTTTTTTATGCAGTATTTTTACTTAACATTGACATATGTCTATAATGAAATAACTCAAATTTTACAATACAGTACTGTAAACATCCCATAAAAGAAAAAGAAAAAAATTCAGACTTCTCCAGTATGAAGAGAGGGCCAAAAAGTTTTACAGGATTTTCCAGATTGTGAATAACTGTACTTGGAAAACTGGAAAGCTGCTTCGCAGAAATTAGGCTTAGACCAACATCTTATGCTATATTCCACAATAAAGTCTAAAGGGATGTGTGACATTACTATTAAAGATCATACTGTAAAAAAAAAATTACAAGAGAAGGAAGTCATATATCTTTCATGGCTATTCTAAAAGCAACTGGGTAATTACAAAAGCTATGCAATAACCTTGATTCATGAAACTAAGAAGCTTTTGCATAAAAAAATTAATACACCTAATATAAGAAAGAAAATGCTCAAATTAGAAAAAAAAACCTTTGTATCATATTTCTCAAATAAGGATTTGGTATCAAGTTATATAGACAATAGTGTATCTATATATGTATATGTAATCTGTGTGTATGTATATGAATATACATGTGTGTACATATATGTATATATACATATGTATGTAAAACCAAAAGTTATTCTCCCAATAGAATATGAACAAGCAGCTCTCTAAAGAATCGCAAAATATTAACCATCATGTAAAAGAATGCTCCAAATCATTAATAATCAATAAACATTAATTAAGCACTTAATGTGGGCTTCAGGATGAGTCCCTGCCCTGAAGAAGGTTACAACTGAATGAGAGAGACAGTATAGAAACAAGTATGTACAAATAAGCTATATACAGAAGGAAGGCACTAGAATTCAGAAGGGCTGGGAAAGACTTCCTGTAGAAGAGGGGAATTTAGCTGGAATTTCAAGGAAGCCAGGGAAGTCAGCAGTGGGAGCAGAGAAGAGAATGGTCTATACATGAAGAACAACCAGAGTAAATGCCCAGAGTGGAGAGATGCAGTTAGTAGAATAACCAGGAGACTGGTGTTGCTGGATTGAAGATTATCTGTAGGGGAGTAAAAAGACTGAAAAGACAGGAGGGGGCTACATTGTGAAGGGCTTTGAATACCAAATAGAGCATTTTGTGTTTGCTCCTGGAAATAATAGGGACCCATGGGAGTTTATTGAGTATGGGGGTGACATGATCAGACCTGCATTTTAGGAAAATCACTTTGGTGGCTGAATGAAAAATGGATTGGAGTGAGGAAGGACTTGAGGCAGGCAGACTCACCTGCAGGGTATTGCAATAATTCAGGCATGAGATGATGTAAGCCTACACTAGAGGGGTGACAGTGTCGGAGGAGATAAGGGGGCTCATTGGAGAGATGTAGAAATTTAAAAGATGAAATTGGCAGGCCCTGGTAACAGATTGGATATGGGGTCAAATGAAGAGTTGGACTTGACTGAACAAGGGAGAGGCTGCTGTCTTTCTCGGGAGTGAGGCAACACCTCCATCTAGTGCTGAAAAGGATGGTCTCTCTATTTTTTAAATTTTTTTTTTTTTTTAGGACAAATGGTGCTAACTACCAGGAGCAATGCATTGAATCCAGTTGGTATTTAAGTGCCTACTGTATGCAAGGCCCTGTGTTTGCTGCTAGGGAAAGAAAGATAAAATGTAATACCCTCACAGAGTGTGTGTGTGTGTGTGTGTGTGTGTGTGTGTGTGTGTGTGTGTGTGTGTGTGTGTGTGTGTGTGTGTGTGTGTGTGTGTGTGTGTGCCCTTGTTTGGTCTGACATGTTCATTCCCAGAGGCTGTTTTGGAGACAGATTAAGCTATTGAGTTATTCATTTCCTCTGAAATAATTTCCTACAAATTAGATAGCTCCTAACATCTGCAGTGTGATTTGAGAGCCACAGAAAGTACCCTTCTCCCTTCCCCCAAATCTGTAGGCTGTGGCCCTATTTTACTACAAGAAAGTCTTCTCATCTACCTAGGGTCTTTGGATTCTTGATTTGAACTGCAGTTAGCCACCAGGAAAAAGATTTGCTTAACATGGCTTCCTTCACAAAAGAAGAGGGTCACTGAAAGGATGGAAGAACTAACGAAAACCATGCCCTAGTTATTCAGGAGAATCAGACCCTATAAGTTGCTCAGAGACCACAGATCTGATCTTTTCATCTGACCAGCAAAGTTGTCTTTATTTTCCAGGGGAAATAAAATGAATGTGTGGATAGTGAGGTGGCCAGGCCTAGAGTCAGGAACACTCCTTCCTGAGTTCCAATCTGGCCTCAGACATTTCCTAGCTGTGTGACCCTGGGCAAGTCACTTTACCCTGTTTGCCTCACTTTCCTCATCTGTCAAATGAGCTGGAGAAGGAAATGGCAAATCACTCCAGTATCTCTGTCAAGAAAACCCCAAATAGGGTCATGAGGAGTCCAATAGATTGAAAAACAACTGAACAGTAACAACAATTTTCACATGACTTTTAGGATGAGACCCCATCTGTGTGAAATCAGACTCTGTATAGTTTCCACAACTATATAAACTGAAAGAATATGCAATATTCTACCCTGTTATTCCCCCACCTCTGCAGTGACCTTGAGGCCCCAGGTTCCCCACTTCTTGTAGTATAATATGTATGATATCAACATATTTTATCCATTAATGATGTAAACACCTCATAAAAGAAAAAGAAAAAGAAAAAATTCAGACTTCTTCTCTGGTATGGAGGGAGGGTCAAAAAGTTTAACCCAGACTTTCCAGGTCACAAGGGCTCCCTGCCCCTAACCCCCACATCATGGAAGGGATAACTGTACTTGGCATTCAACACATGTTTATTAAATATCTAACTTAGGCCAGGCTCTGGCTCAGTGTTTAGTCCATTAAAAAAAGTCCATAGTCTTTTCCCTCAAAGTGCTCGCATCATCCCACACATACATGATCAGATATAATCCAAGATGAGCAAATGAAAGAACCAGACCCAGAACTCAAGGGAAATTGGATAATCAGGAAGAACCTGGAGAAGGACAAGCCACATGGACCTATCAAGATGAAAGGGGGGGGCGATTGAGTGGGGAAATGGAGGGACAGAAAATCTGAATTAGAAGGGGTCTCCCAGGCCTTCTTGTGGCCAACCCATCCCCAAGCAGGAATCCCTGAGCAGGAATCCCTGGAAGGGTTCACTGGAAGCCTGAGGAATCTCATTTGTACAAATCCATAATTGGGAGTGCTGCTCCTTAAATCTGGCCAAAGATTCCTCATGGAAACTTATAACTCTGCTTCCTCATTCTGTCCTCTGGGTCTAAGAGGGACAAGAGTAATGAATCCCTTTTTGTACATGACTCACTTTGGAGACTTTAAGGAAGCTCTCATGTCCCCACTGAGTCTTCTGTTCTCCAGGATAAACAAATATGCCGTTTTTTTGATGGATTGTTCTACAACAGGGACTGGAGTCTCTTCCTCATTCTGGTTGCCCTCCAAAGGACACTCTCTAATTCAGTAATATGTGTCTTAGAATGTCATGTGGTAGAGGCAGCTAGGTGGTGAAGTGGATAGAGCACTAGCCCTGGAGTCAGGAGGATTTGAGTTCAAATGTAGCCTCAGACACTTGATACTTAGTAGTTATGAGACCCTGGGCAAGTCACTTAATCCAGTTTGCCTCACCAAAAAAATAAAATAAAATGTGACCAGTGAAGACATCTAGAGGTAAGAGAGGTATGAATGGAGTAGCCAGGAGGTAAGTGTCACAGGATCAAAGAGTGTAAGTTGGGGAATAAGATTTCAAAAGACTGGTAAGGTGGGGGTGGGGAGTGAGTAGGTGATAAAAGGCTTTGAACACCAAATAGGGTCTGCATGAACCCATGTGGAAAAAAGAGAAAAGATCCCTGGACCTGAAGTCAAGGGAGACCTGCGTTCAAATCTTCCCTTTGATACTTCCTAGCTGTGTGGTCGTGCACAAATCACAACCTCTCTAAGCCTCAGTTTCCTCAACTATAAAATGGGCACAAGTTGCATCAACATGAAGTCCTTTATCATTGTGGGTCAGATGTCACATTTGAGAAAAAGGGAATAGGTGCCAAGTCTCATCACCTTTCTAAAAAGAGGGAACACTCTTGTAGAACATGCAGATTCTTTGTCTTGCAGGGTGGTCATGAGGAAAATGCTTGGTAACCTATGCTGGTGAAATGTTCTGATCACCATCCTTGTTCTCTATCTCCCCATCTTCCAAACACGTGGGTAACATACTGAGAAGAGCCCTAGCTCAAGAGGAAGGGCATGGGGCCTCTGGGACCTCCTACTGTGAGTTTGGACCAGGCCAGGGTTGGGGAAGCTGGGAGTTCCTCTAGGTCCTCAAATGCAGTCCTTTGAATCCAAACTTCACAGAACAAATGCCATCTAGGGCCTCCCCTTAATAAAAAGATTTGTTCTGTCAAACTTGGACTCACTCAAAAGGCTGCACCCGAGGACCTAGAGGGCCACATGTGGCCTTGAGGCCACAGTTTCCCTACCCTTGAACCAGACACTTCCCTTCTCTGAGCCTCAGTTTCCTCTTCTATCAAATGATGGGATGGACTAGTTAACCCTTGAAGTTCTTTCCAGCTCTAAATTGAAGGGCCTTTCAAAAATCTAATTTGGATCCTGTCTGTTCACCTCCCTGGGGAGCTCAAGAGCAAAAGAAAAGCAGGTCTAGTAGAAAAATCTTCCCTGGAGATTGTTTGCTGTTACTCAGGAAGGATACTTCCCCCTCCTAGGCCCACTTGTTATCTTAGTCTGTACATGTGTAAACAAGGCCAAGGAGGCACCGATTACCCCAAATGTGGGCCTGAGATACCCAACCTACTAAGGTGGAGAAGATGGACCCAAGGCAGGCTGGGAGGAAGCAATCAACCTTGTCCTGTGGCCCTTAGTGTTCTCCCTCTGAGCAGGGTAGCAGAGAATCCCAAAAGAAGGATTAAATGCATTTCTTGCTCTGCTATCTCAAAAGCCCTGCTTCTAGAGGTTTCTTGCTCTGGGTCTCCACATCTCCACAGAAAGGGACCCAAGCCCAGACAGAAATTTGGCAAAGCAGAGCCAGTCTGACAGTTCACATCAACTGACCTTCCTTGGAAAGATCATTCCAAGGATGGCTGGCTCTAGGATGGAATGATGTCGACTATGAGCCATCCTTAGCATCGGGGAAGTGCGCCAGGAATAAGCCAGGGTCTACAAAGACAAGCCAGAGGTGCTGGCATTCTCAGCTGAAGGTTTACAGACCCCTGTTCTTCCCAGTCCAGTTTCCAGTCCCCAGAGTCAACAGAGGCCTGGGTCCTGTGAGTAGTCAGGCACAGGTGGCCACCCTCACACACACACATCTCCCTGGTGCTACCCACCTTAATCAGAAGAGGGAGGGGGCTAGGGATGGCCTTCAGATTTGGGGTCCATCCCAGCCTGGAAGAGTTCCCTGGTTTTCTTCAAGACTCAGTGCCAATTCTACCTCATAACAGGGCACCTTTTCCTGCCCTCCCCAGCTGCTAAGGCTTTCTCTGTTCAGATGATCTCCCAATGACTGCATACATCTGGTATGTACCAGATGTACATTGTCTCCCCCATTAGACTGTGAGCTCCTTGAGAATGAGAACCATGTTTTTACCTTCCTTTGGACTCCTGACACTTAGAACAGCACACAAGCACTGAAACATCATGGGTGCTGAAGAAATAGTTGTTGACTGACTATCCAGGCCTGACCCAACCTTATATACCCATCACAGAGGACTAAATCAGTGTCTCAGGCTCTGGAGGGTGGACCATTCTCTTACCTGGGGCAAGCATTGCCTAGAGGCAGAGCAATAGAGAAGATGACTTCTCGAGTTCCCTTTGGAATAATCTAAGGATCCAATACTCAAAGGCCTCTGCACATGGAAGAAAGACCAAACTAGGGTAAACCTCCTAGCAGGAAGGAAATTGGGTGGGGATTTTTTTCCTTCTGCCTCCACTGGTAGGCATGATAGTATTATCTGGCCCTACCTGAGAAGACATAGGGAACAGGGTTGAGTAACTTGAATCAGTCCCCTTCAATGTCATAGGTTAACTCGCTTCCCACCTTTGCCCCAGAGACGCTTCTGGGACTTCAGAGATAACTCAGGAAGCCTGAGGACACAGAGATGCTTCTCACTCTGAGAACTGTGTGAAGTGTTGACCTTGGTAATGCCATGGCCAGTGCCCCGGGAAGGCAGGCGGAAGGGCGTTCCCACATTCCATGCCAGGAGATGCTGGGAGATAGACCTATTGGGAGGTGGTGGGGGGCGGGGGAGTGCTTCTTCCTGCTGGGAAAACCAGGCAGAGAAGCCCTGGCCAGAGCATCTTTTCCACCAGAAGAAAAGCAGACCAGCCTAGGGTGATACCCTTGAGGGGGAGGCCTCCTCCCTGGGGGTGGCTGCCAATTTCCATGAGTTCTGAGAGGACCCACCTCAGTTGGCATGCTACAAGGACATTCTGGCAGCACAAGGGAAGAGTCGCCCACTGGAGAAGAATACACGTAGGACTGGTGGAACAGCCAGCCTCAGGGAGTGGTCTTCCCAGGGGCCATGAGGGAGTGAAGAGAGGGCGGGACCAGGAGGTGACAGGCAGGGGGGCCCTCAGCAGTAATAAAGAAGTCGGTGTCGGGGAGAGTTTAAGGGAAAGATAATGATTTTCAGTATCTACTGGACATGCAGTTGGAGATGTCTGAAAGGCAGTCAGAGATGGGAAACGGGCGGTCAGCAGAGAGGCTGGGGCAGGATGGACAGGTGTGAGAGTCAGCAGCACAGAGGGGGTCATTCCCTCCAGGAGGGCCCCACGTGCAGCAGAAAAGGGGGAAGAGAAGAGGGCCCAGGACAGAGCACCTGACCTTGGGCGGCACTGACCTGGACAGAGATCCAGCAAAGGAGACAGGGCAGGATCGGGGTGAGAGGGGGGCTGGGGAGGGTCCTGGGGCAGACTTAGCAGTGTCAGGAAGACCCACGAGGAAGGGGATGCTCAGTGGTGCCAAGGGATGGAGAGAAAGATGGAGGCTGAGAAAAGACCAGTTCATTGGCCAAGAAGAGGACCTTGGGGTTTGTTGTCTGGCTTTGTAGCCCTAAGGTTTAGCACAGAGGTTTGGACATTGTAGGTGCTTAAGAGAGGCTCCCTGTTTTGGCTAGGCTTGTTTTACCTCCTGCCTCAGAACCGAGTGGACAGGGCCCTGGGGCCCCTCTGCACTGCACAGGAGCCAGCCAGAGTGGCCTCTGCTTGCATACAGGGGCAGTTGCACCCCACTTCTGGCTTCCGGACCATGCCTCCCTCCCCTCCCCTCCATTCTTCCTTTCCCAAACCCTATCAGCCCCCCTGAAGATGTTCCTAAGGAATGTGGATGCCAGAAAGCACCAGTCTGTTGTGGAGCCAGGAAGGATCTTATGGGAGCCAGAGCCATGAAGACCCAGGGCCCTTGGGGGCCCTTGGGCAGGAAGTGAGATCCCAGGCAGAGAAGTCTGCAGAGGAGCAAAGTGAAAAGCCAATGCCACTGGGGCCCCCGGGGCGGGGGAGGGCAGAGCAACACCTGGGGCTTGGCCTCTGGAAGGAGCTGTGGAGAGCTGGCAAGGGCCGCACTGGCAGGCCCCTGAATAACAAGTACAAAGTACAGTACATCTGGTCCCAAGAAGAGACTGAAAGGGGATTTTCCATCCACCAGAGAAGCCAGGGACAGGAGCAGGAGCAGCCTGCTCAGGTGTCAGAGGGGCCCCCTGAGAACTCCTTCAGCCAGAACCCTGATTGCATCTGGAGCCCAGCCAGGGGGGGGCTGGCTTTCTGAAGTCCACCTGGGGCTGGAGCAGGGTGGAACTGAGAAAAGCCAGATGTGTGCCGTCAGACCAAGTTGGATTCCCCTGCCCTGAAGGTCCTAGAGGCAGCATGACGTCAGATGCTAGGCAGGCCCACTGAAGCAGCAGCCTGGATGGAGACTGGCCTCCCTGCCCAGCCCCCAGCCCCAGCCCCACTGCAGCTGACGTCCAATGACTTGGCTCTCAGCAGCCTGTGATCCTAGGGCTGGGGTCATGGTTTCACCCCCTGGCTGAGTGACAGGACACATGTCAGCAGCATTGCCCAGGGGTCCTCTGCATGTGCCTTCCTGATTCATGCCAGGCTAGGCAAGAAGGTGAACAGGAGCGAGGGAGGCTTTAGATGGTTGGCAGCAGCCAGGGCCCATCCCGTGCATGGAAAGGGATCGGCAGGGGTCAGCCAGACTTTGCTTCCTTTGCAATCCTGGGAGGGAGGGAGAGGCTGCCTCTGCTTGAGGTGCTATGCTTAGGAGGGTGAGAAGTCAGGATGCCTTCCCTCCTCCTCTGCCCTGGAGTCTTAGAGCCCTTCCTCCCTCAGGCTTGGTTTCTATCTATTCTGGTGCCAGAATCCCATTCTGATGGGTCCCCTGACAGAATTGAGCCCCGTGAGAGGAGGGAGCATTTGTTTGGGTTTTGGTCCATCTCCCAGTGCCAGTGCTTGGCACAGGAACCCGCCCCCAGTGGGCACTTCATGATTTCTTGTTGATCATTTGGAAGAGGTCTGGCTAGGCCCTCCCTCAGAATCCAGGCACAGGAGAGGCTACAATCTTCTCATGAACATGGGAGGGGGAAGAAAAGGGGCAGAGCCCTCTGAGAGCAGCTGCCCCAGAGGACAGACTAAGGCCCAGAAATGAGGAGCCCGCCTGCGGCCTCCAGGGCACATGTGGCCCTCTAGGTCCTCAGACTGTACCCCAGCTTCACTGAACAAATGAAAGGATTTCTTCTTTCAGACTTGGGCTCTGTCCAAAGGCCACGCCCAAAGACCTAGAAGGCCACAGGTGGCCTCGAGGCTGCAGGTTCCCCAGCCCTGACCTAGGAGAAATGCCCAGTGGGGCACTGACCCCTTTTCCTCTCTAGGGAGAGCCAGACCCAGCTGTCACAGAAGCTCCAAATGGGGCACCCTGTACTTGAGGGGGGGAGTTTGGGGGGCCAGACCAGGCCAGTCAGCTAGCTCTGCTTGAGGCCAGGGCTCAGGGAGGCTGGAGGGAAGCAGAGAGCTCAACCTCCCCTGCCACAGTGGTTGTTGAGTCAGGAGTCAGGGGATGTGGTTTCTGAGAGGGGACAGGAGCCCTTGGAAGACTCTGGTCAGGTGCATCCTCCTCCCTGGAGCCCTCCCTGATTCCACCCCTTCCCCCCAACTGAGTTGTGGGGTCTGCCTCCTCCACATGTCCTCAAGCCTTAACCTGGCTCTGCCCAGAGCTGACCCCCTCCTTCCCACCTCCCTGGGATCTTCTCCAGTGTCCTATATCTTTGTGCTCTGGGAGTGTCACCATTGGAAGGCAGGCATGTGTTCCCTTCTGGGTTTTCTCTCCAGCCTCAGATCAAAGCCCAGGGCCTGCCTTCTTTTGGATGGCATTCCTCCCTGCCTGGGGTAGCTGGATGGCCTTATTGTCCTCGGGAGCTCTTCAGCAGCCCCTGGGATCCAAGGTCCTGCCCCCTGAGCTCCAAGGACCCAGGCAGGCAGGTCCTCCCTGTTACTTACAGCCTGTATGTTCCCAGCTGGAAGGTTGGGGGTGGGGAAACAGTGGGGTAGAGCTTCCTAATAAGCCCAGTCCAGACAGGGGGTGCCAGCCTTGCTGTAAGGTGGGGGTAGAGCTCCCTGCCAGCATCCTCTGACTCACAGCCAAAGGGAGCCAGTAACAGTGCCCCCCTTTGTTTTACACACGGGCCAGAGACAGGGAAGGGACTTGTTCAAGGTCACTCAGCAGCTGGGAGCAGAGGCCTGGAGCCTGGGTCTCCTGCTCTCTCCAGCACCTGCCTGCACCCAGACCCCTGCAGCTCCATCATCATTGGAGTTCAGCTTCCAGTCCCCATCCAGAAGAACTTTGTGCCCTGATGGGGGCGGGGTGTAGGTTTGGATCAGCCTGGAAACCAATCCCTCCCCTGGCTTCTCCCCAGGCTTCCTCCCATGCTCCCTCTGGAGGTGCTGAGACCCCCTCCTGGGCCCGTTGGCAGGAACTTGAAGAGGGGAAGTTTGAACAGACATGCAGAGTTTTAACTTTCTGGGAATACCCATCCCCTGCCTCTGGACATGTTTTTAAATTCATAAAATAAAATAAATGACCTTACTAAGGAACCCAATTATCTTAAAATCCAGAAGGCACCAAGGGCCAAACACGTCCACTGAAGCCTCCTTCCTTTGGTAGTCACAACTTTGCTGATAGTAAAGGCTGCTCTTCCGGTGGTAGAGAGATGTGACTGCCTTGTGTACACTGAGGCTTATAAAAGGGTCCTCATTTTAAAGAAGAGGAAACTGAGGCTCAGCTATGTAGTTGGCTTTCTTTCAAAGGCCTTCCTGGGTACCTTCCCAGTGGGTAAGCCCAGTGCTGGTTCTGGCTAGTCACCTGGTCTGGTGACCTATGGAATATGACCTGCCTGAATTTTCAGGATAATGCCAGGGCTTGTATGCACCTGCCAGAAAGTGAGCTGGGAATGTGCTAGAAACATCTTCGGTCTCTTGACCAGCCTACCAGACTCCCCAGGCCCTACCTCCACCATGAATTGGGCACACAGAAGTCTCACAGGAACCGGCAAAGTCAACTGGCAACAACTTTTAACCCTCTAACTATGAACTTTCTTAAGGACCTTATCTTTAGGGGATACTCTGCTTAGACTTATTCAGTAAGTCAGTCAACAAGCATTTATTAGGCTACTATTGTGTACCAGACATGGTGCAAAGAGCCAGGAATGCAAAGAAAGGTAAAATAGAGTCCCTGTTCTCAAGAGGTCATAGTCTAATGGGGGAGATAACATGCAAACACTTATGTTCAAACAAGCTATGGACAAGAGAAATTGGAAATAATCAACAGAGGGAAGGCACTTGAATGAAGATGGACCAAGAAAGGTTTCCTATAGCAGAAGTTTAGTGGGGACTCCTGAAGTAAGTCAGGAAGTCTACCATCTACCTAGGAGGTAGAGAGGAAGAGGAAGAACATTCCAGTCATATGTGATGTCTATTACAAATCTTAAACACAACATGTCCAAAACAGGGTTCATTATCTTTCCATCTGAATCCTCCCCACTTCCTATCTCCTCTGTACTGCAGATGACACCCCCATCCTTTCCCAGTCCCTCAGGCTTACCAGCTAGGAGCCATCCTAAACTCCTCACCATCTCTCATCCACATATCCAAGATATTGCCAATGCCGCCAATTTTCCCTTTGTGGCATGTCCTGAATATACATCCTTCTCTCCTCTGACACTGTCATCATTCTGTCCAGGACCTGATCACCTCATGCCTGGATTATAGCTGCTGATGAGTCTGCCTGCCTCAAGTCTCTCCCTACTCCAATTCATTCTCCTTTCAGCTACCAAAGTGATTTTCCTAAAGCATAGGTTGGATCATGTCACTCTCCTGGAACTCAGACTCCAGTGGCTCCCTATTACCTCTGGAATCAAATACAAAATGCTCTATTTGGTGCTTAAAGACCTTCATAGTTCAGTCCCTTCCTATGTTTCCAGCCTTCTTACACCTTACTCCCCAAGATGGACTCATCAGTCCAGTGGCTTTTCCACCAATAAGACACTCCATCTCTTTTGCCTTTGAGTACTTTCTCTGGATGTCTCTCATGCCTAGAATGTTCTCCCTCCTCATTTCTACCTCCTGGCTTCCTTTAAGTCCCAACTAAAATAGCATCTTCTCAAAGAAACCTTCCCCAACCCCCCTCAATTCCTGTGCCTTCTCTCTCTTAATTATTTCCTGTTTATCCCCATACATAGCTTGCTTTGTATATATTTCTTTGCATGTTGTCTTCCTCATTAGATTATAAGCTCCTTGAGGGCAGGGACTGTCTTTTGCCTCCTTTTGTATCCCCAATGCTTAGCACAGTACCTGGCACATAGTAGGTACTTAATAAATGTTTATTGATCGATTGATGGGGAACAGCCAATGAAAATTCCCAGAGTTGGAGAGTCTTGTTCAAAGAATAGCAAGGAGACCAAAGTCACTGAATCACAGACTAGTCAGAGAGGGTGGGTGGGGAGTAGAGGTAGGAGACATAAGAAAACTGGAAAGGTTGAGTGGGAAATGTCAGGTTTTGAACATCAAACAGAAGATTTTGTATTTGATCTTGAAGGCAGTAAGGAAACACCAGAGATCAAGTGTGTGTGGAGGGAGTGTGCACATGATGTGGTCAGATCTGTGCCTAAATAAGATCATTTTAGCAGTTGAATGGCAGGTGGAAGATGGAGATTCTTGAGGCTAGGAGAGCAACTAGTCAGCTATTGCTGTAGTCCACACAGTGACATGAGGAGGGCCTACCTCCAGGATGCTATCAGCATCAGAGAAGAGAAGGGGCAGCACACGCCTCCATCCCAGCTGCCAAAGAGCAAACATAATTTCTCATCCCCAGTTGGCTGGTCCCTCATTCCCATTCACCTTCACCCTACCCACCCCACCACCCTCCTATGTCCCACACGAGATGCACCTGCACCTTCCACTGCTGGAACAAACTTCCTTTCACCTTTATCACTTCCTCTCTCTCCTTCAATCTAATCAGGCTCTCACCTAAACCTGGCTAATGCACTAAGAAATGGGACTGTTTTATTGCTGTTCTTCAAATGAGACCCTCCAGATGTTCTCTCTGGCTGCCTGGAATGCTCTCGCTCCTCATCTCAGCCTCCTGGCTTCCCTGGCTTCCTTCAAGTCCCTTTAAAATGCCACCTTCTACAGGAAGTCGATTTCAACCTCCCTTAACTCTCATGTCTTCTCTCTGTTAATTCTTTCCCTTTTAGTGAGCTTATAGTTTTTTGTACATAGTTGTTTGAGGGTCGTTTCGCCTCCCATTAGATTGTAAACTGCTTGAGAACAAGTGCTGTCTTTTGCCATTCTTTGTGTCCGCAGGGCTTAGCACAGTGCCTGGCACATAGTAGCTGCTTAGTAAATGCTTATCGCCTGACCAACTGCACTTAACTTCTTAGTCAAAACAAATCTAGAGCCTGCTATTTCAGTTAGCTACCACAAGATGGCAGAAATACCTCAATTTTACTGTCCAAATCCCAAGACAAAAGCTTTTATGAGATTTAAGTCGGGGTTCTTTGCTTGGGCTTGTAATCATTCCAATGAAGATAGTTTAGGAGGACCTGGTATCTCGATAACCTTACTAGAGGGTCGGAATGATCCTGTAGCGATCAGGTAGTCTGACATAGTAGTGCCCTTTGGCAAATGCTGATTTTGAGACCTTTCAAAATTACTGACGTCTTCTTGTCTCTGTAACCCCTCCATATTCTTCCCCTACTCACCTATCCCGAAAGCCACTCCTTATAACAAAGAAAAAAGAGAGGCAAACCAGTGCAGCAAAGTTTACTGATAAATCAAAATTGGACATTGGATGTAATATTCCATACTCATAGTACCTCCCTTCCCTTTCCTCATCCCCCTGCAAAGAAGTAAGGGATAGACAGACAGACAGACAGACAGACAGACAGACAGACAGACAGATAGATAGATAGATAGATAGATAGATAGGAGATTTAGATTAGAAAGACAGATGGACAGATAGAGAAAAAGATAGATAGCTATAAAGATATAGATTCATGGTTAGATTAGAGACATGAATAGAGAAAAAGATAGGCAGACAGACAGACAGACAGATAGATAGATATAGATATAGATAGATGGTTAGATTAGAAAGATGGATGGAGAGAGAAAAAGATAGATACGTAGATATAAAAAGACAGATGAACAGTTAGATTAGAAAGATAGATAAGGGTAGCTAGATAAAAAAGATAGACAAAGGTCTTTGGGACCAAACTTAATTGTTACAAGTAGTATTCATTTTTTTTTTGTTCTCTCCCTTTACATTGTTGCAATCATTGTCTTACTGGCTCCAGTTACTTCACTTTGCATCAGATAATAGGAGTTGTCCCATTTTTCTCTGCATTCTTCATATTCATTGCTTCTTACAGCACAGTAACACCCTATGACCTTTATGGCCTGCAACTTGTTTAGCTGTTCCTCAATCAATCCATCGTGTTTCCAGTTTTTGCTGCTCCGACTTTTGGCTTACATGGAACTTCTCTCTTTTACTTCCTCAGGGCATACATCCAGGAAACTCTCTAAGACTACGAGTGGTAAAGCATGTGCCAATGTGAGGGAGTTTCTATGCCAGTGAAATCAAAGGTCTGGTCTAAATAAGTAATAAGGAATGTGAAAACTCTAGGTCACTGTTGACCAGCAACAGAATCTTACCATGTTATGATCGTAAAATGATGCCTTTGGAAGGGACCTTAGGAGTCTAGTCCAAATCTCTGCCTTTATAGGTGGTGAGATGAATGAACTTGCTCACTCATAAGTGACAAAGTCACTCCTCTGACTCCTATATCATAAGTTGTTTCAATCACTGAAGACTTCTCTAGTACAGGGGATTTTCTGTGTATGCATGCACATGGATGTCTGTGTGTTGTATATATCGAAATAGAATAACTCCAAATCCACGTGTTTTTATTTTTCTTGTCCCCTGCATTGGAAGCAGAGAACTCTTCCTCTTGCCATCTTTGTGACCTTAGGCAAGTTCCTTCATCTCTCAAGACCTGCCTTTGTTTCCCCATTTGTGCAATGAAGAACTTGGATGAGTGCAGAATGTGAACCGAGGTCTTCTTGACTCTGATAATGACTCTTCTTGACTGTGTTTGATCCTGGCCAAGTCTCTTAAACTCCTTTAGTCCCTTCCTGTATACAGTGAAAAGAATGGAATTAAAGCCCTCTAAGGTCCCTTTGAGCTATGCTTCTTGGGATCCCATGATTTAGACCAACAGTTACAGAGGTGGGTTACACCAGATGGTAAGGAACAGTGTGAGCCAACGCATGGAGATAGGAGAGCACCTATTTTGTCTAGAGTATAGAGTGCGGTGAGGGGATACATACTAGCCCTGGGATTTTACTAATGCAGGGAACTCAAGATGATGAAAGTCTTCTGCCATTATAGGCTGGCACCTTCTCTACAACTTAAGTCTTAAAGAATCTCCTAGAGGACTGAGAAGGTAAGGTGACTAGTCCAAGGTCACCTGGCCAGTAGATATCAAAATTAGGACCTGAACCCAGATTTCCTGCCTCTGAGGCCAGCTCCATCCATACTCCGCTCTCTGTTGAGGGGACTAAACCAGAAAGCTAGGTCTAGGTCTCAGATTCCATGACAAAGTGTTTAGACTTTAGCACCTCTTCTGCAGATCTACAATCAAGAAGTAATCCAGGAGACCAGTGCATCCGTGGACTCAATGATCATAGGATTGGGGACTCCTGGGATCAGTTTTATGACAAAGTAACTGCTTTTAGCATGACCTGACAACTCGACAACCCCCAATGAAGAAAATCCATACCAAATCTATGGCAATTACAGTTACATTCATAGGAGGTGAGACAAAACCCTGCACCTAGGTAAAAATAAACTTTCTGGCATGTAACTGAGACTTCCAACCAAGCCTGGGGTGTTTTGTGTACTGGGGAGTACACAGTGGGAGATCTGACTCCTAACTGGCAGAGAGAAGGCTGAGAGTACCATGCTGTCACATACATTGCTGGAGTCAGAGCTTCTTGGAAGAGAGAAACATGGAGTTTCGGAAATTCTTCAGTCTTACACACTCTCTCCAAGATTTTCTACAGTTCAGTGACCCCAGCCTCCTGGTTGCTCTGCCAACAAACCCCTCCATCTCTCGGCTCTTGGCATTCTCTCTGGCTGTCCCCCAGTGTTCCCTCTCTTTGACCCTGACCACTGACCTCCCCAGCTAAAACCTTACCTCCTACAGGCATCCTTCCCCAAGCCCTCTGAATTCCAGGGCCTTCCCTCTGGTCATTATCAAGACTGTCTCATTCTTTCTCATTACTCTAGTCTTTGGCATTGCTGACCATCTGTCCTCTTGGTTATTGTCTCCTCCTGGTTATTGTCTCCTCCTTGGGTTTTTGTGATATGACTCTGCTGTTTCGACCTGCCATCAGGTAGAATCAATCATCAATTCTTCTATTTCCTTTGAAGTTTCATCATTTATTCCCTGTCCCATAAGTGCAGGTATATCCCAAGGTTCTGTCCTGGACCCTCTTCTCTCTCTGTCTCTGTCTCTGTCTCTCTGTCTCTCTCTCTCTGTCTTTCTCTCTCTGTCTCTGTCTCTCTCTTTCCCTTTCTCTTTCTCTCTCTCTCTCACTCTCTTGTCTCTCTCTCATATTTTATTTTTCCCCAATTACATGTAAAAACAATTTTCAACATTCATTTGTAAAACTGAGTTCCAAATCTCTCCCTCTCTCCTCAGCCCCCTCATTGAAAAGACAAGTAATTTGATGCAGGTTATATATGTGCTTCTCTTCTCTTATTGGCCACATTAGCTCCTATGGTTTAAACCAGGGATGGGGAAGCTGTGGCCCTCTAGGTCCTCAGGTGTGGCCTTTTGACCGAGTTCAAGTTTGACAGAACAAATCCTTTTCTTAAGGGGATTTGTTTTGTGAAGTTGGGATTCAGTTAAAGGGCTGCACTTGAGGACCTAAAGGGCCACATGTGGCCTTGAGGCCACAGGTTCCCCACCCCAATCTAGCCTCTCCTCGTCTGATGCCAGCTTGCCCTTCCAGGCTGATTGTACATTAGTACCCTCACATACTCTATGCTCTAGACCTACTGACCTTTTTCCATACATGACCATACATCTCACCTCTATATCTTTGTCCAGACTATCTCTCATGTTCTTGGTCCCATGTATGTGTAGCTGATTCATGGGAAAAAAATCTCCTTCCTTTCCACCCCAGCCCCCTTGCTAAAGGTCTAAAGGAGAGCTGCATTGACTATGTTTCAACAAAGAGATTGCTTCAAAAGAAAATGAGTTTTTCTCTCCTTTCCTCATCTAGGCTAGCAAGGAGGTGGCTCTTTTTGGCTGTCACTAATCATCTTTGATCCAGTTGATCAACCAATTTGACAGTGAGAAGGTGGGCCCCATCCCATCCTCCCCAACATGGCCAATCATGAGACCTATGTCCAACATGAGCACACCTACCTTGGCGGAACAACACTCCTCCTTCTGCTACACAAGGTTCATGGGAAGACTTACAAATTACACTAAACAACTTTAAAAGGGAACTCTGGTTGACACAATGACCAACCACAATTCCAAGGGACTGATCACAAATGAAGCATGTTGCCTACCTCCCAACAGAGAGGTGGTAGAATCAGGGTGTACAATGAAAGATACATTTTTAGATAGGACCAATTTAGGAAATTGTTTTGCTTGAATGTGCATTTTTTGCATATTTGCTACAAATGATTTTGATTTCCTTTCTTTTTTCCCAATGGGCAAGGTGTGAGGGCGAAGGTGGAAAGGGAAAAATAGATTTTTGTTCATTGAAAATAATCACATTTTTAAAAAACATCTGGGCATTGGACTAGGCTAATTTTAAATAGTTTCTTAATATTTCAAAAAGAGGGAGCAGGGAGCAGGGAGCAGGGGAGGAGACCTTTAGTCTGTTTCCACAAATGTAAATAGAAGGAGCACTAAAAAGGAAGTTGAATTCTGAGTATCGGAAAAATCAGTAGAGAACTTGGATCAGAGATAATGAAACATATGCCATGATTGGAGAAGGCTAGAATGTTGTGGACACTGGCAGGCCTGGTCTCTGCACTGCATGTTTGTGCTTAATTGACTTTTTAAAAACAAAAATCACAAGGGATGGTTCAGACTGGAACACTGAAGGGGGTAGAAATAACTGTGATGGAAAGAAAAGCATTTTCTCTGTATCAGATGTTTTGGCTTTTTTGTCACAAAGGAGAGCATAAAGTGGACAGGGGATGACTGATGGAAAGACCAGAAATATCCATTTTTTTTTAAGATGCTGGAACATGTGAGAAGGTCTTTGGTGTGCAGGTAAGTAGACTTGATCTTTGGAGATCCCAGGTTCTCCTCTGAGTCAATCTCTCTCTCTCTCTCTCCTTATGGCATGGGGGGGGGGAGGGGAGAGAGAAAGACAGAGAGAGAGAGGCAGATAGAGAAGAAGGAGAGAGAGAGAGAGAGAGAGAGAGAGAGAGAGAGAGAGAGAGAGAGAGAGAGAGAGAGAGAGAGAGAGGAGGGAGAGACACAGAGAGAAAGATAGAGACAGAAACAGAAAGGAAGAGAGAGATAAAGAGAGACAGACAGATAGGGAGAGACAGAGAGAGACAGACACAGAGATAAAGAGACACACAGAGACAGAGAGACAGAAACAGTAATTAATAGTAATAATAACCTTTATATGATGCTTCAAGTTTTAGAAAGTGCTTTGATGTCTGATCCTCACAATAGTCCTGGAAGGCAGCTATTATTATTCTCCTCATTTTATAGGTGAAGAAACAGAGGCTCTGAGAGATAGAATGACTTTCCCAGGGTCACACGGCTGGGAAATGACTGAGGCAGGATTTGAAGCCAGGTCCAACACCCTAGCTGCCCAGGCAGAAAGAGTCAGAGGGCAGAGTCATTCCTTTTGAATTCCATAGAGAAGCCATTGGCCAATCCTCTTGGACACAGCACTGACCAAGCCTGATTCCATTGTGGGCACCAAGGATTTGCTTGTGTGCTGAAATGACAAGTCTTTCGGAGGAGGTGAGCACATGTTCCCCCAGAAGGGGCCAGTGTAAAGACTGAGCAGAGCCAAGGGCCCAATGCTAACTCCCATTTTTGTTCCGTGGGAGATCATTCTCTTGCCCTGGGGTCCTGGTGAATGCCTACCTCAAGTGGCCCACTGTATCTAGATACTCCCAGTCACCTTCTCATGAAAAATCAGCAGGTGTGAGCTTTGGCCATCATTTCAATGTGCTCTGCTAATGCCTCTGCCTCCCTGCCCATTTCCCCTCCCCTCCCATCTATCCCGTCCTCTTTGAGCTCCTCTCTGGAACTATAATCAAGTCAAACTACTCATACCATCGCTACTGGAAAGGATGTGTCAATCTCTTCCCCTTGGCTAAACTCCCCATCCATCTGACTTGTCAAACCATAATACTTCTCCCTAGCTGCCACTCCCTATGTGAGACTATTCCTGTTAGAATGGAAACTCCTTGAAAGCATGGATTCCCTGGCTTTTATATTTGCTTCTCAGACACTTAGTTCATAGTTAAGTGCTTAATAAGGATTTTTTTCATTTATCCATTTATAGAAATTACTAGCACTGGAGCTTCTTGGATCTTCTTCTTTTCCCCAGGAGAACTGAAAACAAACCCATCATTTTGTAATATACCCCAGGCTCCCACTCAAGTGGGGGAAGGGAAACAGTGATCCTTAATGGTAGAGAATGTTGAGACCATTCTGTGTATCAATATTGGGAGAGTAGCTATTTGCCTCAGTTTTCTCATCTGTAAAATGAACCAGAGAAGGAAATGGCAAAATACTCCAGTATATTTGCCAAGAAAACCCCAAAAGGGAGTCACGAAGAGTTGTACACAACCGAAACAACCCAACAACAACAGCAATCAAGACATGCTACCAGATACTCTTCAGAAGAGACACAATAAAAGAAAGACTTAGAAGCTACAAATACATAGGGGAAGCCAGTTCCTTGACATTTCCCTTAATATCAGAATGCTTCCCTAAAGACTTCAGAGACCTTCCCTTGAGTGAATCTGGGCCCTCTCTCTTGGTCTGGGCTGAGATCTTATCTTGCTGCCAAATAAAGAGTTCATTCACTCTTGTGCATTTTCTGATATATGCTTATCTATAGAACCTCTCCAATTTTTGTTTGGATAAATATCTTTATCCAGCATCCTCTGTTATGGCTTTTTGTGCAAACTTTGGAGGAAGGAACAAAACTGGCAAGTGTAAGTTAAAGGTCTACCTAACCCCTCTTAAAAGACATCTAGTAAGTGGCCTTGGTTTTGAACACAAAAAATTCTGCCCCTGGAACAGGAATATCTGAGGGGCCAGATAGACATATATCTAACCTGAAAGCCCTCTTGGAGACAGATGGGGGAAGGAAAGAATTCTAGCCTTGACTCTTCTCTCTGATGTGCCTCAAGGAAGAAATCTCACTCTTCCTTGGAGAGGGTATCATAAAGCAAGATAAGACTGGGAGAGGTTTTATGTTTTGATGATCTCGAAAGAGGAATGGAAAGGGAGAGCAAGAATTACACTGGGGAAGATAGAGAGAGGAAGGGTGAGTGGGTGAACTTACTATCTCAAATAATTCAGGTACCCAAATACAACACTAAAACAGGAAGGAAGAAGGGGTCAGGGAAGCAAAGTTTCTTGAACTTTATTTTCATTTGAACTGGTCAAGAGAAGGTATGATACACGTGCAGACACACAGTTTGATGCAGAAATATATTCATCTTACAGGAGCCAAGATGGTGGAGTAAGTAGTAAATCATTACAACTCTCCCATATTCACCTCCAAACAACCGTAAAATAACACCCCAAAACAAATCCTGGAACACCAGGATCAGCAAAAAAGACAGGGTGAAACATTCTTTTAGCCCAAGAAACATGGAAGATAGGAAAGAAAGATCTGTCATATTTGGGTAAAGGGGAGCAAATTCCAGCACAGGAAGCATCCCAGCAAGCCCCACCTCAGCAAACCAGTGGAAGATCCTGAGCCCCAGGGTGGTGGAACAGGCAAGCACCAACACCAGGACCCCTCACATGCCTCAGCATAGCCCTGAGGAAACAGTCTCCAATAACATTAATATTTTTCAATGACTAACTGTGATAGAATTAGCTCTTCTTAGCAATGCAAAGATCTAAGACAACTCCAAAAGATTCATCATGAAAAATGCTATTCACATTCAGAAAATGAACTATGGATCTGAATGCAGATCAAAGAATATTATTTGCTCTCTTTTTGTTTTTTCTTTCTCATAGTTTCTCTCATTGGTTCTGACTCTTCTTTACAACATAGCTAATGTGAAATATGTTTAATATGAACTTATATGCAGAGCCTCTATCAGATTGCACACCATCTTGGGGAGGAGAGAGTGGAGGGAAGGAAAGAAAACTTAGAACTCAAAATCTTATGGAAGTAAATGTTGAAAACTAAAAATAAATTAATAAATTAATTTTTAAAAGTTAGAATTGTGCAAGTAGAAGCTAATGACTCTATGGGACATCAAGAATCAATCAAAAATATCTAAAAGAATGAAAAAATAGGAGAAAATGTAAAATACCTCACTGGAAAAACAACTGACCTGGAAAATAGATCCAGGAGAGACAATATCAGAATCATTGGACATGAAAGCCATAATCAAAAGGAGGATCAGCATCTTTCTAGAAATTCTCAAGGAAAATTGCCCTGATATCCTGGAAGCAGAGGGAAAAATAGGCACTGAAAGAATCTACCAATTATCCCAGGAAAGAGATCTCAAAATAAAAACTCCAAGGAACATTATAGTCAAATTACAGAACTATGAGTCAAGAAAAAAAATGCTGCAAGTGTCAGAAAGAAACAATTCACATCGGGGAGCCACAATCAGGATTGCACAGGACTTAGCAGCTGCTACATTAAAAGATCAGAGGTCATGGAACATGATATTCTGGAAGGCAAAGGACCTAGGATTGCAACCAAGAATTACCCACTCAGAGAAATTAAGCATAATACTTTAAAGGGAAACAATGTTATTCAATGAAATAGAAGAATTTCAAGCTTTCATAAGGAGAAGACCAGAATTGAACAAAAAATTTGATCTCCAATCCCAAGCCCCAACCAAAACCTAAAAGGGAAAAGAAAACATAATGGATCTGAACTGTTTATATCCCTACATGGGAAGAGGATACTTGTAATTCTTTAAAATTGCACCACTAATAATACCACTGGAAGGAATATGCTTAGAGAGAGGGTATGGTTATAAGGTGAATTTGAGGGAAGGCTATAAAGAAATTAATAGATGAGAAAGAGGAATCCACTGGGTACAGAAGGGAGAGATAGAATGGGGTGAATTATTTCACAGAAAAGTCATGAAAAACCTGTTACAGTGGAGGAAAAGAAGGGAAGGTGGGCGATGGGCATCACTCTTATCAGTAGTTGATCAAAGAGGGAATAATATACACAATCAGTTGAATATAGAAATCTATCTTACCAGACAGAAAAGTAGGAAGGGGGGAGATTAAATAAAGCAGGGGAGGGACTGACAGAAGAAAGGGCCGCCCAGGGGAGGGGATACACTGGAGCAAAACACCATCAAAGAAGGAAAGGGTGAAAAGAGAGAGTGGACAAACAGGAGGAAAAATAGGATGGAACGAAATACACAGTAATCATAACTGTGAATACGAATGGGTGAACTCTCCCATTAAATGCATGCAGATAGCAGAGTGGATCAAAAACCACAATCCTACAATAGGTTATTTATAAGAAACATACTTGAAGCAGAGAGAGACACACAAGATAAAGGTAAGGGGCTGAAGAAGAATGTATTACGCTTCAGCTGAAGCAAAAAAAAAAGCAGGGGTAACAGTCCTGATCTCAGACAAAACAAAAGCAAAAATAGACCTAATTTAAAGAGATAAAGAAGGAAACTACATCTTATTAAAAGGTGCCATAGACAATGAAGGAAAATCAATATTATACATATATGCAACAAGTGGTATAGCATCCAGATTTTTAAGAAGTTAAGTGAGTTACAGGTTCATGAATAAACAAGAGAGATAGCATTATGAAATGTAAAACAGATAATTTTGATTATATTAAATTAAAAAGCTTTTTCACAAACAGAACCAGTGCAACCAAGATTAGAAGGAAAGTAGAAATTTAGGAAACAATCTTTACAGTCAGTGTCTCTGATAAAGACCTCATTTCTCAAATATATAGAGAACTGAGTCAAATTTATAAGGATACAAGTCATTCCCCAACTGATAAGTGGCCAAAGGAGTGCTCTAATTAACTTTTGATTAGAAAAATGCAGATTAAAATACATTGAAACAACTCTGAGGTACCACCTCACACTTCTCAGATTGACTAATATGACAAAAAAGGAAAATGACAAACATTGGAGAACATGTGGGTACACTGGGACACTAATACATTATTGGTGGAGTTGTGAACTGACCCAACCACTTTGGAGACCAATTTGGAAGTATGCCCAAAGGGTTACAAAACTGTCATACTCTTTGACCCAGCAATACTACTACTAGTTCTGTATCCCAAAGAGATCATAAAAAGGGGGAAAGAACCCACATGTACAAAAGTATTTGTAGCAGCTATTTTGTGGTGGCAAAATATTGGAAATTGAGGGGATGCTCATCAATTGGGGGATGGTGAACAAGCTGTGGTATACGAATATAATGGAATACTATTGTGCAAAAAGAAATGATGAACAGGTAGATTTCAAAAAAACCTGGAAAGATTTGCACAAACTGATGCAAAGTAAAATGAACAGAACCAGAAAAACACTGTCTATAGTATTAGCAACATTGTGTGATGATCAACTATGAATGACTCAGTTCTCCTCAGTCACACAATGATCCAAGACAGGTATAAAGGACTCAAGAAGGAAAATGCTATCCACATTCAGGTAAAGAACTGATGCACACTGAATGCAGATCAAAGCATATATTTTTCTTTATTCTTTCTTGTGTTTTTTTCCTTTTGATCTGTTTCTTTTTTTATAATTGTGAGTAATATGGAAATATGTATTACATGATAGCACATGTATAACATATCAAATAACCTACTGAATATACATGTTAAAAAATAAAAATAAATTATCTACCATTTTAGGAAGAGGGGAGGGGAAGGAGGGAGGGAGAAAAATTTGGAACTCAAAATCTTGTAAAACTGAATGCTAAAAATTGTCTTGCCATATAATGAGGGGAAAATAAAATTTATCTAAAAAAAGAAATACATTCAACTCAACCATACCTATTTCTTTTAAAAACACTGAAAAAATATATAAATGGACCTTTCCTACGTGTGGTCAGTAGTATCTACCTAAAATCAGGAACCAGCATTGTGGGTAATAGGAGATATAGTATATACAGTAGGGCAATCAAGGGTAAAGCAAGGATGTTCATTATCATCACTATTATTTTATATAGTGCTTTCTAGCTATAGCAATGAGACAAGAAAAAGAAATTGAGAGAATAAGTACTGGTAAAGGAAAAACCAAAGGATCACTTCTTGTAGATGATATGATGGGTTCCTTAGAAAACAATAACTTCAGCAAAGCTGCAGGATATAAAATGAATCCACGTACAAGAAATTACATTCAAAATGACTGCGAAAGTGAAAATATGTTGAATATGAATGTATATGTATAGTCTATGTCAGACTGCATGCCATCTTGGAAAGGAGAAGAAGGGGGAAAAATTTTAAAACACAAAATCTTATGGAAGTGAATGTTGAAAACTAAAAATCAATCAATTTTCTAAGATAACTACACAATATATCAAATACTTGAGACTCTACTACCAAGATACATACAGTAACTATACGGTGCAACTAGAAAACCCTATTTACATAAATAAAGACAGATCTAAATTATTCAGAGATGTAAATTGTGTATGGGTAGGCCAAGCTAATAGAGTAACAATGACAGTGCTGCTTAAATTAATTTACAGTGACACACAAATCAAATTATAAAAGGATCACATTATAGAGTTTTAGAAAAATAGGAGGAACAAAAAAAATCAAGAATCTCTAGGGAAATAATGAAAAAAAAGAGAAAAGGAAGAAACCCTTGCAGTCGCAGATCTCAAGCTATGCTACAGAGAAGTAATCATCAATACAGTTTGGTACTGGTTAAAAAATAGTTGACCAGTAGAACCGATTAAACATACAGAAACAAATGAGCATAGTAGTCTAGAGTTCCACTAACCCAAAGACCCCAGCTACTTGTAGAGGGCCAGGATTCAACAAAAACTGATGGGAAAACTGGACTGCAGTTTGGAACAAAATAAGTTTAGATACAAGGGTGGGGAAGCTGCAGCCTTGAGGGCACATGTGCCCCTCTAAGTCCTCAAGTCCCTTTGACTGAAACCAAATTTCACAGAACAAATCCCCTGAATAATACTGTTTGTTCTGTAAAACTTGAATTCAGCCAAAAGGCCATACCCAAGGACCCAGAAGGTCACATGTGACCTCAAGGCTGCAGGCTCCCCAGTCCTGGACTTAGACCAACACCTCACAGTATACATCAAGATATACTCTAAGTGGACACATGACTTATATTTAAAATACCCTATCATTAAAACAAAACTTACACGAATTACCTTTTGAACCAATAGATGGGGTAGAGTTCATGGTCAAATAAGGTACAGAGAGGATCACAGAAAATAAAATGAACAACTTTGAAAATATTAAATTAAAAAGGTTTTACACAAACAAAACTAAGACAGTTAAAATTAGAAGGGAAACAGTTAACAAGGGGGAAATTTTTGCAGCTACTTTCTAGGATAAAGGTGTAATATTCAAGACATATAACATGTTAAGGTTTACAAAGCACCTAACATGTTACCTCATTTGATTCTCTCAGCAACACCAAAATGTAGGTGCTGTTAATATTAATGCCATTTTACAGTTGAGGAAACTGAGGCACAGAGCTTTGAAGTGACTTGCTCAGTGTCATGCATGTAGTAAATGTGTGAGGTGGAGTTCAAACTTCCTGACTTCACATCCCACTTCTATTCACCAAGAGCCAAGAACAATTCTCTATTTGATAAATTAATTGATAAAAGATACAAACAGGCAGTTTTCCAAAGACAAAATCTAAGTTTTAATCAGCTATAAGAAAAAAAGTGTTTTATTTAACTGTGCATATTTATTGCAAAGGCTTCATTTGTCTTTTTCTTTGTCCCAATGGAGGGAGAAGAGAATAAAAAAAATAAAAATTCCCCTATGTCCAAAGGGCTATAAAACCATGCATGCCCTTTGACCCAGCAATACCACTACTAGGTCTGTATCCCAAAGAGATCATAAAAATGAGAAAGGGTCCCACATGTACAAAAATATTTATAGCAGCTCTCTTTGTGGTGGTCAAGAACCGGAAATCTAGGGGATGCCCATCAATTGCGGAAGGGGCTGAACAAGTTGTGGTATATGAATGTAATGGAATACTATTGGGCTTTAAGAAATGAAACAGGAAGACTTCAGAGAAGCCTGGAAGGATTTATATGAACTGATGCTGAGTGAAAGGAGCAGAACCAGGAGAACTTTTTACACAGCAACAACCCCAGTGTACAAGGAATTTTTCTGGTAGACTTAGTCCTTCACAGGAATGCAAGGACCTAAAAAAATTCCCAATGGACTTTTAATGCAAAAGGCCTCCACATCCAGAGAAAGAACTATGGAATTTGATCGCAGAATGAAGCAGACGATTTTCTATCATGTTATGTTTTGTTTTGTTTTTTTCATGGTTTCTCCCATTCATTTTAATTCTTCTGTGCAACATGAATAAGGTGAAAATGTATTTAATGTAAATGTATGTGTAGAACTATATAAGATTGCATGCTGTCTCAGGGAGGGAGGGATAGGGAGGGGAAAAAAATCTAAGATATATGGAAGTGATTGTAAAGAACTTAAAACAAATTAATTTCTGTAAATAAGTAAATAAACCTTGCTTACCTTACAAAAAAAAGAAAAAAAATATTTCTGAAAAAAGTTGGGATGAGATTTCAGTAGCACAAGATGAAGGAGGCATGGCTAGATGATAGTTTTTCTGACAAAGATCTGGGGGTATTAGTAGACTCCAAGCTCAAGATGAGTTAACCGAAGCCAAAAATCTGAATGTGATCTTGGGCTGTCCAAAGAGAGGCCTAGCTTCCACATCTGGAGTATCATATTTACTTGGGGAGTCACATTCCCCTCTTCTACCCACCTCCACCCACACACAACTTTTTATCTTAATCCTCTTTAGTTCTGTCTCTCAGCTGGCCTGAAGGCTGGGGAATCCCTGCCAGAGAGCAGCTGGGCTCAGGCAGTTTGGGGGGGGGGGGAGTCAGCTGGGAGGCTGAGACAGGGGCAGGGGACCAAATTACTTGGGAAGATCTTTGAAAATAATCCTGGCCAGTTGCTAGGTCCTATTTCACAGAGTGTGCTGTGAGTGGGGGCAGGTCAGAAGGCTCTCTGCCCTGGCAGGCCTCTGCCTAAATGTTTCCAAGGACTTTAGCTTTTGACCATTGTAGATATATAGACCAAAGGCCACCTTTGAGTTAGGGGACTGAACTCTCCTTAAACTTGACCCAGATCTGGGGTGGCTAATGTGTTTTGACTCTCTTTATTCTCACTTGTACTAGTGATGTCCTCACAAGAATCCAAATATTGACACGTCAGGAAACTGAGGTTCGTAGAGGCAATGGGCTACAGCAGAAAATGTACAGGATTGGGAGCCAGAGGGCATTGGTTTCCAATATGAGCCTAGCCTGACTTGGGTTAGTCCTTTCCCTTTCTCTGGGTCTATTTCTTTTCTTATCAGCAAAATGAAGGAATTGGATCAACTGATCTCTAAAGTCTCATCTGCTTCAACATTCTGTGATTCTTTTTTTTAGATGTTTGAAAGATCTGTGGAGGTTTGAAGGCCCATCTGCATGGGACTGTGTTTCAAGGATGCCTCAGTCCAGTGTTGTTGGGTCGTGTTCAAATTCTTCATAACTCCAAGGACTACAGCACACCAGGCCTGTCTATCCTCCACTGCCTCCCAAAGTTTGTCCAAGCTCATGTTCCTTGTTTGTATGACATTCTATCTGCATAATCCTGTGCCATCCTCTTTTCCTTTTGCCTTCAATCTTTCTCAGCATTAGGGTCTTTACCAAATTGTCCCAGCTTCTCATTATGTGGCCAAAATATTGAACCTTCTGCTTCAGTATTTGACCTTCTAGTCAATAGCCTGAATTAATTTCTTTTAAGTATGGTCTGATTTAATCTCCTTGCTGTCCAAGGGACTCTCAAAAGTGAGTTAAGCTCAAAGAGAAATGGGAGCCACTAAACCATAATAAGGATCCCTGCAGGTCACACATTAACTTAGTTTTAAAATGCAACATTATTTATCTTTTATTTATTTTGAGTTTTTTGTTCATTTTATTTGTTTTAATTTTTTTTTGTTGTCATATTTTTATTTCGTTAAAAATTTTTCAATTAATCAGGGGTGAAGTAAGGATGTCCATTATCACCACTATTATTCAATATGGTACTAGAAATGTTAGCTGTAGCAATAGGAGAAGAGAAAGAAATTGAAGGAATTAGAATAGGCAAAGAAGAAACTAAGTTATCACTCTTGGCAGATGATATGATGATATACTTACAGAATCCCAGAGAATCAAGTAAAAAACTACTTGAAACAATAAACAATTTTGGCAAAGTTGCAGGTTACAAAATAAACCCACACAAATCTTCTGCATTTCTATATATTACTAACAAAGCCCAACAGCAAAGATATGGAAAGAGAAATTCCATTTAAAGCTAAGGTAGACAGTATAAAATATTTGAGAGTCTACTTGCCAAAACAAATCCAGGGACCCTATGAACACAAGTACAAAACACTTTTTGCACAAATAAAGTCAGATCTAAGTAAGTGGAAAACATCAGTTGCTCATGGGTGGGTTGAGCCAATATAATAAAAATAACAATTCTACCTAAATTAATTTACTTATTCAGTGCCACACAAATCAGACTATCAGATAAGCATTTTGTAGAGCTAGAAAAAAATATCAAAAAATAATTAAAAAATAATATAAAAAAATAAAGTCCAAATGGGTACATGATCTAGGTATAAAGACTGATACTATAAACAAATTAGTGGAGCAAGGAATAGTGCATTTATCAGATTTATGGAGAAGGGAAGAATTTTTGACTAAACAAGAAGTACAAAATGGATAATATTGATTACATTAAACTGAAAGTTTTTGTACAACCAAACCCAATGCAAATAAGATTAGGAGGGAAACAGAAAACTGGGAAAGAATTTTTGCAACTAGTGTCTGTGATAAAGGCCTCATTTCTAAAATATATAGAAAACTGAGTCAAATGTACAAGAATACAAGTCATTCCCCAATTGATAAATGGTCAAAGGATATGAACAGGCAGTTTTCAGAGAAAGAAACTGAAGCTATCTATAGTCATATGAAAAAATGCTCTAAATCACTATTGATTAGAGAGATGTAAATCAAAACAACTCTGAGGTACCACATCACACCTATTAGATTGGCAAACATGACAGAACAGAAAGATGAGAAATGTTGGAGAAGATGTGGGAGAGCTGGAACACTAATTCATTGTTGGTGGAGCTGTGACCTGATCCAACCATTCTGGAGACCAATTTGGAACTATGCCCAAAGGGCTACAGGAATGTGCATACCCTCTGACCCAGCAATTTCGCTTCTAGGACTGTGTCCCCAAGAATTCATAAAAATGTACAAAAATATTTATAGCAGCTCTCCTTTTGGTGTCCAAAAACTGGAAATCAAGGGGATGCCCACCAACTGGGGAATGGCTGAATAAGTTGTGGTATACAAACATAATGGAATACTATTGTGTTATAAGAAATGATGAGCAGGAAGACTTCAGAGAGACCTGGAAAGACTTATATGAACTGATGCTGAGTGAAGAAAGGAGCAGAACCAGGAGAACTCTATACACAGCAATGAGCACAGTGCGTGAGGAATTTTTCTGGTAGACTTAGTACTTCATTGCAATATCAGGACTCAAAAAATTTCCAATGTATTCTTGAGGAAAAATGCCTTCTACATCCAGAGAAATAATTATGGAATTTGATTGCAGAATGAAGCAGACCATTTTCTTTTGTATTATGTTTTGTTTTGTTTTATGATTTTTCCTATTCATTTTAATTCTTCTATCCAACATGACTAAGATGAAAATGTTTTTAATAGAAATGCATGTGTAGAACGTATATAAAATTGTATGCTGTCTCAGGGAGAGAGTGAGGAGGGAGCGAGGAAGAAGGGGAAGGAAGGGGGGAAAAATTCCAAGATATATGGAAGTGATTGTAGAATAGTGAAAACAAATAAAATAATTTAATAACAAAATTTTCCAATTACATTTTAATCTGGTTTAAAAGGCACTCAGGAATGTGGTGAGCTGCATGAGATCTGCAGGTAATGTGTTTGACATCTTTTGCCTTAGCTGATTTTTTGTTTGTTGATATTTTTATTTGAAAATGAATTTATCTTCTTTTAAAGTAAATGAGCCGACTTAGCATTGATATCATATTTCTTGCCTTCTCAATGGGTTGGGGAGAGGCTAGAGGTTTGGAACTCAAAATTTTAAAAAAAGAGTCTTAAAAATAATACATTTTTTAAAAAGAAAATAAAGTGAATGAGATTTCTTTTGTTGTTATTTTCTAGTTAAAAACAAACAAACAGAAACAATGAAAAAGAGATGGACATTTGTCCAGGAGACCAGAAATGCCATTTTCCCCACCATAGGGGTAAGTAGGGGCCCAACCCGGACTTTGTTTCCCTGGAGAAGCACAAGGCACAAAGTGCTGGGGGAGAGGAATGCAATGGGGAGTCTCCTAGGCCTACATCCCTTTAAATTAAAAATTAGTTGAAATTGAATATACAGAAATGCTTTTAAAAAATGTTGCAAGCATTAGAAGCCAGGTCTATGCATGTGAATTGTAGAAGCAGCAAGGCCCAGCTCCTAACCAAGATGGAGAGAAGAGGGCCACAGACAGAGCTGCCATCCAGGGCAAACCCCTCATTTTACAGACAAGGGGACTGAGACTCAGGGAGGGGAAGGAATTTGCTTGAGGTCACTCATAGGATCTAAGACTGTGAGCTAGAAGGGACGTCAGAGGCATCCACATTAACCTCTTCATTTTACAAGGGGGGGGAACAAGGACCCCAGAGAGGTCAAGTGCCTTTGCCCAAGGTCACACAGGTGGTAAGTAGCAGAGCAAGGATTTGAACCTAGGCTTTCTGACTCCAATCCTATACTCTTTCCACTATAAAATAATTGACTACATCCAGAAACCCAACTCAAGTTGTCCATGTTTTCTGAGTGTCTCATTCACTATTCCTCTATCCTGGTGAGCTTTCTGCACTATGAGGGTCAAGGGGCTGCCATTTTTCTTTCTTGGAGCCAGAAGGCACATGGAACAAACATAGTAGAAACTTTCTGTAGTGAAGTACTAACAAGCCTATCTTCAGCTTAACAGCTTATGGCTTCATTGACTATTTGAGTGTAAAGGAATTTTTTTTTTGTTTGATTTATACATTTTTATTTTAAAGTGATTACCTTCTTTTGAAGTGAATATTGCCTCCTCTTGGTCTTCCGAGTGTTTCTTTTCAGTCACCATAATAGGATATGTGGAAAAAGATAGAGGGGTTTCCTCCTCAGAAGTTCCCAACACGATGAAATTGTAAGTCATCTCCCTGACCACCACCCCCCAAGTGATCCTGGGATTTCATATATACATATATGGACATTTGCATAATGGCTCTCAAACAAGCATCATCCAGCCTAGCCCCGGAACTCCACTGAATTTGATTCATGACCATCAGGTAGGACCCATTCTACTCCAGTGTTGAAGACATGTCCCGAATCCCCTTTCCAATTCTTGCTCAGAATCCCACTGGTTCTGAGTATTGCCAATACTACAGCGATAAGCATAGTATTCTGCCTATACTTTGGATCTGACATCCTCAGTCAAAGCCTTTTCTGGACATTATTCTCTGCTCCCTCATGCCTTTTCCATGTCAATCCCATACCTCTGTGGTCTCTATGCCTTTGACTGTCAACACATGACCTTTCACTATCAGACCTGCACTGCCTCCCTACACCCTTCCCCCCAGCATACACATGTTATATTAAATTCTCTATACACCTGCTATTAAGGGAGCTAAGTGGCTCTGCAGTGGATAGAGTGCAGGGCCTGGAGTCAGGAAGATCCGAGTTCAAATCTAGCCTCAGACACTTCTTAGCTGTGTGATCCTAGGCACTGTTTGCCTCAGCTTCTTCATCTGGAGAAGATGGCAAACCACTCTAGATCTCTGCCAAGAAAACCTCAAATGGGGTCATGGACAGTCAGACACAACTGAAAACAACTGAACTACAATAACACACGTCATTCCCCATCTCCGCAGCAGAACATGAACTCCTCAAGGGCAGGGAGTGCTTTCCTTTTTGTCTGTATCCCTGGCAATTAGCACAATAACTGTCATATAAGAAGCATGCATTTAATAATGATTATTCAATTGAACTGAAATGGAAATGGATCCTTAGATAAGTATATGCTGTATCTTTCCCCACATCTCATCCTACTAGGATGCCCTATGTGAGGGCATATCATTTCCACTTTATGTCCCTAGTACCAAGTACAGTGTCTAGCCCATGTTGTTTGGTTGTTGCAGTCATGTCCAACTCTCCTTGACCCCAAAACTCAAAAATGAGTTTTACAGATGAGGAAACTGAGGTTAACAGGATACAGTGACTTGCCCAGGGTCACACAGCTAGGAAGAGTTTGAAACGGGTTTGAAGGCAGGAAGAGTAGTCTTCCTGACTCCAGGTCCAGCACTCTATCTACTGCAGTGTCACTGAGCTGTCCCCTATCCCTCCATCAGTAGTATTAAGCATAGTAGGTGCTTAATAAATCCTTGTGGAATTGAATTATGGGATAAGGGTGAATACCTCTCTTAGTGGAGAGAACGCGGCATTACTAGAGTTAGAAAGAAAACAAAGGGCACAGAAGGCATCTCCAGATATGCTTCTCCTCAGTGTTTCACCTTGACTGGGACCTTCTGGACAAAGTTCAATGTTATCTCTATCTCTTCTTGAACACACTTTTTATCTTCCCAAGCCAGGCCCTTCTTTAGTGACTAGGAGGTTGTCCTGAGCATCTCCTCTACTTTTGGATAATCAAGTCCCATGGGACCTGGGAGTCTGGCCTCTTCTCACTTGGGCCTGGATTCAAGCCCAGAGGCCACTGCTGCTTCTTCTGACCCAAACTTGAGATGGGGACTCTCTCAACTGCTTCCATTCCCAAGGCAACCTTGTTAGAAGGTGCTCTGGTCTCAGAGGCTTTGTGCTGGGGAGGCTCTTCTCTGTACAGAGGAACACAGCTGGAGGGGTCACTGGTACCCAGCCAGTACCTGCTCTGAGGCCTGTGTCTAGTTCTGCCTCTTAAGATGAAGAAGAATGTTTGGAGCTGGCTCTAAGTCTTTGAACTCTGGCACGAGGTAAACAGGGCCAAATTGGCAGACCCATGGCAGACCCAAAGCAAGCTATGCTTTTCCTCATCCCCACTAGCTGGGCCATTGTATTGCCAATCACAGCAGCACACCTGAGAATTGCTGCTTTGAATGATTTCAAGCATCTAATCCCATAGTATAATGAACTTTCCATTCAGTAATAAAGTAAACATTGTTCGATAAAGTA
The DNA here is from genome assembly GCF_028372415.1 of Notamacropus eugenii. Lineage (NCBI taxonomy): Eukaryota > Metazoa > Chordata > Mammalia > Diprotodontia > Macropodidae > Notamacropus > Notamacropus eugenii. The sequence goes on along the minus strand of NC_092879.1, from coordinate 17,219,417 downwards.
AAGCATAACATTCACAGCAACATCCTTTAGCAAAATGTATCATTCTATATACATATATATATCATAACACTTAGTATGTCATATGGCACATAACATATATCGTTGCATTCAGTAGCATTTCCCAAAATATTTGTTTACACATCAGGGGGTCCTAGGCTAGGGTCTTCCCTAGCACAATACATCCTTAAGTGGTAGCAGAAAATACCACACCATCCACCCCTGGGTCACAGGAAGAACAATCTCCTTAATCAATAGCAAGTGTCCAATTAAAGTTCTTTTGTCATCTTAACTCGAGGTTGACTTCCAAGTCCCATGACTCTTTCTCTGTGGGCTGACTCTCACGTGGATTCGAACGTAGACAGCTCTTAGCTCCCATTCCATGTCTCAGCTCATGGGGACTGCTCCACTCCAAGCTCTCCCAGCTCCTGCCAGCAACTTCTGCCTCTGAGTAAACAAAGCTCAACAGTTTAATAGCAATACTGACACATACCACAAGCACCATCATCTCAATTCATCTCCAAAGTCCAGAGGCTCTGTGATAACAGCTCAGTTCACTTTAACAGCTCTCAAAAGGGGTTAAACTAAGCCTCCTTTCCATGGCTAGGTTTCTCCCCTACAGCTCTATTCTTGCTCTAAGTTAGGAGGCTTCTTCAGCAAGTCTCTGCCATCAAAGATCTCCTCTCTGCTCTTAGAGGTCTTCTCTCCACTTTCAAAGGTCTCCTCTCAGCTCTCTTCTTCTCAATTCTGGCTCACCCCTTCAAGGCTGGCTCTCTTCACTGTTTGCTTTCTCAATACCAGCTCTACTCAGCATCTGATTGGCTAGACCCCACATGTATGTATCTGATTGGTTAGAGCCCACATGCACATATCTGATTGGTTAGAGCCCACTTACATGTCTAATTGGCTAAAACTCAATCCATAAACCAGTAAAAGATTCTACTTTGCTTGCTGTTGGTAAGGCCTTTTGTCAAGGCCTCTAGATCAGAGCTGCGATCCCTGACTTGGTCTAGTATCTTGCTTCCCTGGCAGATAGGGGTCTTCAGGGTTGATACTCTCCCTACCTAGCCTCTCCCCTCCAGCCTATAGAACCTCCTGAGGAATATACTCAAGCCTCCTTTTTAGTCCAAATGAAAATATGGAAAAACCAATCTTCCTCTAACCTAAAGCTCTTTCTGGTCTGACCCAGAAGATGAAAAGTTTTATCAAACTTTTCAGGCAACCACCCTCCACTAGAATCCTTTCCCGTCTTTTCAACCTAACCCCTTTCTTTCAGGAAAGTGTATCAAGAGGGTAAGGCAAAATGAGAACTTGCCTCCCAGGGTTGTTGTGAGGATCAAATGAGTGAATATGAAATCAGAAGGTGCTTACACGTAATAGAAGCTTCATAAATGTTTGTTTCCTCCATCCCTAAGGTCTCAGAAAATGGATTAAAGGTGTTAACCAGCCTTAGAAGCCTAATTAAAAGCATCACTCTTCCCCAGGTTCTGAAAACATATTAGGGTTAATGAGCTACCTAAATGAAGGAGGAATCGGGGTGAGGAGGAGCTAAGTGGGTGGGGAAGGTAGGGAAGAGTCAGAGGGGAGAGATCCTAGAGACACTGAGTGCTTTGGGGTAGTGATTTTCTAGCATCAAGTTTTGGATTAACGAATCATAGTGATCACTTCCACCTTCCCCTGGGCTGGATAAAAATTACAAACTTCACTTTAGGAACATTTTCTTTTTCAAGAATCCTAAAAACATGACTTCAAAATGTCTTGTAGGGAGAGCTATGGCTTGGATATTCTTTCTCAAGGCAAATGATGCTTGAATCTAGATTAAAGAGAAATTGATAGAAATTGTATTTGCCCAATTTGTACCTACAAAAGAGGGTATAAATATTAATACTTTTTTCTTCAACACTGAATGTGTGCCCCTGATCTTTTAAAGGGACCACCCCAGGATGACTCATCTTTAATCAACCAGTTGAGCAGTCTACAGGAAAGACCACTGGATTTGGACGCAGGCACCTTGGGTTTTGATCTCTGATCTGTTTTTTAGGGGCAAGTCTTTAGAACCCTCTGGGCTATACACACACTGAGAGGCTGGATGAAATGGGGGCCTCTCCTGGTTTCCTCTCAGCTGTTGAACATCTGCTCATGTATCTGGCCCCATCACATTTAGCCAGTCATGCCTTTACTGTCCCTGGCTGGCTTTTTTTTCTTTTTGTGGCTGTCATGTTGATGAGCAGGAGCTTGGGAAGCTAATGGGAGCAGACTAGAGTCACACCTGTATTACCTTGGATTGCCCCATCCCCCACTTACTACCTGTATGACCTTGAACAAGTTCCTTCCCCTCCCTGGCCCTCAGTTTCCTCTTCTGTCAAATCAGGGGGTTGGACTAGATTAGGGGTGGGGAACCCATGGCCTCAAAGCTATGTGTCTAGGTTCTCAAGCACCACCCTTTGACTGATTCCAAACTTCACAGAATAAATCCTCTTAATAAAAAGATTTGTTCTGTAAAACTTGGTCTCAGTCAAAGGGCTGCACCAAAGGACCTAGACATGGGGCCTCAAGGCTAAAGGTTCCTCACCCTTGGACTCTACACATTCATTCTGCCACTAGCTTTCTGGGTGATCTGGGCTTTTTTTCCCCTGCTAAATCAGGGAGGGAGTAGATTATTTCCAAGGTTCCTTCCAATTCTCTTGTTCAGTTTCCAAAGTCTCTTCTGACTTTGACATTCTGTGGTCTACTTTCAGAACCCAGGCCAGGTCCATTTATCCCTGGACTTGTTCTGCTTTCATCTGATTGGTCCAGCGAGTCCCCTCATGCCTCATCAGGCAATTTCTTAGGAGTTACCCCTTCCCTCCATCTTATGAACGCTGGCGCACAATGACAGGTGAGAGATTGGAACCAGGGGAAGCATAAATAGAGAAGCTTTAATTCTGGTTAGTAGGGTACAGTATCATTTACACTATATGGTTCAGAGGAATTGGGCTGGGGATTTTCTCCAGAGCATGTGTTCTTTAGGGAGCTTAAAGGAAAGCATATTTCAGGGAGATCTGTGGCATCCAGGGCTGGGATATGGAGGGCGTGAGGGGGTGGGGAGGGAGGCAGGGAAAAGTGGTTTCTTTTACCCCAAGTCAGGGGACTCTAGAGCAGGTCAGACAGGTGGAAGTCTTGACAGGAGCTGACAGCCACTCGAAGCCTGAGCTGGGCAGCACCCACTGGTCTCTGGCTGCCTGCAGGAAGCTGGAGCTGGTATGATAGCAGTAATACTTGGGACAAGGTGGGTAGAAGGAGCAATAGAGGAGGCGCCTTCTTTCCCAGAACTCTGGGGGATCTCCACTTCCTCAGCCATGGTGTCCCCTCCTTTTTCCTCCCCCAACCCAACACAGCTGAGGCCTCTTACAGTGAGCTTTGGAATCTCAAGACAGGGGTTAAAAGGTGAACGTTGTAACAAGAGGATCCCTAACCCCCTTCCAGTTGTTGCCCCTCTCCTGAAGCTGACCCCTTGGAGTCATGGGATAGTGAAACCAGTCCTGGATTTCAAGCTAAAGCATCTGGGTTCAAATTCCAGCTCGATTACTTATTAGCTTGGTGACTTGAAGTAAGCTACTTTCTCTTTCTGGGTCAGTTTCTTCCTCTGTAAAAATGGAAGGGGTGGCCTAGATGGTTTCTAAGGCCCCTTGAAAGTCTTTGATCTTTTGGATTAAAGTGCCCCCCAAGTCAGTCAGAGTTTACATCAATGTCTTGGTTGGGGAGGAGGTGATGTCAGTGAGGCTTTTTTCTTCTTTTTCTGGGACTCTGGGAGTGGAGCCACCAGCAGGGTAAGGTTGCCGCAGAAAATGATGGGCTGCTTGCCTGGCACTGGGGGAGGGGGAGAGGAGAAGCTAGACTAATGTTAGCTTGAATATGTAATTTTTGATTGGAGGGAGGGGTGATGGAACACTGGGGTGAGGTGAGGGCCTCAGGCCATCTGTCCGGTGGGGATATGGGAGGCCTTGGCTGGGGCTACAAGAGATCCCCAGGCCTCCCACAGCAGCCAGTGGGAGAGGGGCAGTGAGCCCAGGCTGGTACAAACAGCATAGCCTTTTGAAATATTGGAAACAGACTGCCAGGCTACCAACGGGGAAGATCAGAGGCAAGGAGGGGAGAGAAGCAAAGACCGCCCCCCCCCCTTTGTCTGGGGGGCTGGGAAGGCAAAGCTGCTGCTCAGGCTGTGGGATGGGGGACAGAATCCAGAGAGCTTACTTAGCTTGATATACAAGGTGGCACTGCTCCTGGTACCAGCTGCTTTGAGCATGGCTAAATATTGCCAGTGTGGGAGGAGGGTGTTTTCAGAGCTGGAAGGAGCAAAGAGGAGAAGGGCACTGGCCAGCCATCCAAAGCAGGCCCTCTGCAAACAACAGCCTCCACAGAGGGAGCTCTTGGGCTGGGTGGCCCCTGGGTGGAGGAGGAGGGCTGGCAAAATGGTTCCCTGAGAAACCACCATCCATCCTCCAACCTCACACTGTAGGGGTGGGGGGAGGGCAGCAGCTGGGAAAGCTGATTTTCAACAACTGTGTCTTGAGGCCTCCTGGTAAGTCTGAGATTCTAAAGCCCTTGGCACCTGAAAGGTCTTGTCTTTCCACCCAATGTGGATATTAAAAGAGGGATAGGTTAGCAGATGCCACCCCCTCGAATCAGACAGGAATCCCTGAGAAGCCTTAGTGTTTAGATTTCTTTGCCATTTGCTGCTCCATCCCTTCCAAACTTTCTCTTCTCCTACTGGCAATCAGTAGCAGCCTGAGGTCACTGTCCTCCTCTGCCTCTTCTCCCCTTTGGGCTTCCCAAGCAGAGTGTTGTAAATCAGGGCTCAAAGGTCCCTTCCAGCATCAGGGAGCCCAACTTTGGAGGGGAGGCCTTAGGACCTGGCTGACACTTCCAACTCCCACCAACGGGGTATAGAGGCATGGTGGACCTGTGTGCACATAGCTACGTGGACTCTTACATTCAACTACATACATTGTTGAAAGGCTAGAGTAATCATTTAAATTAAAAATAAACAGAAAAATATTAGTATAATAGAAGCGTCAGACCAATGCTCCTTGGGAAGGATATGTCTGAGAAGACTGACTCAGCAGAACCTTGGGAAGGGCCAAGGGTCTGCTTAGGTATTTGTGAGGAAGAGAGCCAAACTAGGGGGAGGGGGAGCAAGGTTCGCTAGGGTTTGGAGGTCAGAGCTGGGGGTGGGGAGCTGGCCCCTAGATCTAGGGATATAGGGGAGGAGAAGGGCAGCAACCACCTTGGGGCCTGGTCTTGGGGCCAAGCCAGCAGTTAGAGTCATGAATGACTCAGCTCACAGTTGTGGCCACATCACATACCAGTAATGAGCCCTAGATATGGTGGGGTGGACATTGGGGTGAAGGCTTGAGACACTTTGTTCCCTAGTTTTTCAGAGCCTTTTCCCTCACTCAAATCATGTTATCAAAGCCTCTCGTTGCGGGAGACCTCTTGGGGTTTCATGAGTTTTGGACTTTTTTGGCCAATGAAGGGGCTCAAGTTCTTGGCCAGAGAGGGTTGAATGCCTTTAGGATTTGCTAGACCTCTCTATCTAAGGAATGGGATCTTCTCCACCCTCCCCACCCCATCTCCAGGAGAGAACACACAGGAAGTCTACCTTTAGCCTCAGTCTGAATTCCTGAAGGAAACAGACTTGACTCTGCCAGCTCTCCCAAGGAGCCAGTTCTGAGAAGGCTGGCTACTATGGGGTGGATTCTTTTTTCTTTTAACACTTTCATTACTTTTCCACCCCCTCCTCTTTTTCATTTCCTCAAAGCTAACCCAGAGAGGTACATGGAGTTTGAAGGTGCTAGGTTCCCTGTTTCTGTGTTGGGGCTGTCCAAGAACTACTCTTGGCCCTTGGAGGTCATGGGGGAAGCTCCTTTTGACAGGAGGAAATAGAGACATGGGAAAAAAAACCTTATTGGGCAGAACTACACAGAGTAGTGGCCACTTGGCTAATCTCTTGCCCTGGTTTCATCCAGCATGGATGGAAGGACAGACTAATTTGTGTCTTACTCATGAACTCCTCCTAAGGGTAGCTTTGTCTACTCCTTCCATGTGGTCTTTGGTTATTTGGGCTCTAAAATGGACTCATGTCATTCACACGAGGAGAACTGCCCAAGGGGGGGGAAGGAGAGAGAGAGAGAGAGAGAGAGAGAGAGAGAGAGAGAGAGAGAGAGAGAGAGAGAGAGAGAGAGAGAGAAAGGGAGGGAGAGAGAGGAGAACAGAAGGGAGAAGGAGACAAAAGAAAAACAGAGTGGGACATTGAGTTGAATGGAGTGGGAGAGAGTGACAGAGATAGTGAGAATGGAAGAGAAGGATGTAAGGAAGGAAAGAGATGGAAGAAATGACAGAGAGATAGAGAGGGAAAGAGAGAGAGGAGAGAGAGAAAGAAAGAGGAGAGAGGGAGAAAAGAGAGAGAGAGATCTAAGTATAATTGTTGGGTTATGGTGAGATGCTGGAAGATGGGGGAACAGAAATGCCCAAGAAACAGCTAGACAGCCATCGGCCTGATCCCTACACTAGGCTCCTACCAGGCTCTTCCATGTCTAGGTGCTCTTGGTCCTTTGGGAAGTCTAGCTTATGATCAATGGAAGAGGCATCACTGTCAATTACTGGTCAGGCAACAAGCCTCAGGTGATTCCAGTTTAATATTTCAAAATGGTGAGGATCCAGAGGGGCTAAAACTTCCCTTTGCTTCTTTAGCTCTCATATATGGATGCAAGGGGTTTTCTAGAACCTTCTTTCTCCTTGCCCTTCACCACCTCTCATCAAGTGGTGGAGTTTAAAGCACTGGATCTGGAATTGGTGGAATTGGGTTCAAATCTTAGCTTTGTCACTTACTAGCTGTATGACTTGGGGTGAGTCACTTCCCCTGTCTGCCTCTGTTCTCATGTGTAAAAGGAGAGGCTTAGACTAGTCAGCTTTGAATGTGATCATCCTCTCACTGACCAGCATTATAAAGCAAGATTTTGTGCTGGGAAGATGTTTGTTGAATTCAATGCACTTGGGCCCAAGGCTGCCTTTGGCCTCACATCTTGCCCTAGACTGTCACATTAAGTCTGAAGAACAACCTACTCTCAAGGAGAAGTTTCCAGAAATCTCATTTCTGTGGAGTCCTCTCCTAACGAACCTGGCCAACACTGGAGGAAGCAGAAGGGTGGGCTCATGGATTGCCCTCTCCTTGGCAAATCCATATGTGGGCATATGTTTACACACATACACACACACACACACAGAGCCTGGTTGAATGCCATTACAAAGATCTGAAGCACGTAATCAGGAACTCCTGGAGGACCCAAAGGGAATTCTGGGAACAAAGTGCTAAATACAGCTGGAGAATGGCACACAGGTCATCCATCACCTGGTAGGGCCTATGGAGTGGATACTGGATGGAAAGGCATGAACAGGGCCCACTGAACCTGATGAAGATCACCAGCAGCATGAGGAAGCCAGTGGAGGGCTTGGGAGCTTAGGAGAAGCTTTGACCTTCTCTGTTCAAGCCTCTACAGATGAATTCTTCATTGATGGGTCTTCTTCCTTGATGTTGGGGACTAAGAAAGACCTTCAAGGCCTTAGGCATTCTGACTGGGGGACCTGGAGCCCTGCTATGGTGGGTTGGCCTTACATTGTGATATCTGCTGGGTGGTGAAGTCTTATGGTGACCTGGCATGGGTGTGGGTGTATGGCTGTTTAATGGTTATGGCAGGGGGTGGGGGGATGGAGGTGCAGAGGCATGGGGGCCTTGTATAATGGATGGGTTGGAGAGGCAGTAGTCAAAAACTGTAAAAGAAGCAGCCTGCCTATGTGGAGTCTGGTTTGATGTACAATCTAGGCAGTAATATTGCCAAAGAGAGAGCAGAGACTTTACTATTAAGATTCCCCCCTCCCTATTCCCTTTTTGTACAGCTAGCCCCTGGGATAGTACAGCTGTGAAAGGCACTCATGGGGGGCAGGGTGAGAGGGGGTGCAGGGTGAAAGGGAGTGCTGGGGGATGCTGTAATTGAGGTGAGAAGGAGCTAGTTGGAGGAAGTTACACTAGTGAGTCAGAGTAGTGGACCACAGAATTGTAGTCGGGGGGTGGGCTGTGACACTCGAGGGCTGGATCCAGGGGCAGGAGGATGGAGTCCTCCAGGGAGTAGGCCAGAGGGTCATCCTCGTCCAGTTGGACTGGTGGCTGGGGCTTCAGAGCCTCCTTTTCCTCAGACAGCAGCACGGACTCCTTGCTTCTGCTGGCTGCTCTCAGGCTGGTGAAAGAACAGAAAGTGCTTGAATACAGAATGGGAGGCATTGCATTTCTTATCTTGGGATGAGATGTGAGGATGAAGGTAGGGCACAGTCATGAACACCAAAACCCCATCCACATGAGGGGGCCCTGGAGGGCTAAATGGACAAAGCTATTCCTGGTGGTGGGCTTCCATCTTAGCTGAGGATGTTCACCACTGGGTCCAGCTATAAATAACTGGGGTAATTTACAAAGGAATCCTAGCCCCCCACCTCCCATGATAGTTTGTGTCCCAAGGAGATCCTCAAAATGCATTGTTATTGTGCAGTCATGTCCAATTCTCCACAATCCTATTTGGCTTAGTTTGGCATTTCCTTCTCCAGCTCATTTTACAGATGGGGAAACTGAGGCAAATAGGGTAAAGTGACTTGTCCAGGATCACACAGTTAATAAGTGTCTGAGGCAGGATTTGAATTCAAGTCTTCTGGACTCCAGACCAGGTGTTCTATCCACTGCAGCACCACCTACCTGCCCTAGGCTTAGATCAGACATGGGGAACCTGGGGTCTCAAGGCCATATGTGACTCTCTAGATCCTTGAGTTCAGCCTTTTGACTGAGACCAAGTTTTACAGAACAAATCCTTTCATTAAGGGGATTTATTCTGCAAAGTCTGGATTTAGTCAAAGGGCCGCACTTGAGAATCTAGAGGGCCACATGTGGCTCGAGGCCCCAGGTTCCCCACCCCTGCCTTAGATACTATAGGTAAGAATTCTCTAGGCCTGGTCTCTCCCAACTTTGCCAGTCATCATCTTGAAAGGCAGGTGGGGTACACTAGAGTGAGCCATTTGGAGCCAAGAAGGCCTTGTTTGGAATCCTGATTATGTACTTTTTTAGCTGCGACCCTGGGCAAGTCCCTCCCTATCTCTGTCTGACCTGATTCCTTCTCTTCAAAATGGGGCAAATATTTTCCCTTACTTACTTCCTGCAAGTGCAGTGTCTATTTGGCCTGCTTCGTGCTTCCTGATGCCTGAGAAAAGCTTACGGCATGAAGGTGGGGGTAGAGACAGGGGTGTGCTGGTAAATGTTAAACAACCAGCCCTCTGGGAGAAAAAGAGTACACTTGACACTTTTAACATTATGAACATTTTCTCCACCATTTCTTAAACCTAGATAATCATCAGAACAATCCATCAAGTCCTGATCGATGGTGCTTGCTGATTTCTGAGGATTAATGCTCACATATAGGAAGCCTGTATGAGCTGGCACTAGCACTCCCCCAACCCCAAAGGGTTGGCATTCTGAGAGGGAACAAAGCTTAAAGACATGACGGTCTGATGGTAACGTTTCAGGCATCTGCCAGCAAGTGGAGATTGAGTCCTTCCTCTTCCTGATATCCCCACCTACAGCAAATCTGGGACTGAAACATTTGAATTCAGTGCCTCAGTTTCCTCTTGTGTGAGATACAGTAGTTGGATCCAGTGGTCCCTATGGGCCCTTCCAGCAGTGACATCCCCTGAACTTGACCTCCTGTTACTGTGCCCGCCCTTGGAAGTAGACCCCACAGATGTTCTATGGTGTGGCATCTTACTGACTGGATCCACTAAGGTCATCAGCGGGGCTCCAGGGAGCCTGGATTTGCCCTGTGTGGTTCCTGGCTGGGACAGAGGATGAAAGCACTGTGCTAGGGATCAGTCTGCTCAGGTAAGGGAGGACGGCCTTGCCACTTTCTCTTGTCTTACTCTACAACCTGGCTTGGCCACAGGCCTACTAAGCTGTTAGCTAGAAAGTAGGCTATCCCTTACGTAAGTCATTTGGGGCTTTTGAAAGGGTGACATTTCATATCTGCTTGAAGCTGGGTTTGGCATCAGCATCTCCACTGCTTTCCCCATCCCATCCATTGGGCATGCTCAGAATCATACAATCTCAAAGCTGGAAGGAGCCTTTGAGATCATTCAATACTCTCTCCTCCACCCTCCCTTTTTACAGAAGAGGAAACTGAAGCTCAGAGTAGGGGAAGGAACTTTTCCAAGGTCACATAGGTCAGCAAGAATAAAGGTGAGATTTGAACCCAGGTCCCCTGACTCCTAATCCAGTGTTTGTGCTTTTCCCCTTGACTTCCCTCCCCCTCCCCATAAATAATACATTTCCCCAGCTAGCATACATTCCAACCACTTGATGTATGCCCTGCCCCCCAGCATTTAACCTGGATCTGAGCACAGCTAATCTGCCAACACTGTCTTTACTGAACAGTCAGGTTTCCAGAATGACCAGAGGTGTCAAACTTGCAGCCCACCAACTTAAAATGGCACTGGGAAAACAAATTCCAATCCAATCCAATCCAGATAATGTTAATATGTAGTTTTCTAAGTCAATACATAGTTTGCAGGCCTTGCCTCTTTGAGCTTGGCCGCACTGGTGTAGGCTGGCACATCTCATGTCCGGTTGTTTGTGATGTGACCTCATTATAGGAAGGCTGGCAGGTCCAACTGATTTTAGCCAAGAACTCCTATCTAACCCAATCGAGGTCAGCTTTGTCAGGAAGTCAGGAGTCAGGAAGACCTGGGTTCAAATCCAGCCTCAGACACTTACTAGTTGTGTGACCCTGGGCAAATCACTTCATCTTTGTCTTCCTCAGTTTCCTTATCTGTAAAATGGGGATCACAGTAGCACCTACCTCCCAGGATTGTTGTGAGGATCAAATGAGATGATAATTATAAAGTGCTTTGCCTGGCACATATTAGGTGCTTAGTAAGTACTTATTTATTTCCTTCCTTTCATCTACAAGGGACTCATTTCAGATTAAGGTTGGATTTAGCGTCAAAGCCCCCTTCAAAATGGATAAAGGGAATCAGGCAGAAAGGTATAGGTCCCAAGGCTTAAGTTTCTGTGGGTATTAGTGTCCAGGGTCACTCAAATGACTGCCTCCCTCCCACCGATCACACAGGTATGAAGAGGCACTATCAGAATCTAGACCTGGGCCCCTCACAGCAAATCAGGGATAGCCCCAAAACTGTAGAAGCAGAGCCCAGGCAAAGCACTGGGAGGAAGCGATAGGACCAGAGTGCAAATCTTGCCTCCTTCACTTATTATCTATATGAGAATGGGCAGATGACTTCCCCTCTCCGTTCGCCCCTCTGATGGATTCTGAGGGCTCTTCTAGCCCTGGTTTTGGGAGCCTCGGATCTATAGGATGGCATCATAATAATAGTCACATTGCTCCTTGTGAAATCTTTGTGGAGAAAGAGCTTTTCCAGGACTCTGGCAACACAAGTTCACTCTAACTTTCACCTAGGCCACTTCCATATGGGAATGGGAGAGAGGGGGGAGAAAGGCCTTTCTTGGGCCAACAGGCTTGGCATTTCTGCCCAGCACTTCTCTTCGTGGGATTCATTATTTACCAGGTAATCACAGCAGAAGTAACTGAAAGCAGAGTGCCCTGGTTAAATAAAGGCAGAGGGATATTAAAGGGGAGAGAAGGGGCTTCCTCTTTTCTCAGTTTCGCTAGTTAGCTTGGTGGCAAGAGGGGAATGTAGGGTAGGTTGGGGGGTGGGTAACGACTGAGGACAGTGGGGACAGCTGCCCAAGAAGTCTGGGACAGCACGGGTCTGGAAGAGAGAGGTTCTTCTGCTCCCCCCCATTCCGGGGGGGCCCTCCATCTCCACTGCTATCCCCGCCCCTAACCCCAGCACTGCCACAGCCCTGACTGTGGAAGTGACATTCTCTCTGATGATACTGGGGCCACCTACCCCCTTTTATCTCAGATGCCAAGCTTGGTGTCTGGTTGGGGGCAGGGGGCTGGGGAAGGTTGGGGTACACACACACACATAGAACATAGGCCTAGTGTGGAGCCAAGGCCTGCATTTGCCCTGCGGACTCAAGGCTTTGGGTCATCAGGATTGAGAGCCAGACTTGCCAAAAGCACAGACCAGTTAGCCTTTAATGAGTATTTCAGGAGCCTCTTTTGCAGAATAACTTGGATTAAGGCATCTATATCTATTTTTATTCCATTTTCAAGTTGGGGAAACTACACAGATTCCATCTTTTTATTGGTTTTTTTTTTCCTTCATTCTCTTTCTGTTGTCCAGTCAGTGCTCTGGGAAGCTCTGGCCAAGTAGAAACCCAATCTCCCCTGTGTTCTGATAAGAAGGGTAGGGACCCCAGAGGGGTCCAGCCTCGAGGCACCAGAGATCAAGGCCACTAGGGGAGCTGGGGGCAGTTAGCCTACTTCTGGTTTTGCTAAGAATTCTGGTCCAGATTCAAGTGGGGGCGGGGTTGAAGCTGGCTCAGAAGACAGCTTGACCTACTTTCACTGGAAAAGGGGGTAGTCTGGCTTGACCCCCTGTGTGAACTGGTAGGTGGCTGTAGGTTCTGGCAGATGGCCAGTTTCTAAGAATTCCTGAGGGACTGCTGTTACATGGAGAGGAAGGTGTTGATCAGTATGGGTGACTTTGCACACTGGGAACTCCCAGCTGATTACATCACAGGCCCCAGGACAAAAGGCTTTTTGGTCCAGATAGAATTTTATTAGTCTTTTACCAAGGCTGTCTTAGTTGTCTAGGACAAGAAGTGGAGTGATCTGCCCAAATGGATTGTGTCAAAGGATAGACTTGAACTCAGGGCTTCCTTGCTCTAAGATCAGTATTTGATTTCCCTTTCTACCTCCACTGATGCCTTTAGCAACCCTCTCCTTTCTCCTCTCAGCACTTCTTTCCTCCACACCCCCCTTCCCCATCCAAGGCTTCATGCAAATTGTAGAGACCATAGTTTCTCAGCCAAACTCTGAGAAATGAAATGGGACTAAAGAGATTCCTTTCACTATGCACTGTTACAAGTAGACTTTCTTCTCTTGAAATTAAGATAGTTTTATTTAAAAATCCTGTATGTAAGGTACTTAGAATTTTATTTTTTATTTTAATTAAAATTTTTTAATTAATTTTAATTATTATATATTTGTTATATATAAATATATTATATTAATATAATAATGATTAATTAATTTGAAATTTTTAATTAAAATTTTAATTTTAATTCTACATTCTCAAAACATGGAACATTGAAAGACAGTTTAGTCGATGTTAGAATACAGAGCTTCCATGTGAGAATGGCTCCCTCCCATGGCCTCGAAGCCAATCTTGCTTTTGGCATCCCTGGGGCTTTGTGGAAGGACTTCGATGCCCAGAGCTTGGAGGCCAGACAAATTGGCACTGGAGAGTAGAACCTAATCCCCTGATCCCAACAATCACTCCAAGTTTCATGGACTTGCCTCTCTAAGCCTGAGTGCCAACTAAGTTCCTTGAGATTGTCTTGCAGTAAAAAGCTAGAGTTTTGGAGGCCATGTGCCTTCATGAATGGTTATCATGATGTTAATAGGCCTCTCAGAAGGAGGGTGTCATGGTTGCACTACTTTCCTCTCTATCCACTCCCTTGCCATTGAAATTCAGGGTTGCCAATTCTTCCCTTGGAGACAATCTGCATGCAGGAGAGAGATGCTCTCCACAAAGGGGACGATTTGGCGCTAGCTTAAACATGTCTTCACTCCTCCTGGCAGAGAAGGGTAGATTTCCAAAGCCACGTTCCAGGGAGGTGGAGTTGCCTGGGGGGCTTTCCCAGGCTGGGGGCTGATACATTGGAGGTAGATGTGGAGTTATAGGCCACAGGTCGGGGAGGGAATGATTGGCTGATGAACCACAATGGAACAATCCTCCCATTTTGCAGATGGAAAGGAACTCAAGATAAAGGACTGAGGAGGGGGCGGGAGAGGCTAGTCCTGAAGGTTTAATCTTGGTCCAGCTGCTGACCCGAGGAAGCAGGGAAACTTGCTGTACTCCCTTCCCCATCACCCACTCTATCTAACATGAAAGATCTCTTTGGATACCCAGGGGGCATTACCAATTTTGAGCTGGAAAGGACTTGGAGGTCATGGGATCATAGATTTATAGCTGAAAGGGGTATAAAAAGTCACGGAGTCCAACCCCCTCGTATTCCATATGAGGAAATTAGGCCCTAGATCATTTGCCCAGATCACACGAATCACAGATGGCACAGATGGGATTTCAACGTCTACATTCAGGGCTCTTCATACTGGACTGTGATGCTTCTCATCTAGTCTAAGTAGTCCTAGACTATGATCTCTGGGCCTCAGTTTCCTAAGCAGAAATCTCTTCCACAGTATCCCCAACAGGTTGGTCAGCCTGCCTTTGCTTAAAGACTGCCAGTGATAGGAAGCTCACTAGCAGTGAACCTAGTCCATTTAACACAGGACATTCATTTAACTGAATGTGCCTTGGCCAAAACCCATCCCTGCCCAGCGAGATGCTGGCTGAGCCCCTTGAGTTCCTTAGCCAGTTCTTATAGGGAAACACCAAAAGACCTCTGCATCTTGTTGGGTCCCTTAGATCAATTCAGAATGAACTATTTCTCGACTATGACGCCTACTGGTATTTGCTGGGTCCTTGGAGGACCGTGGCTTTATCATGGAGGCTGAGAAGAGGAGCCAGAAGGAAGCATCCCCCACCTGCTGACAGGGCTATAATGAGGAGCACTGCTGCAAATTTCAGGATGGGGCATGAAGAATGACACTCATTTCCCTGGAAGAGGGAGTAGCCTGGCCCAAGCTCCTGCATGAGCTAGTGATGGAGTAGACTTCAGGGGCAGAAAGACCTGACTTCAAATGCCCCTTCTGACACACACTGGGCATGTTCCTCTCTAGTCATCTCAGAGCAGGAGCAGATCTGCCTTGATAGGGGGAGCTTTCCCACTGGGAGTTACTGCACTGAGCAAGCCAAAGGCTTAGTAAAAAAAGCGCCCAGCATTGTGCTAGATGCCGGGGATCCACCACCACAAGCCCAAACCAAGAACATAAGGAGGAAAGAAGCTTCTAGGAGGCTGTAACTTGGCCATCCAAGTGGAGACAGACAATATGCAGAGGGGGAGGGCACTTAGAGACGGAGGGTAAGGGAACACTTCCCAGGGGACATGGTGCTTGAGTGGGGCCTCAAAGGAAGCTTAAAAGGTAGATGTGAGGAGGGAAAGTATGCCAGGCAAGTTGGACCCCCTCTGCAAAGAAACAGAGGTGAGAAATAGAACACTGAGTTTGGGGAACAGTGAGTAGCTTGGTTTGACACAAGTATAGAATGTGTGAAGGAACTAAATATGTAATAAGTGAAAGTATGAAGAGAGAGGCTTGCAATGGCAGAGGGGGCAGTCAGACTTGGGTTTTAGAAAGGGCAACTGGGGAGAGATTGGGATGCCACAATGGAGGCAGGGAAATCAACTCGGGGTGAAGAAGGGGATGGATATGATTTGTTGGGTATCTGGAACTGGTCATACTAAGCCACTGACTGAATTCTGGGGGTGAAAGAGAGGGAAAGCTGATGACTCAGGGCTGTGAATCTAGGCAACTGCCCTCGATGGAGACAGAAGAGTTAGCAGGAGGGGCGGGGTCAGAGATGAGTTCTATTTGGGCCACGTGATATTTGAGACATGTCCTATGGGACGTTCAGGTGGAATAGGCAAGGAGGCAGATGATGCTTGAAGAGAGGGACTAGGGCTGGATCT
Source organism: Notamacropus eugenii (assembly GCF_028372415.1). Lineage (NCBI taxonomy): Eukaryota > Metazoa > Chordata > Mammalia > Diprotodontia > Macropodidae > Notamacropus > Notamacropus eugenii. The sequence continues at coordinate 17,203,612 of NC_092879.1, read as the reverse complement.
AGTTGGATCACTAGAGCCAGGAGTCATCTGAGCAGACATGATCATTGAACCAATGAGGTCACCAAGCCAGAGAGCATAAAAGGAAAGAGAAAAGGGCCTAGGCAGGAGTCTTGGGGGACCCCTGAACTTGGGGAGCATTTATGATGCTCCTTGGTCTCTTGTCTCCCCAGTTCTCATCGGCAATAGCCAACAGGACGGATCAGCCAGGGATATATATACTTACGCAAATGCCATGAGTCCATAGGGCCAGGATCGAGTCTCCAGGCGCTTCACTGAAGGCAGCAATAGCCTGCTCTCCAACTTGTTCTCCTGGGCAAAAGAAGGAAGAGGGGTGTGGCTGTAATGTCCAAGGCTGGAAGATTAGAAAGGTCTTCTACACATTCTCACTAGCTGCTCATCAAGGCACTGTGAGGCAGGTAAATCAAACATAATTGTTCCCATTCTAAAGATGAGGAAATGGACAGCTATCTGTCAGGTCCCATCCATGAACAATGTTCTTCATGCTCTATCACACTCCCTTCTCTTTGAGGTCCCACTGGTCATCAAGTAGGCCTAGGTGACCTGTCATCCCAAAAAAGATCGCAGCTAGCTGTGTGACCCTTGGCAAATTGTTCGACTTCTCTGGGCCCAATTCTTTACTTATCACAGTGAGGGGATGAGGGGAACTACAGAGGAATGACTCACAATTTTATCCTGCTTCCTCCCACACATACTCCTACTACATAAATTCGTATCCACCTGGCACATCAGTCAGAGGGTGATAAGCCAACTTAAGAGATACTTAATCTGAGCCCTGACTTGGTTTGGCCTCTCCACTGGATACTTGGAGTCAGAAATCTTGGGTTGTAATCTCTGCCTTTACTAGAGATTTGTGAGCCTCAGTTTTCTCATCTGTAAAATTGATTGAGGCTTTGCTCTGAGATGGGCTCGAGGTGGTGGTGGTAGAGGAGGGTGGGTAGGTGGGTGGGGTTGGGGGAAGACTTCGCAAAAGAGCAAGTCCCTGCAATAATTGACTTTGAAGGAGAGTTGAGAGCCCTTCAACTTGAAATCTAGGATTCCTGAGATCTGGTCCAATCTATCATCCAGCCATACATTGGGTCAGAAGGTCCAGAGCTAGCAGGGCCATGGCATGTCAGGACTGGAAGGATCCATCCTTGAAGAATTATTTAGATCAGCACTCCCATTTTGTAAATGAGGAAACTGAGGCCCAGAAAGGGGAAAATGATTTCTATCCTAGCCAGTGTTCAAACCCAGGCCTTCTGACTTCCAAAATCCAGCAATCTTGTCACTATATCTTTCTGTATGGGATAGTAGAAACAGCTTGCTCCTTCTGGAACTTGGATTTGATCTCATCTCTGGTACTCACTACTGCTTCAGCTCCCTCAATCTCAGTTTCCCCATCTGTAGAATGAAGAAGCTGGACAAGATGACATCAGATTCTTTCTAGTTTTTGAGGTAAGCTACATATTTGAAGTCCCCTTATTGTTTAGAGCCACAACATCTGTATTCAAAGTCAAGATAGATGTAGTCTGACAGGAACAATCTTAACCATTGTTATGTTGTTAAATAGAGCATTGTTCAAAGTCCACCTGAGCTGTCCCAGAAAACTCAGACTATGTGGACCCTGTATCTGAAAGTAGCCTACAGCTTAGGACAGCCTCACCATTGATGAGCTAAACCAGGGGTGGGGAACCTGTGACCTCGAGGTCACATGTGGCCCTCTAGGTCCTTAAGAGCCTTCCTTTGACAGAATCCAAACTCACAGAACAAATTCCCTTAAGAAAAGTATTTGTTCTGTCAAACGGACTTGGTCAAAAGGTCACACCCGAGGACCTAGAAGGTCACATGTAGCCTTGAGGCTACAGGTTCCCCACCCCTGACCTAAACACTCTCAGTGGTCCTATCAAATGCTAAGATCCATTATTACCTTGTATGACACCCATGCTGAGTGGGGGAGCAGAAGGAGCCTGGGATTTGGAATTAGAAGCGCTGAGATTGCATCCCAGCCCTTCTCACTACCTGTGTGAACTTGGGCAAGTCATTTCTCCTTGAGACCTCAGTGGCTATAGCCACAAGAAAAGATGAGCTGGACTGGATGCTTAAGAAAAATGTAAATGGTGGGCACCAAGGCAGAGTGAATTTCAGACTTAGGGGTTCAAAGTGGAAACCAATATATCTGAGTTGATTAGAACCCCCCGGAAGGTAATTGGCATTCTTTGACTTTTAATCACTCTTTTCTTTTTTTAAATCACTTTCATCTAGGAGAGAGCAGATCAGGAGGTGATGAGGGTGCAGACCCCCACTGTGTGCCTGCCCCTACTGGGTGCCTATGTGTGAGAACAGCAGCAGTCTGCAATGAGAAACTTTGGAGATTTTATAAGGTTTAGACTAGAAGGGAATCTTCATTTTGGGAGGGACTAGATTTAGGATGACATTGGTATAGGGAACTCCTAGTGAGAAAATTCCCTCTACCAATGCTAATAGCCACCTGCTTGACAACTTACAGCCAAAGAGAGTTCAAACCATCTATTTTGTGGAGGAGGAAACTGACTCTAAGAAAAGAATGTTGCACATATAATGGAACTTGGATTTGGATCCAGTTCATGATAATATGGGTGTATGTATACACATATGTATATATGTACATATATATGTATAGTCAGAACATGAATATGTCTGTATATGTATGTATTTTTGCTGTCTTTGTAGTAGTGAGATCATGTGCATGTATATATGTATTGTGCAAGTGTGTAGAGTCAGACCATATATATGTGTAGGTAGGTAGATATATACATGTATGTATTTATGTATGTATATGTGTGCACATATATTAATGTGTACATGTGCATAGACACATGTATGCATGTACATAAACTGGTTATTCTCCTGATTATACAATGGCAATGTCAAACCTGGCCAAAGGCAGTGAAATATAAAATGGCAAAGTGGATAGAATACTAGACCTGGAGTCAGGAAGATTTGAGTTCAAATCCAGCCTCAGACCCTTACTGGCTGTGTAACCTTGGGCAAATAACTTAACCCTGTTTACCCCAGTTTCCTTAACTGTAAAATGAGAGTCATAACGACACAGGCCTCCCTGCTATAAGGATCAAATGAGATCACATTTGTACAGGGCCTGGCAGACTTAAAGCACTATAGAAATGTGCGGCTTTTTAAAAAATTAGGATTAGCTTCCTGCTCAAGGCCCTGCCTCCCGTATCTCCCCTGTTCCTGCTCTATCTCTTTCCCTTCCCTCACAGGGCTCTTGTAGGGCCCTGAAACTCAAGCTCCCTCCTTTTTTCACAAGTCTTGGAAATTCTTAGGTGTCGCGCCAAATGGAGAGAGGAGGAAATGCTTACTTCAAGCCTGGTCTTCTTGGGCTCCACAAGGACCTCACTGGAAGTCTTGCTGCTCAGGGGACGCAACTTAATGCCATTGCTGCTGTGGGAGAGAGGGAGAATTCAGTCCATCTGTCATTTCTCCAGAAGTCTCTGAATAGGTCCATAGTAACGTGAGTAATGCTCAACCCTCAGGTCTTGTCTTTGGATTCTACTCCCAGTCCTTGTGGATATCCTAGAGAGAACCGGTGCCTGAACCCAAGCCCCATTCATTGATACCTCTGCTGATCCTTGTGTGTGAAAGCGGTATCGGTCTGAACCATAAGAATGTGAGAGTAGAAGACACTCCTGTGACCATCTGGTCCTATCCATACCTGAAAGAAATCCCCCTCTACCTTCCCCCAGAAGTAGTCACCCAACTTCTGTTTGAAGACCTCTAAGGACAGGCAACTTATGACCTCATTCCACCAAGTAACGCATCAAATTGTTGGAGAATCTTCCCTAGCATTGAGCCTAAACTGACCTCTGCACCTTCTGCCCCCTGCTCCTGAGTCTGCCTTCTGGAACCAAACAGAACAAAGTCAATCCTTCCTCCAACTTAAACCCAGCTATCATGCTGTGTTTTCTCTTGTCCCGGCTAAACATCCCTAGTTCTTTCAACCAGGCTTCAGATGGTACGGACTTAGGGCCCTTCACTTTTCTCCCTGCTCTTTTCTGGACACTTTCCATCTTCTTAAAGGGGTGTGCCCCAAACTGAATACAAGACTCCTGATGGAGTCTGACTTGGACCCAGGACACCTGGATTGTCAATATACCAATTACATCATCCGAAGATAGCAACAGTGGATCATGTTTTGGAGAGGCAGTGGGGTACACTGCATTGGACCATGACAAATAGGGTGGCTTGCCGAGGATCATTGCTGAGATTCTGTCAAACCATCCAAAACGTGTTTATCAAGTACCTACTACATGCAAGCACCTACTATGCGCTAAAGAACCTGGGGATAAAAGGATATAATGCTGAGCTGCCTTAGCATGTCTGTGGACATAATTTTCCTGTGTCAAGTTGGCCCATTCGGCTCTGAGGTGGCAATCTGTGTTTGTATTCCATTCATCGTGTCTGGAACGGACTCCTTCTCCACCACCTCAAACTCTTGGCCCACTGAGGTCAGGAGAGGGCAGGATGGGAATGAGAGAAGGAAAGTAATCTCTCTTGTATGGACAGACAGAATATGTGAAGGTAAGTGGGGTAAGACAAGGAGAGAAAGATTTTAGAGGGCCTTGAATGTCAATACCTTTTTTTACTAGGGAGTGGGGAGCCACTGAAGGCTCTTGAGAAAAGTGTAACTGCACATGCATTAGGAATATTGACTGGACAGTGATATGGAAGGCAGAATTGGAGAGAACGGGGAAAAGGCTGGAAGCAGGGGAACAGTTAGGCTTTGTAATAGTTCAGCTGAGAGAGGCCAAGGGCCTGCATTGAGGTGATGGCCCTCTACTTGGGGAGAGATGTTGCAGAGTAGAATGGAGATGATTTGGCAAGGGATTGAGCCTTCCCTCTCCCTCCTTTATCCCAGCCAAAACAGGATTGGGCATTGTGAAGAGGATGACAGAAACTGGGAGGAAGAAAGAAGGACACAGGAAGATAATGAGGTCTGTTTAGCATGTACTATTATGTACTATGTACAATGTACTACGTGGGAGCAATGGGGAGATGTGGGGAGGAGAGAAGTAGCCTGGGGACTCAGATGGGAGAAGAAAGGGGTCATCAACAGAGCCTCCCCACAGTGGGGAGTTCTCTCCCCCAGCCTAAGGGGAGGGCTTTCTTTCTCCCTGGCACTGGTATAATGTGTGTGGAATACACATACCCAGAATGCCCCAAGAGGACTTCCATAAAGAAACCATGCCTGAACATGCCTCCTATAAGAAATGAAATTTCTGTGACCTCTTGGTAGGCATGAAGCCCTCCCAGTGATGGGAAGGGAACCTACCACCTCCCAAAGTGGCCTAGTTTGCTACCAGCTTCTTTGATTGAAAATTCACTTTTTCTTTATGTCAATCCCAACGTGAAAATTTAGAAAATCCACCCCAAGTATTCCCATGGACTATTTGTGCCCAACCTGTGGTAGAGCCTTCCAAGCTCATATTGGTCTGATCAGGCCCAGTTGGATACACTATGCCTTGGCCCTGACATAGTGATGTCACTTTGGTCCTCTTTGACAACAAAGGACAGCAACCAATTGTCGTTCCATTTCTTCTCTCCTTTGAGTCTAAGTGCAATGCCTAATCTCTCTTCTAGAGGATGGTCCTTCAACAATTAGAAGACAGTTGTCATGGAGGAAGTGGGGTATGCTAGGAAGAGTACTGGCTCCCAAATCAGTGGCAAATTCAATGAAGTGAATTCAACCTTACCTCTGATGTGTGTGAGGCCTTGGGCAAGTCTTTTAACTTCTGTGGGTCTCATTTTCTTCCTCTTTAGATTGAAGGGGTTGAACCTGATGGTCCCTAAGATCCCTGCCAGTTCTGACTCCAGTTACACGCTGCCAAGCTCAAACAATCATATATACCACTCCTTCTCAAGGCCTTGGTTTTTTATTCTTATGGATTCCAATGTAAACTCTTCTGTCCTTCCAGATCTAGCTTGAGCCTCATCTCCAGAAAGTTCTCCTTCGTCCTTCCAACCCACAACAATCTCTCCCTCCTAGAAATACCTCGAGGCCATATAAGGCCTTCTGTGGTTCAATGCTTAGATGGTCTCATGGAACGTGGAAAGATGAGTGGGTTTGGAGTTGGAGAACCTTGCTTAAAATCCTGGCCTCACCCCTAACACCCAAGTGAATCATTTCTCCTCCTTAGCCTCAGTTAATTCCTCTGTAAAATGAAGCAGTAAGACCAGATGAGCTCAGTCCTGTCCAGCTCTAAATCCAGTCTATGAGCTGGGGAGTGAATGCCTAGAATGGTCTTATACTCTTGTATCCCCTTTCCTGGTACTTCTCACAGGGTAGTGAATATGGTAGGAATTCAGTCAAAACTTGCTGAGATGAATTTAATGAGAATGGGAACAAGGTGATTAAGGTTTATAGCTTTATCTCTGTCACTTACTTCCCTCTCTGTCTCAGTTTCCTTACCTGTAAAATGAGGCAGTTGGGCTAAATGGATTCTAAATTCTTAGACCATAAAATATTTGAGCCAGAAGGGACCATAGTGATAATTGAAAGGAGCTTCAGAGATCAAGTCCAAACTCTTTATTTTACAGAAGGAGAAACTGAGTAACAGAGCAAGAAAGTTGTCACAAGAAGAGAGTAGTTTGTGTTCAGATTGTTGGACTCTTTCCACGTCTCTCGGCATGCTTGTGAGGCCTTTCTAGCAGTAAGTCTATGAGTTGCCTTCCTCCCCTCCACCCGCTCCAATTTTTCTACCTCTTCCTGTGGCAACCAGAGTAACCCCTAAAAGTCTCCTAGACTTTTAGTCTCCAGACTTCAGTCTCAAGGGACAGTAATGGTCACAGTAACAGCATCTTGCTCACCTGTCTTCCTTGATGCTCCGGAGGGTAGGGCCATTGATCAGATAGTCATTCATTGAGCTGGTCTTGAAGTTGAACTTTTTGTCAAACATGTTGAGGGGGATGTAGTCTTTGCCTTCCTATATAGGCAAAAGAGACACAGATTCAATGCCAGTACTGCATGTCCCTCCCTCTGGCTTCCCTCCCTGGGCTACATTGGAGATGTGGTGCTACAGGCCCATACCTAGCCAGTAGGAGACCTCGGGCCTAGATGAGATTCTCCAACCTCTCTGACAAGGGTTTTGGCGGCTCAGAGACTGACCTGCAATGGTCTGGGAGGGATGGAACCAAAACACTCGAGTCTGGGCCCTGGGCCTGCTACTAACCAGCCCCTCACTGGTCTTCAATATCCTTATTTACACAATAATGCTGCTGAACTAAATGACCTGTTAGCAAATACAACATAGACTAGCAGAGCCTATGGGACAGGAAAGAACATCAAATATTGAAGTTGGAATGTCAGAGCCAGGACGGATCCTAGAGGGCCCGTTCACACTCTCCATTTTCTATATTCTAAAGTCCCTCCCAGTCATTCCATCAGTCACTCCCATTTCTGGAGAGAGACAGACAGAGACAGACAGACAGAGAGGGCGAAAGAGATGGAGACAGACCAAGGAGAGAGAAAGGGAGAGAGAGGGAGAGGGGGGGGGGGAGGGAGGGAGGAAAGGAGAGGAGACAGAGACAGACAGAGGAGAGAGAGGGGGGAGGGAGAGAGAGTGTGTGAATGTGTGTGTGTGTGTGTGTGTGTGTGTGTGTGTGTGTGTGTGTGTGTGTGTGTGTGTAGGGTGTGGTCCTTGGTTTGGATTTGGTAAGGGCAGGCAATGCTTGCATGGTTGAGCAGGATTACAAACTGTCTGGGCCTAGATGGGAAAATAGCTATGAAGAATCTTTGTCAGGAAAAAGATGGTGACCATACCTCAAGGTATACCATCTCTAATAGAAGAGACCTTGGAAGTCAGCCTGCCCAATCCCCTTCATTTTACTGAGCCCCACTGGTCACACACAGGATCCTTGGGGCCTAGATCTGAGGCTAGAAGCCCCTCAGAGGCCAGCTAGCCCAAGCCTTTCATTTCATGGAGGCCCATCGAGATGAAGGGACTTGCTCCCAGTCACATGGAACAGGGGGTGGTAGGGTGGGACTGGGCTGCCACTTCCAGGCCACTGCCTCCCAGGTGGTTTCTCTTTCCCCTACACCATGCTGGTTCCTCTCCCTGAAGTTGACAGTAGAAAAATCATTACCCTCATTTTTACAGATGAGCAGACTACAGCTCAGAGAAATCAGCTGATTAGGCCAGGGTCATAGCTAGAAAGCAATAGAAGCAGGATCTGAACCTGTTTTTCCTGACTCTAAATCCATAGCAATGATTATAAGGATAGATCTGATGGCACCACGTTGAGGTGAGAGGAGGGAGGGAGGGAGGGAGATACAAGTTCTCCCCTATGAGGCTGGGCATGTGCAATGGAGCACAAGTTTCCATATAGGGATCCATAATCCCCTGGGAGGGGCAGCTAGGGCTTCAAACAGAAGCAATCATGGAATACAAGATGGAGGGAGAGGCAAGGAAGAGGGGACAACAGCTCGGGGTGATGGCTGCACAACTGGTGAGCCCCACAGCTAGTGAATGAAGCCCATTCATTGCTTACAGCCCCACTCAGTTGGAATGAGGACAGCACTGACTTAGTACTATCTGCAGCATTAACCCCTTCACTCTCTACCACCTGGTCACAATAGCCTGCATTGTAACTGTCCCAGAATTCAGCACCTATTGGGGGCTGGAACTGAGTAGGATGGGAATCTGGTAGGATGATTGGCCTGTGGCTGAAAGTGTTTACAAAAGGGAAGAACTATGGCCTTTCACACCATTTCTTCATCTTCTCCACTCTGATATTTGTCTGTCTGGGACACTCCCGTCTTCTTCCTTTACCATTCCTCTGCTTTTGCTTGATGGAGCAGGCAAATTCAGGACCCTCACCCTACTTTCCCAGCAAATTAAACCTCTCCCCTCCAATCTGGTTCTCTCTCTGTCTCTCTTTCTCTCTGTCTCCCTCTGTCCATCTCTGTCTCTCTCTCTGGTGTGAGTGTGTGTGTGTGTGTGTGTGTGTGTGTGTGTGTAAGAGTATACATGGAAACTGAGTTGATACAATAAGAGGTTCATGGTGCCAACTCAGTTCAAGGTTCAGTCATTAGAAGGAGCCTGAGTTCTTTCTCTTAAATGTTATGGCAACACACTTCAGTTGGGAGGTGGTTGTAGGAGACGGTGGGGGAAGACATTGGGCTTGACTTGAGCATATCCAGGGCCACAGGGATGCCAGCATGGGAAGCTAATTAAAGAGAGGGAGGCAGAGATAAAGGGCCATTGTTACTCCAGGGTGTGGGGTTGTGAAGTCTCCCTAATTCGCCTCCAGTATGTTTTGTCTGGCCTGGGTAGGTGAATCTTATTTTTTAAATGGAATCCCTGCTCCCCTGCACCTGACTCCTAGGCCTCCCACCCCACCCACCTCCTTCCACCTGGATCCCAGATTGGCTTCTCCCCTGAATAGTGGAAGTGGAACAGGAGGGCGAGCTATATATACATACCTGCTGAACACTAGCCTGCAGGAGGTCCCCAAGGCGCTCAACCAGCTCAGTGAAGGTGGGTCTCTCTGTGCACACACCATTCCAGCAATCAAGCATGGTCTCATAGCTACAGGTTGGGGAGGAACACCAAGATGGTCACATCAGATAACCTCCTGGTGGTTTGCTTTCTATTTTCCTACTGTCTCTCACCCTGAAAACCACCAGCTCCCAGGCAGCTCTGGGAACCAAAGCATCAAGTCTGAGGCTTAGTCACATGTCAAAGACCCTTAGAAAGGACCACATAAGAACAGGGAGAGGCCTTAGAGCTCATAAAGTCAGAGGTGATTGGGGCATTAGAACATGGAACATTAGAGCTGGGAGGGGCTTTAGAACAGAGAATGTCAGAGCAGGAAGGGGAACTCAGAGGTTATCTAGCTTAATACTCTCATTTGCAGAGGAGGAAACTGAGAGTCACTGAGGCTCCAGCCCCTTCATTCCAGTGCCTTCCCTCTGCTCATCATTTCCTGTTTATCCTGTATAGATCTTGTTTGTGCATACTTGTTTGCTTGTTTCCTCCTTCAGTAGACTGTGAGCTCCTTGAGGGCAGGTATTGGACTACTGTCTTTGCCTCTTTTTGTAGCCCCGGCACTTTGTACAGTGCCTTTTGCTGAGTAAATGTTTCTTGATTGACTTCTAATTGATTCTTAGACTCCCAATTCAGTGCCCTTTCTACTCTCCCCTCCACTTGAATGGGGAAATGCCAAATGGAAGTTTGGACAGCTATTTATAGGTCTCTTCACACTGCATAATCACTTCTGTGTTTTTGCTTATCAACAGGTTCTGACTATACTATATTATCATTAATACTCCACTTTCTCTGAATGAGACACCTAATTTAAAAGACTTAGAACAAGCAGTAGGTAGGGAGTCGGCTTCAGAGCTGGGACCAGAAGCTCTGTGAATAAGTCACCTTGCCCTCTCTGGGGCTCAGAAATTAGGATCAAGTCAAACTCCCTTATCTTCCAGATGAGAAGTCGAAGATCTCTCCTCTATCTGGCACTCTAGTCTTTGAATCAGTCTATGCTTGGGTCTTCCCCAAATGGGCATTTGAGGCTCTCTTGATCCTAGCAATGATCAACCCTGGGACCCTTGACCTAGAGGAGAACTTACATTTCTGGAGTCGAATACTCAGGGGATTTCATCCGTCTGCCTTCCTTGAGTCGGAGGCAAAAATCCTCATCTATTTGAATCCCTGGGTAGGGTGAAGCACCTGTGGGAGACAAGCATTTCAGGTTTCAGAAATTTCCCGACTGTAGGGGGATTCCCAAGAAATGTTGGGAGACTCCAGGCAGAAGTGGGCTGCTGATGGGGGAGGGCAGCCTTTAGGAATGGGAATACTTCTGAAGGAGGTGACTTGTATCCCAGTCAGTCTGAGAGCCAAGAGACTTTGGTCCAGGGCCAGAACTTGGATGATTGTTAACAATCCAGACAGATAACAAGCTGGAAAAAAATCATGGCACAGTATCTGGGATTTAGGAGTCTGGAGGTCTCTTTAATGTCTGTGCGACCTCAGGCAAATCACCTGCCCCCATTAGGCCTCAGTTTCCGCCTTTGGAAAATGAAAGGATTGGATAAGATGGTCTCTCATATCTCTTTCTCAGTTTATCTGTTTCAAGGTTGTTCCCATGCTGAAATTGGATTCCGAGGATTCTCTACCTTCCAAAACAACTGAACTAGAGCAATATTTTCTTTATCTGAGATACTCTGGACCACTTAGGCAAAGCATGACTTCCCCAGGGACATTCTGGGACTATTTTTGAGCATGGCCATGCTGCTGGCCTGTTGAGGGGGGCTCGTTACTGGAAGCAATCCAGCTAACTGTCCAGTATTTACCAGATAATGGGACTAGTAAACAGCTGCCTTTTTCTCTTGGTTTTTTCTGGGGGGTAGAGAGCACTTTCCCAAACTTGAATGAGAGTTTGAAGCCAAGATGGTAGGTGAAAGACAAATATTTCTAGATCTGCTTTGCCATGAACCTGTTACTATGCATCCTGTACAAGGCTCCCAAGGCGGCAAAGTGTGAACGATTTAGAGGTGGGAACCCAGAGCCCTGGGCTGGCTCTGTCATTTTTGTGGTGTGATCCTGCATAAGTTATGGTCCATGTCTGTGTCAGTTTCCCTTCTATCTAAACAGGTGTTTAGATATGTGAATCCTGGCCCTGCAGCCCACTTCCTGGCTGTGTGAATTTGGGCAGGTCCCTTGTGAGCTGGTCCTCAGCTCCTCCTCTGTAAATAAGGAGGTTGAGTGAGATGATGCTAAGATTCTGACCAGCTTGACATTGCATGTTCTTATAAGAAGCGGGGCTGATTCCCTCACTCTCTGCTCAAAGACAGTGGCCAGAGAACTGAACTCTCTCTGTCCATGACTGATTCCTGGTGGTCTGCTCATCTCCACTGTGGCTGCTTGGCTGCTTTGGCTTTTGCCTGACCACCATATCTTTTCAGCCAGGAATCCAGGCAAAGCCTGAGGGAAGGAAACTGGGAAACTGAGGACCAGGGACAAGCACCAATGACAACCTAGCTTCTCTTGAGAATTCTCAGATTTCAAAGGGTTCAAGGGAAGGATAGGAGGATCAGATAGGAGGATCTGTGGATCACTTGCCAGGGGAAAGTCATCCAGGAAGGATGGGCATCCCTTAGGGATAAGATGTTGAAGATCAAGGAAAGAGAATGTGCTTTGTCAGAAGAGCCTGGTGTGGATGCATAGGGAACTCCACAACTCAACTGGATCTTAGAAAGAAGCAGAAGGCAAGGATGGGTATATAGATAATGACCTCAGAGACAGGACATGGAGCCAGAATAATCTATCAGAATCTCATTTGTTCCCCTGGGTTCAATAATCATCTCTATATAAATAATTCCCAGATCCCCATATCCAGCCCTAATCTCTCTCCTCAATTCCATTGTTCAGTGGTGAACAATGAAGGGAAAGGAGGAGTCAGTATGACTTGGTGGGCAGAGTCGGGAGACTCGGAATGGCAAGATAAGTCCCTTCTTCTCTCTGGGACTTTGTAAAATGAAAAGGTTTGGAGTCAGAGGCCCTGGGTATGAATCCCAGGACTGCCACTTACTAGCTGTGTGACCTTTCCTTTCACCTCTTTAGGTAGGCCTCAGTTTTCTCCTTTTTCAAAACAAGAGGGTTAGACTAGGTGACCTTTGAGGTCATCATAAGTTCTAGATCCATTAGATTGTAAACTCTTTGAGGACAGGGATTGTCTTTTACCTCTTTTTGTATCTCCAGTGCTTAGTCCAGTGTTTATTAATTGATTGGTCCTATGTATGATCTGAGTCAAATTGATTGTAAAATGAGGTCCCTTCTAGTTCTGGTTCTAGGATTCTAGAGTGCTGGGCCTGCAGTCAGGAAGACCTGTTAAATCTGACCTTAGACACTTCCCAGCTGAGCAAGTCACAGAGATTTCTCTATCTGCCTCAGTTTCCTCAGCAATAAAATGGGTACAATAATAACACCTACCTGGCAGGGTTATTGTGAGGATCAAATAAGCTGCTTAACACCATGCCTGGCACCTAGTAGGTGCTTAATAAATGCTTGCTTCCTTCTTTGCCTCCTGTGTGTGACCTTGGGCCAGTCACTTTTCCTCTTTGAGTCTGTAGGGGAGTTGACCTCTGAGGTCCTTCTGGCTTGCTATCTATGATCCTATGACCGTATAATTTTGAAAGTGCCTCCCAGTTGATTAAAATGGTCTCTAAATATGAGTTATTCCATTGCTTCTGAAAGCCTGGGGCTTCAGCAATTGTTTTTTCACAGCTCATGAAGAGTCAGACAAAGCAGGGCCACAGGGGTGGGGGTAGTGCTTTCATTGCCCAAAGGTACAGGTATCTAGCCTAGGAGTTCTAAGAAAGAGATGGAAAGTCTTGAGTTCCAAACCTCAAAATTCTGGAAGCTGGTGAGGAAAAGGAAGGCCCAGACTTGGGGAGCAGGGTAGAGAGAACACTGCACTCAAAAGCCTCCAATGTGTGGCACTGGGCAAGTCCCCTACCTGGGTCTCAGTTTCCTCCTCTGTAAAATGGGGGAAGGGTTTGGCCTCAGAGGCTTCTGAGGTCTCTTCTGGCTCTAACATCCCATGGTTCTGTGACTCACCCACCCCTCGGTTCCCCTCCCCCTGTAACTCCTCTTCTTCTACATCAAGGGAGTCTCCCAGCACCAGAGAGTAGCGGTCCGGGGGCCTGGACCACCTATGTAAAGGTAATGGGGTCATCTCCTGGCAGCATGCTCTGACCCTATCTTGGGTCCTGGGGAATTTGGCCTTTGTAACTTTACATCCCAAAGCTGTGGACCCCTTGGAAGAATTTGTTCCTTTCCTTAGATGGCTATGTTGGGACACAGTGCTCCCAGTCAAGAGGAGGCAAACTTCATTTCATGGGTGTTTCTATGGAGCATGAGAGAGGAAGTGGGCAGCTGGTACCAGTGAGGGGAGGAGGGTGAGCAGAGAGTTCCTGGGAGGTTGCAGCCCTTGGAGAGCTCAGCTTTCCTCCTCTACTGCTTCTTCCTAATGGAATGTGTTCAGAAGAGAGATGGTGGTGGAGCTGGAGGCAGGAGACTGGACAGAGCTCTGGGCCCATGGAGAAGAGGGAGTGGTATAATCATAGTAACTCATGAGTCTCCAAAGATGCTTTCCTTGTCACAATGAGATAGGTAGTGGGAGCACAATTGCTGTCATTTTACAGAGAGAGAAGCAACTAACTCTAAGTCTAAATCATAGGGTCTCTGATCTCAACCTAGAAGAGTCCTGAGAGGGCCTTCAAGTCTTTAGGTTTCAGAGGGGGAAACTGTGACCCAGCGAGGGGGTAGAGACTTGTCCAAGGTCACAGGGAAGATACTAGATCCAGAGCTGGAAGGAGCCTCAGGGGGCCATCTAGTCAAACCCCCTTAGGTTACAGAGGGGGAAACTGAGGCTCAAGAAGAGGGACAGGACTTGTCCAAGGTCACAGGAATCTAGACCCAGAGGTGAGAGGAACCTCAGGGGGCCATTGAGTGCAGAGGAAGAAACTGAGGCTCTGGGAGCTGAATTATTTGCATGTGGTCACACAAGTATTAAGTGTCAGAAGTAAAACAAGAACCCAGGTCTTCATGACTCCATGGCCCATGCTTTATTTGGTACCACACAAGTGCAGTGTGTAGAAAATAAGGGATGAAGTGATAGAACTATTGTTCTCTGTCCTGTTTGTACCTGGGGTCACATTTTCAGAAAACCAATGACAAGCTGGAGGATCAGGTTGGGGGGAGAGTGGTATATGCAAAGGATGCTGAGACTTCTGCCTCCAAATTGAGTAATTTTCCACTGCCCCACATTGCCCCCGATCTTAGACCTCTTCAGCTAAGAGAATCCATTCCTAAAATCTCAGCTCTCTGGGGCAGGCTCAGAATTTTAATACAGAGAGGACAGAAAATAACCTGGCCCACATGGTGATTTCACTTCTGATGTTGGCCATGACTTATCTGACTCAAGGCTAAATCGTGTGACTGGCATTCTTTTCTTCTGTGTCGTAAATGCCCCTTATCTCTGGGACAAGACCTAGATACAAGCATCCCTGGAGGAGAGCTAAAGCATCCCCTGGAGGAAAGACAAACATCTTTCCATACTCTTGGCCTGCCCTGATCTCGAAGGCTTTGAATCCATCACCCTAGATAACCAGTGACATCAATCTCTAATCAAATATCTGTGGCTATTTTGCCTGCTTCTAAAGTGGGTACACCTGGCGGTCCTTCATGAACCACCACCCCCCCCCCCACCCCCCCCCGTCTGGACCACAGAGAGAGGGTTTGGGATTCAGAGCCTCAGGGGAGTTAGAGCAAATGGGTCTAGCTTCACTGTGCTCCAAGGGTCACCCATCCCTGATATCACCTCGTCTGGCCTCTGCTCTGGTTCAGGCCTGGAATGCTGCATCCACCTCCCTCATGGCCCCTTCCCCACTCCAATCCATCCTTCCCCCAACTGGCCAAAATGAAATTCTCAAAATGCAGACCAAGCCCTCTTTTCCCTCTATTCAAAATTCTTCAAGAGCTCCCTATTTGGGCTTTGAATGAAACACAAAATTGTGTTTTTAAAAACCCTTGGTCCACCATTTAAGACTCTCCAGGCTCTGGCTCCCACCCATCATCTTACTTCTCTTTGTCCAGTCAAAATGGCCTAACCATCTCCCAGCAGTTTAGCAAAGATGACCCCCTAGGCCTGGAAGGAATTCTCTCCTTACTTCTGCCTTTTACAATCTCTAACTTCTAGAGGCAGCTAAGTGGCCCAGTGAATAGAGAACCATCCCTGGAGTTAGGAGGACTTGAGTTCAAATCCAGCCTCAGACACTTGACACTTACTAGCTGTATGACCCTGGGCAAGTCACTTAACCCCCAACTGCCTCGCCAAAAAAAGAAAAAAAAAACAACTAACTTTCTTCAAAGCCCAACTCATTGACACCCCCGCTACAGGGGGTGTCAGATTGGTTGTACTACCTCCGTCTCAAATTTCCTTTGCATTAAGCCCACTCACATTGGATTATCAACTTGGTACTAGGTTTGATTAATGAGTGAGTGAGTACATGGGGTGAAAGCTCACGTGGTATAGTGGATGGGCTTGGTCCGTCTGTTTACCACACCTGGAGTTCTAGGAGGGTGCTGGAGCTTCAACAGAGGAGTGTATTCTCTTGGCTTCTGCTCTGAGGGCTGACTGCACACATTGTCATAGCCAAATGGCTCATTAAGTGTGGACCAGCTGGCCCAACTGTTCTTTCAAATGCCTTATTCTGAAACTTGGCCTGTCCCAGGGCAGAGGAGCTCTGGATCAATGATGGTAGACATAGTGAACTTGCCACTGCTCCTCCACATGTGGGGCTTTGAGATGGAGCTCTGATTTCTTCCTCTGCCCTTTCCCCCTAATAGCACTTGCTAGCATTTATTTAATGCCTCTTTAAGGCATTAAACATGTTCATCTTATTTGATCCTCACATCAGCCCTGGGAGGACAGTACTACTATTATCTCTGTCTTACAGATGAGGAGGCTGAGACAGACAGAGGTGAAGTGATTTGCCCAGAGTCACATAGCCAGGAAGGGTCTGAGACTGGATTTGAACTCAGGTCTTCCTGACTCAGCCCTAACCCTCTATCTACTGGGTACTACCTGATTGCTTTTGCATCCTAGGAGCAGCCTGAGGAGTTGGAGCAGTGGTGGTGATTGGGCCTGTCTGGTCTACATGAGCTATGCCTGGGAGCAGTTCAGGCCCAGAGAGGAGGTAGGGGCTGACAGATGCTTACCCAAGGAGAATATTTCCCACAGTAGAACGCCGAAAGACCACACATCACTCTGGGTAGTGTAAATCTTATCAAAGATGGCTTCAGGGGCCATCCACTTGAGTGGGAGCCGGGCCTGAAAAAGCAAAGTAGGAGAGAGGGAGAGAGGGAGGGAGGGAAGGAGGGAGGGAGGGAGAGAGAGAGAGAGAGAGAGAGAGAGAGAGAGAGAGAGAGAGAGAGAGAGACAGAGACAGAGACAGAGAGACAGAGAGAGAGAGACAGAGAGAGAGAGACAGAGAGAGAGGGGAGGAAGAGGGGAAGAAGGAGAAAGAGAAGAAGGAGGAGGAGAAGTAGAAGAAGAAGAAGAGAGAAAAGAGTAAGAGAGGAGAGAGGAAAAGAGGGAGGGAGAGAAAGAAAAGAGAGAAGGAAAAGAAAAGAAAGAAGACAGAGTAAAAGAGGAGAGAGAAAAAGAGGGAGGAGAGAAAGAGAAAGGAGAGAGAGGAGAGAGAAAGAGATAGGGAGAGCAGAGAGAGGAGAAAAACAGAGGAGAGAAAAGAAAAGAGGGAGAGAGAAAGTGAGAGAGAGGAGAGAGAGGGAAGAGAGAGAGGAGAGGAGAGAGTGCACCATTAGAATGCATTATAGACCAGCAGACTGGCAGGGGCTGTGTCCAGTCGAGGGGCAGGGCTGTTGGGCTAGCTGGCCAGTGGGTGTCATACTCACGTCTCCTTTCCGGACATAGTCAGGGTCCTTGTAGATGTCCCTGGCCAGGCCAAAGTCACAGATCTTGACCACATTGTTGTCAGTCAGGAGGATGTTCCGAGCAGCCAAGTCCCGGTGAATGCACTAAGGAAAGTGAAGGGGTGGGGGTTTAAAGGGTGCTTGAAGAGCCCTGTCAGGAGGAGGGTTAATGGAGCTCTTAGAGATGAGAGGGGTGTGTGCTGGGAACCTGCCCTAAACAAAGCAAAAGGGATTCAAGGCCAAAGACAAATGGAGACCAAGCTTGGTCCTATCTGAGACTAGGTGAAGGAGGCACAGTAATGCAGTTGACATGAGAGACACCCCACTGGCTTCTGGTTAAATTAGAGTGGTTGAGTGCCCATAGGGACAAGAAATATTGGTTAAGAGGCATCATGGCATATTTAAGCACCAAGAGTGAGCCCACTTCCTCACCTTTTGGGGATGGTCAACAGAATCATTTACTGATCAATTCATTCAATAAGTATTTATTAAGCACCTACTATGTACCAGGCCCTGTGTTTGCCTGCGTGGGTTGGCTGACAACCACTTTTTAGATGAGGTATAGATGGCAATTCTCCAACTACCAAGGAGCATGGGAAGGATAACACATCAGTGGCCTATGTCACAGAAACCCCCAGATCAGTGGAGCAGGAAGATTAACCAGGAAGACACATGCTCACTTTTCGAGAGGCGAGGAACTCCATGCCCTTGGCCACTTGGTAGCTGTAGCAGATCAGATCTTCTAGGGTCAAAGGTCGTTTGGACAGATCTTCAGAGTCTAGGGAAGAGCAGAGACCCAATGAGAAAGGCAGTGGCTGGAAAGGGGACCGTAGAGAGCCAACCTCATCCACCTGGATTGCTAGAAGTAGGGACAGGTAGAGAGAAGAGAGAGAAGGGCTGGAGCACTAATTCCCCTGAGAATTTAACGGTGTGAAGAGAGAAGAGAATAGTATTCTCTCCATTCTCGTGGACAGCCAACTGTTTATCCCTCTGCTAAAGGAATCCCGGTACGTATTATTATACTGAAACCCACTGGGACTCAGGCTGCAGAGTTTCATGATCTGATGCCAGGGCACGAAGCAAAGTATTTTCAAATACAACTCCCATGTAAATATTCCACTTTTTCTGATGAACCCAATGTTCTACCACAAATTCCCTCCAAGTGCTGGTGAATGGTGATTATTTAATATCCTATGGCCAAATGAGGTCGAATTGGAGTTAGCTCCTGGACAAGAGCTGCCTACAGTGAACCTAGGATCATGACACAGATGATTTATGTCACTGAGCTCCTCAGTGCATTTTAGTATTAAATGGAAAAACTCCCAATTAAATCATCTTTGACTGGAAGTTAAAAGTGCCATAATATTGGTTATGTTTCTTCTTCATTTTGAAAAGTACAACAAAATAAGCTGGCTTCCCCAGAAAACCAGACTTCTAGACAAATGACTATTATCTAAACTGGAATTTGTACAAAACTAACACAGCAGGATAGCTAGCATACTTTTTAAAAAATTGAAATAACTCAAGCACAATTAGGGAAAATAATTGGGAACTTTCAACAATTAAATTGAAGTTGTCTTAAGGTTTTAAAATTTTTGATCCAATTTTTAAAGTGAAAGAACATCCTTTTATGATATATAACTAGTTGGAATAGAAAATTCACTGGAGTCATTGGACCAGCATCAGTAAAGATAATAGAGACAGTTTCTGAAGGGAAAATGCATAACAGTCCAAATCCAGGAAATATGATCTCCTATACTTATCATTTCAATTATCAGTAGAGATGAACCATTATATCTAAACTGCTCTTTGTACAAAACAAACAGAGCAGAGTGTATGAAACTCAGTCTACTGGACTAAAATCTTGAAAGTGTACATTCAGAACATGTCAGGAAGACAAAAGGGTTTTCCTAGAGAAAAGTTGATGCTTTTAATAAGCAAAACCAAACTTTTTCAAAAACCATGCTTCTAATATCAAAAGGGGGTTGCTTGTATCATATATGGTTGCTTACAGAATTGGTAAGTGTGAAAAACCTCATTTGAAATGGTGTCATCTGTGGCTACTGATGTGGTGGAAATGATGTTTGGTGATGCAAATGCAAAGTCATTTCAATGGTTCAAAGTGATTTTGAACAGTTCCACATGTAGATGGGGAGAATTGCCTGTAGGCAGTCAATTAATTGAGACATGAAAACCTTTCTATTCTGTGTCAAAAGTGGATGTAGTTAAACAGTAGTTAAAGGTGCTCATTTGATTACCGATGTATAGGATATTTTTGAAACTCCTGTTGGGACCTTGTTACTTTGATGATGGCAATGCCATATCAAGAGAAAATGTCTATATTAAGTGGGGTTTTTAAATTGAAAGTGAAATAATATGGAAGACCTGTAATGAACTCTGCACTGAGTGAGTTCAATTGATTTTGGAATGAAATACGGCCTAACAGTACTAGGACTTCAGAACATGGAGGGGGGCTATAAAGACCCTACAAACCTCCCAAGTGGATAAGGCTAAAGGAGGAAGCCCAGTGCTCTGTGTACTGCCCTTCCTTTAATCAGCCCAGCTTCCCGGGGCTCTCCCCCATGTCTTGAAATGAGAGCATTAGCAAATCACATCGCAACCAGGCTGCTAGGGGGAGGGGGTGGTTTACTGGGTAGAACCTACCTTCGTCTTCATCCTCCGAGTCGCTGTAGGTCTTGTCTTCAATGAAACCAGAGCTGGCCGAGCTCCCAGTGCTTGCCACACTCTCTAACCGCCTCTTGGTGAGCTCCACAAGGTCACAGTGAGAGTCCTCCATTTTCTTCTCCCCTTGTTCAGAGGTGTCTTGTGTCTGAGAGTTAGTTCCTCACAATTAATCTCTGGCTGGGGAAAACCCTTAGGCCCGGACATGGGAAGAACCTGCCTAGCCTAGAAGGTCATTAGGTCTTAGGGCTTGGAACTATTGTTACATTTTCCCCTTATCAAAAATAAGATCACCAGAAAGACTTATAGCTTTAGATGTCTTCTCAAGGCATCTTGGGGTGAGGTAGGGGTATCAATGGCCCTACCAGACTCTACTATGCTAAAATGGCTTCAAATAGAATCCTAGAAATATACTGACTCAATCTAAGCCAGGTATGAAGAGTCCTGGGACCAGGGGATGATGAATTCTTTGCTCATGGTAACCCATGAAACAAAGAACAAATGGCCATCAGTCTCATCTGGCCCCCTCCTGCCTCTGTAAAGATGGTGATGAATAGTGGGAAAGGGTGATCCCACCTTTCTAGAAGATCTATAAACTTTGGTTAAATGTGTGGTCCATATCTAATGACCCAAGAGTGGACATGTCAGTGAAAGAAGTAAATCATAGCAATCTTGACCTTCTCACTAGGGGAATGAGCTGCCCATGTGTTGGGAGGAAGGGGTGGCCCCAAATGCTCTACTGATCTCCTGGTAATGTGAAAAAAAGTAAGGAAGGGCCCTAAGAGGATGAGAGGACTTCCTGTGGTGAAATTATGAGAGAGAGTCACACAAGACTGCAAACTCTGGTAAAATTACTATCTTCATTGTTGGAAGGACCATCTCCATGGCTAAGATTGCAGTTCCACTGGAGGTGAGGAGAGGAAAGGAGAAGAAAGGAGAGGAGAGGAGAAGGGAGGAGGGATGAGGAGAAGAGAAGAAAGAAGAGAGGAGAGAAGGAAGGAGAGGAGAAGAAAGGGGAGGGGAGGGGATGGAAGGGAAGGAGAAGAGAGGAAAAGAAAGAGGAAAGAAGAGGAGAGGAGAGGGGAGAGGAGAAGAGAAGAAAGGAGAGGAGAAGAAAGAAGGGAGGAGAGAAGAGGGAAGAATGATTAATATGGGAAGAAAGAAAAAGGTTTAAGGAAGAGGGGGGTGATGGAAGGCTGCTGGTGTTAAGGAATAGTACAGAAGGTATCTCAGACTGGCTTTTCTTTGGCTCTACTCCCAATGCAAGGATGAAGGTAGGCCCAAATGGGTGCAATGCTAAGAACTTGGTGGGACAGGTCTTCATTTGTGTTCAGATTCTTTCACAAAGCCCTGCCCTAAGCAGGAATCCCCTCTGCAGCCCCTTTCTTAAGCAGTGATCCAGTTGATGCTGAAAAAACCACCCTGGAGGCAGTTCAGCTCCCTTCAGTACAGCTGTCCTTGCCAGGACTTGCCCCCTGACATCTTCCCTCCCTTAGGTTAGCTCTGTCCTTTGAGGCCAAGGAAGAGAAGAAGCCCATTCAAACACTTCAAGGCATTAGTCCTTTCCCCAGCCAGAGTATCATTTCCTCCAGTGGCAGAGAAGTCCAGGAGCCTCTTTCCCAAGGCTGTCTTGACTTGACACCACTGGATTCCTGCTCATTCCCTCTTGGGGACTGAGAACAGAACTGGATGGAGGACCTACCTTGTAGGCGATGAAGTCTCCTCTCTTCCCGCGCAGGAAGTTGGACAGGTTTCCATACTTGCAGAACTCCACAATGACCATCAGAGGACCTGCCGGGGTTTACACACAGTCAGTCCCCTTCCTTGTCTTCCCTTGGCTCTTCCAGTGACCCCTGGCCCTGTACTTGGGCACTCACAATCTCCTCCATTAGTGATCTCAAGGGATTGCTGGATGATTGAGATGACCAGCTAAGGGGTTAGCCCCTGGAACCATGGTTAGCTGGATGGTGAACAAGGAAGGGGAAGATTGCCCTCCTGGGTTCCCCACCTTAGCCTCCAGGTCAAATCTAAGGCCTAGGTACATGAAACTCTGCTGTCTGTGTCTCCTAACAGACAGTACATTTTTTTTTATTGAAGTCATTCTGCAAAAAGGACTGACACACTGGTAAATGCTACTGAATGGCAGTGGGCACCCCTGGGAAGTAGGTTTCACTGCTACTAAGATGTGCCAATTTCCCTGTTTCAAAAACCAAACCTGTGTCCTCAGCCTGAGAGCAGTACTTCCACCCTCTCTCCCTACAGCTCCATGGGCCTGGGTTCGAATTTCAGCTCTATTGCTTAATATCATAGAACCTTCAGACAAGTTCCTTCTCCCTCCCTGGGCCTCAGTTTCCTCCTCTGAAAAATGAGGTGGTTGGGCTAGGTGGCTTCCGAGGTCCCTCCCAGTTCCCCATCTATGACCTTAATGAATTATCACAAATTCCAAATTAGTGGAGTGGAAAGTCCTAAGAGTACAAACCTAAGAGAAGGGATTTCTGAGCTCACCTAGTCCACCTGTATCCCCATTTTATAGCTAGGGCACCGAGGACTCTGAAAGGTCATTTGAATTGTCCAAGGGCACATGCATTTGGGTAGTAGCAAACCCATGATCCTTTGCTGTGGGGAGCTCTACACTGGTAGACTAGAACTGTGATGCCCAATTGTGAAAGGGAGGTGACTCTGGCTTCGTCCAGGTCAGACTGGCAGGGCACAGGCTTTGCCAGGTCCTACTGATCTCAAGAGGCTTCCAGTAGGTGACAGTTGGTGTCTTTGCCTGAAATCCAGCCCAGCTAGGGGAGCAGGGACTTGTGGCCAGAAGGCCCACCACACATAGAGAAGTGGTGGCCCCAGAAGCAGAGAATAGGATGGGGCAGCAGGAGGGGGACCAGAAATGACAACTGCCCTGCGAAATAGATGAGGAAGAAAGAGATGAAGGAAAGTTGTAGAGCAAATTTAGGCCTGATGTCCAGAAAACCCTCCTACCAACAGGAGCATCCCCAGGTGAACTGAGTAGCCTTGGAGACTACCCTTTGTCAATGAAAAGCGGGATGGCCTCTAGCTGGATATGTCATCCTGGGGAGTTGGGGTCAGGTATAGTTGGACTAGAGGGTCACTGGGGTCCTTTCCAACTCTGAAGTTCTGGGAGGGTGAAGTAGCCTTTGAAGGAGCCAGGCCAAGGAGCTGGCCAAAGGATGGGGGCTGGCCCTGAAGGGCACTCCATGGTGTGCTCTCTCCACAGAGATACCTCACCAGCTAGCTCCTGGTCACTATTGCAACCAGTGCATTTCTGCTCTTCGGTGATAGGGGAATGGGCCAGAACTTCAGCTGAAATTGGCTCAAGTCCTCAGGATCTTCCAATGTGGGTCTACTGTGTGGCTCTACCTGCCCTGCTTCTCAGAGCTGGTGGCCCCCATCCTAATGTCTCCTTCTCAAGCCTCAGGGTATGGGGCTCCCCCAGGGAAGCGATACTCTTGGGGCATTGCCAGGCACATCAGAAGGAGGGGCCCCAGGGCAAGTCACTCTGGATAGGATGAGCAGAACCCAGGGAGGATGGAGGTCTCCTTGAGATGGCACCGCCCAGCTTTAGAACAAGGAAGAGAAAAGGCTGGAGGAGACCTGTCTTTTGTCTCAGTTCACACTGCTCTGAGCAAAGATGCTCAGTGGTTAGGGAGAGGTCTGGCTGTGGGCATGTTGCCTGAATACAGCAGAGCCCCATCAGATCCATGTTCCTCATTGCCTAGCTTAGGGTATATCCTGATCCATCTGTTACAGTCACAATGACACATTTGGGAAAAAAAAAAACTTCCCTTCCTCACAACCTCTCATACCCAGGATGTCCTCAGCCCCCTACAGCAGGCTCGGTGAGGGATGGATATGGGACCTGCTCCTGAGTCACTGGGTGTTTGACACCCAGTGACTCAGACATGGCCTCCTCAGAGATCCCCGATCATGGGACCCCTAGGATTTAGAATCCATTTTCTTTACACTTGAGAAAACCTCAGCAATTGAGCTGTTATATACCCCCAGCTCACCTGCCACATGCCCCTCATGTGCCTGGGGAGATGGCTCAGGACCCTGTACCAAAGAGCCTTGGGAATAGCAGCTCCTCCAGGACACTGGTCTGATTTATAGTCTGATCCCCACAGCCAATCATCGAGAGGAACTAGCCCTGATGGGACTGTTTCTCATCCTATCCTTTTCAGTTGTCTTATACCTTATTCCCCACCTCCGCCTCCACTCTTTGATCCAGCAACTCTAACCTCCTTGCTCTTCCTCCAGCAAGACTCTCCATCATCTCTTGACTCCAGATATTTGCACTGGCTGGGACCCCTGCATGGAAGGCACTCTCTCCTCATGTCTGCCTTCTGGCATCCCTGGCTTCCTTCAAGTCCCTTTCAAATCCCACTTTCTACAGGAAACCACATTCATCCTGTGTGTAGCTTGTTTGTACGTAGTTGTCTGCATAAGACTGTGAACACCTTGAAAGCGGGGACTATCTCTTGCCTCTTTTTGTATCCCCAGCATTTAGCACAGAGGAAGTAAGACAGAAAAGTTGATAGATGTTACATAGTAGAGGGCTAGAAATCCTGTATTTTATCCAAGAGGCAATAGGGAGCCATTGAAGATTCTTGACTTGGGGGAGGGGAGGACATGGTCAAATGTGTGTTTTTGGAATGTTGATTTGACAGCTGCATGGAAGGTGGAATGTAGGAGAGAAAGATTAAATTCAATGACAGTGTGTGTGGTGGGGATGGGGATTGTTGCAGTAATTCAGGTAAGAAAAGCTGAAGGCCTGAACCAGGATGGGAGCTTTGAGTGGAGAGAAAGAAATGGATATGAGAGAAGTTTGTGAGGCAGAATCAACAAGACTTGTTGACTACCCGGACAGTAGAGTGAGGGTAGGGAAAGTGTCAAGGAAGAGTGCAAGGTTTCTGGTGTGGGCAGCCAGAAGGAAGGTGGCAAAGTTTGGAGGAGGGATGGTTTTGGGGAAATGTGAGTGTCATTCTGGAGTTGTTGAGCTTGAGATGCCTTTGGGCACCCAGCTAGAGGGAGTTGGTGACTCAGGACTGGAGCCAAGAGATGGGGGGGGCAGTCACTGACATAAAGATGCTAATGGAGCCCAAGGAGGCCATGGAATTACCCAGTGACAGGGAGGAGGGGTAAAGGACTCAGAGCAAAGTCTTAGGCTGTTGCCATTCTTTGGAGAAGGGGAAAGAAGGAACCAGGAGAAGGAAGCTGAGGAGAAGAGGGCCTTCAGGTAGGGGGAGAACCAGGAGAAAATAGGGTCACAGAGACCAAGGGAGATGAGAGCGGCCACAAGGCGGGAGCCATTGGGAGCTACTGAGAAGTCAAGATGGACAAAGACAAAGGCTAGCCGCTTTGCAAGTTAAGACAACATTGAGAGTCTTGGGGAGCAGGGTTAAAGTTGAGTGGTGGGCTCAGAAAGCAGAATGCAAGGGGATGAGAAGGGAGTGGGAGGCAAGGCCCTGGAGGCAAAGGGTCAGCAATCATTTAGTACCTTATCTCTTCCTCCATCTCTCTTGCTTCTTTTCTCCGTCTCTGTCTCTATCTCACTGTCTTTCTGTCTCTGTCTATCTTTGTCTCTTTCTTCTGTCTCCATCTCTTCCCATCTCTCTCACTTCTTCTCTCCATCTCTGTCTCTCTCACTGTCTTTCTTTCTGTCTCTGTCTATCTCTGTCTCACTCTCTTCTCTCTGTCTCTCACTGTCTGTCTCTTTTCCCATCTTTCTTCTTCTCTCCATCCCTGTCTCTCACTGTCTTTCTTTCTGCCTCTGCCTCTCTCACTGTCTGTCTATCTGTCTGTTCTGTCTCTCTCATTGTCTTCCTCTTTGTCTCTGTTTCTGTCTATCTCTGTCTCTGTGTCTGTGTGTGTGTGCGTGTCTCTGTGTCTCTCTCTCTGTCTCTGTGTCTCTCTCTCTGTCTCTGTGTCTCTCTCTCTGTCTCTGTGTCTCTCTCTCTCCCTCCCTCCCTCCTTCTCTCCCTCTCTATCTCTGTCTCGGCCTCTATCTCACTGTCTTTCTCATTGTCTCTATCTCTCACTCTTTCTCTATGTCTCTGTCCCTCCTTCTCGCTGTCCCTCTGTCTCTGTCTCTATTTCATGGTCTTCCTCTCTGTCTCTCACTGTCTTTCTGTCTCACTGTCTCTATCTCTCTCAGTCACCATATATCATTCCAACATCTGCCAAGCTGAAGACTTTTCTCGAGGGTCCTGGAAGCTACAGGGTCGAGCCAGGAGAAATCCATCCATTTTCTCAGGGATCCCTACCCCAATCTGAACCTGAGCCCAGGAACAGAGATTTCATTCCAGAGCTCGGTGCCCCACACTGGGCAAATCACCAAGCTCTCAGTGCCTGGAGACAACTCCACTGCCGAGAGAGTTGCCTTGCTGGAAGTTCCCTATACCACTGACATCAGGAGGGCAGGCTAAAAAAAAGACATCCTAGCTTTTTCCTTTCCAGCCCAGAGCCTGAAGAACATAGGTTGTGTGAGTGACTCGGGCTGTAATAGCCAAGGACCATGGGCTTCCATCCTCTAACCAGCCTCCAGCCTTCACACACAATGATTACCATTAAGGATTATAAGGCCTTTTTCTCACAACAACCCTGAAAAGCAGAAAGAATCAGCACTCATATCCCTACTTTACAGTTTAAGAAACTGAGGCTAGAAAGATGACTTGACTAGAGTCACAGGGTTAGTGGCAGGGAGGGGACATCACTGTCCTCATCATGGGCATTTTGTTAGACCTAATTGACTCACATGACTTCACTGGTCCCTCGAGGCAACCCTGATTGACAAACTCTAGATATTATCCCCATTTTATAGATGAGGAAACTGAGGCTATTAGTGTCAAAGGTAAAAGTCAAACTCAAGTCTCTCCTGATCTCAAGCTCATCCCACTAGCAATGACAACACACTGATGAGGACTTATTTTTCTTTCTATGAGCCTAGTATTTCTTCCACCATGCTGCCTTTTCTAGTAAAATATCAATTAACAAACATTTATTACACACCTACTACGTGCCAGTCACTGGAGATGCAAAGGTGAAGAATAAGGCAGTCCCTACTCATACAGAGTTTACATTTTCATTTTTGTAGATCTAATGAGAGGCCTCTGATTTGGAAGATGACCATCTATACTCCCAACCCTTAATCCTTTTATGTTTTACACTAGATACAATATGGTTCATTTAGGGATGTGTGCCTTGGAGGGGGAAGAGGAAACCTGTTTTGAATCTGCTACCATCTTGGAAGGGCCAGTAGTTCTTGGGGATTGTAGGATGATAGATTTTGAACCTAATAGGTCATCTAGGCCATTTACTTCTTTTTACAGATGAGGAAACTGAGGCAGAGGTGAAGTGACTTACTCAGGGTCACCCAGGTAATAAATAAATGGCAGAGTTGTGATCTGAACTCAGGTCCTCTAACTTCAAACTCAGTACTCCTGGCACCGGAGTACTCTGGGGCTTTGTTGTCTATCCTACCTAGGGGTTGAGAGGGAGGGAGATGAACCCACTATCGCAACTCTTACCTCCAGGCTTGGTGCAGGCTCCCAGAAGGTTGACCACATTCAGGTGGTGGCCAATGTGGATGAGGATCTTGAGCTCTGACATCAGGGCCTTGCACTCGTTGGAAGTTGCACATTCTGCAATAAAAGGCCCCAGGACAGCCATCGTTACAAAAGGGGATGTTTGTCAGGGCTGCTGGGGGTGGAGGAGCATCTCAGATCCTGTTTACTGACCCAACTGAGGATGCCAGCAGGAAAGGGCTGAACACAAACACCCTGATGATTAGTGGTTGTACTCTAAAAACAATAACATAAACGGATAAATAGTGCCTTGGGGCTCACTGGCCTGCCAGTGATCCCAGGTCTAATGGTATCCTGGGCCTCAAGTCCTTTTCCTCTTTCCTTCCTTAGAATCCCTCTGTGGTGGCTTTCTCTGTGCTTAACCCTTTCAGGTCAAGAGGGAGGCCTGGAAGAGGTCATCCAATACATGACCCTTGAGAGTTTGGGGAAATTAATGAATTACCCCCAAAGGGCCCACCAATCTAAATCCTCTTTCTCAGTGTCAGAAGATTCTGAGGCTGGTGGCTCATTGCCCAATGGTCATAAGACCACCAAGGAAGTGGTTTCCACCACCTACTGAGCCAAAGTGTTATCAGTGGCTCCTGATCCTGAATGGCTA
Source organism: Notamacropus eugenii (assembly GCF_028372415.1). Lineage (NCBI taxonomy): Eukaryota > Metazoa > Chordata > Mammalia > Diprotodontia > Macropodidae > Notamacropus > Notamacropus eugenii. Next base: position 17,175,233 of record NC_092879.1, on the reverse strand, counting down.
AGGAACTGTAAGAAGAGGTAGGAAATGGCCTGGAAGTGGCATTTCTTCCTCATTTCCTTCTCTGCTTTCCCCATGTTGCTTTAAAGGCAACAGATGGATTGAAAATACAGGATTAATATCATCTCTTAGCTCAACGTCCCACTCATCCATTTCATCTGGTCCTTATGGAGGAATTTGGATATATTTTAACATTCTGCATTCTAAGAACACAGAGAGCAAGAACTAGGCTGGGATGGAAACCTTAGAATGAAGAAGGTCAGAAGTGGGGGTAGGGGAGGTATTCTTAGATATCATTGAAGTCCCAACCCTCCCCATTTCAGAGAAGGGGAAGCCAAGATCCAGAGGAATGACTTAGGACCAAGGTCACCTGCTTCGATGGTCTCCAACCATTCACTCTTGCCTCGTCCCCATCTTTGCCCAAGTTGCTGCCCAATCCAGATCATTTTAGCTGCTCCCTGTGTATTAGTGAAGGAGATCCTGCATGTGTCTGATTCCTTCCCAATCCCACTGGCATGAAAGCTAGAGTTAGCAACCAAAGAGGAGTCTAGATCTCAGTGAACCTTTCCTTATTGCAAAGAGTGAACACTTCCTCTCTAGTGGCACTTCCTTCATTTGTGGGCTTTGGGCTCCTTGCAAGAAGGTGATTCGGGTCTGAGCTTTCCAACTGGGCTTAGAGTTACTCAATAACACAATGGATGTTCTGTCTAGGTTGTGGTCTACAGGGAGTGCTTAGGGGGAATTCAGGTGGAGGCTGGATGACTCCTTTGTCAGTATTCCTGCAGGTAGGAGATGGAACCTTCCAGCTCCAAGATGGATTTGTTAATATCTCTAAATGAAACCCAGCTTGCTTCTCTTGCTTGGACCACATTCTCTTCTCTTGTTGGGGCATGAGCCTTAAAGTGGCCCCAAAGGAGGACTGTTTGCCCTGTCCTGCCTGCTGACATCCATAGGACCATCAGCCTAACAATGATACTACTACTACTACTACTACTACTACTACTACTACTACTACTACTACTACTACTACTACTCCTACTCCTACTATTACTACTACTACTACTACTATTTATATAGTGCCTACTATGTGTCAGGCACTGTGTTAGGTACGTTACAATTATTAACTTATTTGAGCCTCACAACACTGGGAGATAGGTGCTATTATTATCTCCATTTTAAAGGTAGAGAAACTGAGGCAGACAGAGGTGAAGTGACTTGCCCAGGGTCCCACAGGACCCTGAGGCAGCATTTGAACTCAGGTCTTCCTGACTCCAGGCCTGGTGCTCTAAGAACTGTGATGCCCTGTAGCAGGCTCCTGTTTTGGACTAACACAGGGCTCTGCATGCAGAAGGCCAGATGAGAAGCCTGTCCCTATTAGAAGCATGAGCAGACAGACAAGTTTAAACCCTGGGTTCTCCCCGCTCCAAAGCTCTGGCAGCCCACTCATGCCCAACCTCCTCAGCAAGGACGCCCCTGAGGGATAGCCAGCATTACCTTTCAGCATTTTCACAGCCACTGTTTTGCAGGTTGAAGATTTGTCAATGCCAAAGGCAGATGCTTCCACCACCTTCCCAAAGGCACCATGACCCAGGGTCTTCCCTTCAAGGGTAAGAAGGGAGAATGAGCAGCAGGAAGCAGGGAAGTCCCAAGAGAATAGCAACCATTCCAATGGAACAATAGCAGCCCCATCCTTGTAGCCCAGACACCAAGCAGATTGAGACACTATCTGAGCATGTGGGGGACAGATAGAGTCATTAAACCTCCCCCTGAGGCTTTAAATGGCAGGATTGAATCTCAAAGAGAATTTAGAGACCTCTACAGCAGAGACCTTAGAGGGTATCCAGCCCAGTCTCCCCATTTTACAGAAGAAAAAAGCAAGGCTAAGAGAACCGAGGGAACTTGCCCAAGTTTACACAGGTAGGAAGTAACAGAATTCTAAAGCTGATTTCCTTCCACTGAAATCCTTCACTCCCATTTTACAAAAGAACCTGAGGCCCAAGGAGGGAAAGGGGTTGCCAAGCAAGTCAATGGAAGAGGTGGGACTTTACCCTGGGTAACTTCCTCTCCATACCCTACAGATGATGGCATGTCTATGGAATAAGGTTGGTCCTTGGTGCTCAGAGGCTCTCTATAGATGAGAAAGAGGCACATCAACCCCACTCCAAACCTGGGCTTAGTACTATTCAAGAGGTCCCATTTCCAGGATGCATTTCTGATCTAAGCCTCAGTTTCCTTAACTGTAAAATGAGGGTAGTAATTACTACTCACACTCCTTCCCTCACAAGGAAGATGAATGGCAGGTCTTTGGTAAATGGGAAAGGATCTTGGACATATGGCAGAGATGCATTTCTGCTTAAGTGTGCCACCAGATACTCGGAATGACAAAATGATAGATTCCTCCTCCTTCACTCCTATAAGACTGACTTTTCTCTGGACTTCCTTAGTAACTTTGGAGGGGGCTGAGAGGATGAGAGAACAAGATGGGCAGCTTACCCAACCGTAAGCGATCCCTGGGAAATTCCCATTTGCTGCTATCGTAGGGAAGTCGGTCACATTGCTGGTCCAGAGGCATCTCTTCGGGATCCATGATGATGGAGAGATATCCTGTTTTGATGTCAGGGGCATTGGGCTACAAGGGGACAAAGAAAACCTAGTCTTAGTAAGTTTTCCCATTCCCACTGCCCCATGTGGTTCTCCAGTTTCTTAATCTCCCTTCATTAGTGCTTTGGCAGGCTGAAGTCAAATGATATCCTAGTGTGCGGAGGAGGGGGAGAGACATTGGAAATCTGGGTTCCAACCTTGGCTCCACTGTCACATTCACTTTGTGACTTTGTGAAAGTCATTTCCTTTCTCTAGGTTTCAGTTGCCTCATTTGTAAAGTGAGAAGGAAGGAACTAGGAAAAGTTCCATCTAGGTCTGAAACTATGTTCTTAAAAATCTTCAAAGGTTTTACCCAACTCATATTCTGTGTTCTAAGAACCCTTTCAGCCCTGACATTCTGTGTTCTAAGACCCTTTCTAGCTCTGACATTTTATGTTCTAAGAGCCCTCCAGCTCTGAAATCCTGTGTTCTAGGGCATTCTCAGCTTGGACATTCTGTGTTCTAAGAGCCTTCCCAGCTTGGGTTTCCTGGATTCTAGGACCTCCTCAGCTTGGGTATTCTATATTCTGAGATCCTTCCCAGCTTGGACATTCTGTGTTCTAAGAGCCCTCCCAGTTCTGACATTATGTGTTCTAAAAGTCCTCCAGCTCTGACATCCTGTATTCTAGGTCCCTTTCAGCTTGGACATCCTGCGTTCTAAGAGTCCTCCAAGCTCGGACATTCTGTGTTCTAAAGCCCTTCCCAGCCCTGACATTCTGTTTTCTAAGAGCCCTCCCAGCTCGGGTATTATGTATTCTAAGGTCCTTCCTAGCTCCAGCTAGTCCCTGTCCCAGTTTGCTCCAGAGGGTAGAACCAGAAGTGGTGTGTAGATGTTGATGCCTTCCTAACACGTGGCCTAGAGTAGAACAGATTGCCTCAAAAGGGAGGGAGTTCCCTGTCTTCAAGGAGAGGCTAGCCATCTTGTTGGTGATATTGGATACCATTGACATCATTGGTGACATTGGAGAGGGCATTCTTAGCCAGGCAGAGGTCGCCCTAGTCACTGCCTGCCTTCTGAGGCCCCTTACAGTAAGGAGAAATCAATGTTTTTTCCTCCCCAAAATTATGCTCAGTAAATGAGATGACTGGCTAAGCTCTGACCCTTTTTGCTGTTGGCTGAAATTCCTCTATCATTGGGTTCTTAGCATAGCAAAAGGGACTTAAGAACTATTCTTTCCCTTGAGAGGGAACAAGAGTTAGGAGAAACATAATTTACCACTTGGTGAAGGACTTAAGCCATCCATCCCACCCATATATGTTAGAGAGAAGAGCAGCAGCTAACAGTCATAAGTTGATCTCATCTAGTCCTCACAATAGCCCTGGGAGACAGGAGGCAAACAAGGGTAAAATGACTTGCCCAGGGTCACACGGCTAGTGTCTGAGGACAGGACTTGAACCCTTCTTGGACCCTGGGCCAGCTGTCTCTCTCTCTCCCAGGCAGTACCTTCCTCCAGGTTGGACCTACTCCTCCACCCTATCTTCTGCCAAAGACCTTTCAGAGGTCTCTGACAACATCCAATGTGAAAGACAAGCCAACTGTGAGGAGGGAGCTGTCACAATGGCCATGCTTAGAGGTCAAATGGCATTCAGTTTTCAGCCCTAACCTTTTATGACCCTTCCCTGCCTAAGGACTCAGAGAGGAAGGATACCTAGCCAAGGAACTAGTGTTCCTGCATTGCCAGGGGCCAGAATTGTAGAATTTAGAACTGGACAGAGTATCAAAGGTCATCTAGTCTAGCCTCTCCATTCCACTCCATTTCCCCTCCCCCACTTTACAAAAGAGGAAACCGAAGCCTTAGTGTCAGTGCCTCCATGGCCACCCAGTGTCTCTCTCATACCTTTCTGAGTTTGCGAATCACCAGGGTTAAGAGGAGCCAGAAGAGGGTGGCTGCCAGGCCAGTACAGACCAGGATGATGACCTCAACACTGGAGCGCTCCTCAGAACCTATCAACAAGGCATCAGAGACAGAAGAAGTGGATTAAAAAACCTGAGTTCAGGCTAGAGCAGAAGGAACAAAAATGTATGGTCTTCTAAAGGCTGCCATGTTGTTAAATGCCTACCAGCAATCCCAGGTGTCAAACTCTGGGTGTGTGTGTGTATGTATGATGAGTGTGTATGGGTGGGTGTGTGTCAGTGTGTTGATATTTACTGAGCGTGGGCTGGTCTTTCTGAGACAGATGGCAGGAGCTTCTGGGAGGAACACTCTTGTCTGTTTAGAAAGGCAGGATGATGAAGGGATTCAGAGCTGCAAGAGACCTTAGGGCTCACTGAATCTAACTTCCTCATTTTACAGATGAGAAAACAGAGGTCCTGGAATAGGAAAGGAAGGGACTTACCCAAGGATACGTAGCTAATTAGGAGAAGAGTCAGGACTAGAACTCAGCTCAATTAATCAAACAGTTAGCAGGTAAATATTTATTAGGCTCTTAGTGCCAAGCACAGATATAAATGAATTAGTTATCTTTTCCACATCATGGGGGGTTAGGGGAATAGCGCCCCTGTAATTTGGAAAATCCACATAAAATCTTTTGACCTTCCCTTTGTACTAGAAAAGAAGCCTGATTTTTTTATTTTTCTTTTACTAATTACTTTTATTAATATTATACAATACTATACATATATTTTATGCATTTCTGAGTTTTTAAACTTTTTCTGTCATCTGCTGGCCTCCATGTGCTGTCTGTGGCTTCTGCGAAACTCCCCCCAAATTCCTATTTAATTTCTTATGCTGACTTGCAATATATGGAAACCATGATAGGGAAAGTGGCAATGTGGAAGGGATAACTGCAGTCCCTGCCCTGAAGAAGCTTACCTTCTATCAGCAAAACCATCCTGTATGGGCACTTGAGAGGGCTGTAAGAGACCATTCTACTTTTAGCTTCCGTGACAGAAGGTTTCGAGCAAGAGAAGAAGTGTTTAAGGTGAAAAAGAAGAAATCCTGTAGGTGACATGGAAGGGCTTAGCCTTACAAAGAAGGCTGGACATTCAACTGGGGGAGGGGAGATTTGGGAGAAATTGAGGATATTTGAAGGAGAATAATGGCCAGGCCCAGATTCTGATTCCAGCTCCTGTGAAAGTTAAAGGATGGAATCAAGGAGAACTAAGGAGGTGTAAGGGGAGGAACCTAAAGAGAATGACTTAACGTGAAGGATAAGACAGGGTAGTTGTCAAGGAAAGGAGAGCACAGAAAGACAAGCAGGGTAAACGGGTGAGTAAAACAAATTGGTCACATAGAGAAGACAAATGCCAGGGAGATGGGAGAGAGGCCATGGTTCGTGGAGAAAAGAAGTTGAGTGGGACTATCAAGTATATGAAGTGGTAAAATAATCTGCCAACCCTAAAAAAGCTGCCAAGATAGTTTCAAAAAAACAATTGATATGGACAGTATGATGAATTTTGCAGTGTGCCACAATGTTTGTATTCTTGTCATAGATGAGTGATTATTATCTAGAACCCTGGTATAGGCTTGTCTTCTTCCTATAAGAAAAGGCAAAGTGATGCAGGAGTGGGAAACCTGTGGCCTCGAGGCCACATGCAGTCTTCTAGGTCCTTGAGTGTGGTTTTTTGATGAAGTCCAAGTTTTACAGAACAAATGCTTTTACATAGAGGGATTTGTTTTCTGTTGTCAAGAACAATGAATTGCCTCTAAAAATAGAAGTTGGCCTTTAAAAGGGAGATCCAAGATAGGAAAAGGAAAGTTGGTCCTTGTCGAGAGGTCAGAGAATGGAAGGATGTCACACAGAGGATGATGGGAGACATATACTTAGGACTCAGAGACAAATCTGAGGCCCTTCCTGAAGAGGAAAAGATTGTTGCTCTAAGAGAAAGCAGCTATCTGTCCTCCAAAGAATGGTATAGGAGCCACAGAAGCTATCAGATGAGTGATCAATCAGTAAAGTTGATAGAGAGTAGCATTGGTTTGTAATTCATTCGTTGCTTAGGGGAATTGAGGCAGACCTGTTACTAACAATACAGAGATGTCTGTTGTCTTCCCAGGACCTTTATCCAAGACATAACAGACAACCTCTCAAGATTAATCCTAACAGATGAACAGTGCTCACTTCTGATGATTCATCTGGGCACAAATGATTCTTCCAGAAGGAACCAAAAAATGCTGCCAGAACTTACAAAATCGTGGGCAAGAAATTAGACCATGTGGACACAGCTTGTGTTTTCCTCGCTGCTACCCATTGATGGCAAAGGGTAAAGTAGAGGAAAATTGATTTGAGAAGGAAACAGTTTGAATTTCTGGACCATGGCTTAGGATACATGAAATGACAGGCAGGGATGATGTGTCCCTAAAAAAGACTGGTCAGAATGTATTGGTCAACAGTCTTACAAATCCAACTGAAGGGACTTTAAACTAAAAAGTATAAGGAGGTAAGAAAACAGTTGATGGAGATCCACCAAGGGGAGATACAATGGTTATAATGAAGGAAGGAGTATAGTGGCTAAGGTATCCAGGAGTTCATAGGGTGCTGAATCCAAGAAAGTGCCAGTAAGTAAAACCCATGGCCTTAAGTCTTGGTCACAAACGTCCAAAGTTTAGGTGACAGAAAGAGGTGGAGAACCTGCAGCCTCCACGTCACATGTGGTCCTCAAGCAAGGCCCTATGACTAAATTCAAACTTCACAGAACAAATTCCCTTCATAAAAGGATTTATTCTGTCATACCTGAATTCAGTCAAAAGCCCACCCTTGAGGCCACTGGTTCCCCACTAGAGTAACTAGAGATGCAAATACAAAGAGGTAAATTTGACTTCACAGGTGTTACTGCAACTTGGGGTGGGGAGGGTGTGTGAAACCTGACTGAAATATGACTCTGGATGGGTATAGCTTATTCAAAAGACAGAGTAGGTAAATGGAAGCCATTATTATATATTTAAAAAATATACTTATGGGAGGAAATCCAGGAACCATACATTTGGAAAGGTGATGGACAACATTTGGAAACGTCATAGAGAACATTTGGGTGAATATCAATGGAGACAGAAATAAAAATAATTTTGACATATGAGAATAATATAGGCTACCCTCCTCCCCCCAGAGATGAATTTCAAGAGGGATAAGGGTCAAGGTCAGTTGAGGACAAGTTGAGTTTCAGATGCCTAAGGGACATCTGGTTGGAGATGTCTAAGAGGTGGGATTGGAGAGATTGAGGAATCATCTCTATAGAGACGGCAACTGAACCCATGGGAGCACCGTTTTGATGGATTACTAACTATAATAAAATGATGATGATGACGATGATGATAACCATGCATAGGAATTTCTACCATTCTTCTGGTAATATGGAAGATCATTAGTCCTTACTATCTTCCCTATGACTACACCCTGTAGGGTGGTTCCAGGCATTGCCATCTGCCCTACCAATGAACCCTCAGGACTGTTGGGCCTTTCCACCCACCCAGCAGACCAACTCTCCTGGAAGTGTGAGAGTGGGGAGTGTCTCACTCTTCAATTCTCCAGTGCTGAGCAAATAGGAAGAGCCTACTATTTTTGCATTCATTCATTCTGTGATTTTTGGATGCATTCCTTCTGTGATGCATCCAGTCAAATCCCCTTATTTTATTCCTAAATTACTATGCTCTTTTCATTATGCCACACTGGACTAGAAGTTCAGTTTCAAAAGGAGACACAGGTAGGTATTCATGCATGCACAACATTCGATGCTCAGAATTCTAAGTGGGCCCATGTGAGGCTAGTAGGCCAGAGGTTCCAACTCACCTGCCACAGTAATGAGGGCTGAGGTGCTGACTTGTCCGATCTCATTGGTGGCTTTGCACTTGTAGGTCCCTTCATCATCCTTCTTAGCTCGTTCAATAACCAGGGTGTTGTTCTCCAATGAGATGCCTACAATGAATATTGGTCCCTTAGAGATAGAACAGCCTGCCTAGGAGTTCCCTGCCTCCAGCATGTCAATGCAAGTGAAGATTCTGCCAACCAGGAAGAACATTCCCAGGCCAATGAGGCCTTAGTGAAGTTTTCCTCTCTCCATTCCCAACTCCTGACCATCAGCCCTCTTACAGAGAGGCTTTCCTTCCTTCCTTCTTTCCTTTCTTTCTCTTTCTGCTGGCCTTAAAAAATAATGTTTTAAGGTTGGTAAGGCATTTTACACACATTATCTCATTTGGTCCTCACAACAACCCTGGAAGATATGTGCTATTATTATTCCCATTTTACAGATGAAGAAATTGAAATAAACCAAGGGCAAGTGACTTGCCCAGGGTCACACAGCTAGTAAGTATCTCAGGCAGGATTTGAATTCAGGTCTTCGTGATTCCAGCTCTAAGGCTGCCTTTAAAAGCTTTCTCTGTAGACAGGCAGTTTTGTGGGCAGTGCCTTGTACACAGTAGGTATACAATAAATGCTTATTGACTGACCAACTGAATCAAAGGCCCCTCAACAAGAGGATGTCCATGATGTAAAAGAGTCGATGGAATGACCCAGATGGCAATCCTGGCATTTATCTTGTGTGTACCTAGGTAGATATATGCTGTTGCCCCCAGTGGAATACAAACTCATTGAGGACAGAGTCTATTTCCTTTTGGTTACCATATACCTAGGGCCTAGTCCAGTGTGAGGCACATAATAAGTGTTTAATAAATGCTTGCTGCCCAATAGCAATAGAGCTGGACTGCAATACCAAATTCTCTTGGAAGGCACCAGCGTGTGCCAGGGTTAGGATTTGCTGGAAGTTCAGGTTGGCAGAGTACAATGTCCTTCCATTCAATGAGACAAGGATCATAGGACTTAGGACCAGAAAGGCCCTTTGAGATTTCATATGAAGCCCTCCTTCTGTAGCTAACTGGAGCCCAGACAGATTAACCCGAGATCCCACAGGTACCAAGTATTAGAGGCAAGAAGCCAGAGCAAGGTAAAGTGAGGTGTCCTGGGCCTTAGTCCCTGGGAAAACAGAGGCCCCAGCCAGGAATTTTGCACTTGAGAACTCCCTAAGGGAGGCTATGCAAATAGGGCCTCCTTCAGACAAATCTGCTCTGTTGGCAGGACACACCTGAGGCTGGCAAGATAGCATTTCCATTCTTCAGCCAGGTGATGCCAGGTGTTGGAGTCCCCCCCACTTTACACTGTAGCACAATCTTGCCACTGCTGTTCACATCCAGGTTGGTGAGATTCTCGATGACATAAGGGGCAACTTTTTCTGCAAAGAGAAACAAGAAGCATGGGTTGTTATTATTGTTATCATTGGGGCAAGTAGGTGGCTCAGTGGGCCTGGAATCAGGAAGACCCGGGTTCAAACTCAGCTTCTGACACCTGCTAGCTGTGTGACTCCATCTGCCTCAGTTTCCCCAACTGTAAAACAGAAATAATAACAGCACATACCTCCCAGGGTTGTTGTAAGGATCAAATAAGATGATAATTGTAAAGTGCTGAACCCAGTACCTAGCATGTAGTGGGTGCTATATAAATGTTGACTATTTTAAATTATAATTATTAATAAGAATAATTCATCACAATAGCAACTAGCACTTATACAGTTTTAAGGTTTGCAAAGCATCTTATGAATATTATCTCCTTTTATTCTTCCATATTATCCCTATTTTACAGCTGCCATTTGCTCTCATAAACTTCTTCAGGCAGAGATTTGTGGGGACTTCAGAGGGTGTCAATCTAGTTCAACCCCCTTAACAGAGGAGGAAACTGAGACCCAGAGAGGAGCAGGGACTCTGGGGTCCCATGTAGGACCATAGGTCTAGAGCTGGGAGGGCTTTAGAGGCTGTCTAGTCCAATACACTAACTTTACAGATGAGGAACACAAGACCTAAAAGGATGTAGCAATTGCCCAGAGTTATAAAACCAACAAGTCACAGAGCTGGAATTGAAACCCAGTTCCTGTGATTTCATTATGAGACCAGTGACCAGGGCTGTATTACCTGGTAAGGGAAGTGGTGTTCTTTAATCAGTTTTAAATTAATAGCCAGACTCCTTCAAATCATTTTCCAACATTTGGTTCTTCTGAGAAATCTACCCTGAGCCACTGTGGCTGGCAACTGATGACCACATGTGTACTAATATTAGAGTAAGGAGTGGGTAGCATTGTTTAACAGTTGGGGTACAAGCTTAAGAAAATAATAATTAATAATGATAACGATGATAATAATAATAGTTAACATTTATATAATGACTTAAGGTTTACAAAACACTATATACACATTAGAATCTTTAAAACAACCCTGTGAAGTAGGTGCTATTATTATTAAATTAGATTATTAAATAAACCATTATTATTTTTATATATAAACCATTATTATATAATATTATATATTATATATAAACCATTATATATTATTATATATTACATACACATTATTATGTATATAAACCATTATATATTATTATACAATATTAAATTAGAATGAGAGTTTCTTGAGAGTAAGAATTCACAATTTTCTGTTTGTTTCCCCCTCACTTTGAACGTAGTAAAAGCTTAATAAATTCACTTATTCATCATCTCCATTTTACAGATGAAGAAACTGAGTATTGAAGAAGCGAAATCAAGACTAAACTAGTAAGTGTCTGAGGCAGGATTCAAATGCAGGTCTTCCTGACCCCACATAAAGAGGGGTCCTTAAAGTTTAAATAGTCCCTCTCCCTACCCCACAGATGAGGGACTGAATTTCAGAAAGATTGTGAGTTGCTAAGATCAAAGAGCTAATCAGTGACTGGGCCAGAACCCAAAACCAAGTCCCTTGACTCCCGATCCCAGACTCTGCTTGGAGCAGGCTGCTGCGGGGTAGAGTTGCCCTGGGCTCTTACCTCTGGAGAAGAGTCTAGCAGTCCTTTCCAGCATGGCTGTGGTGTTCCTCTGGTTCCAAGCCTTGCACTTATACTGTCCTTCTCGTTGGCGGGACACATTTCGAATCGTCAGAGTCAAGGAAATGGAGTATTTGTTCACTCGCCTCTCGGTGGATGAGAGAGGAACCCTTTCTCCAAACGGATTGAACCAAGCTAGGCCATCATAGATATATCTGGCTGCTCTGCAGGTGAGCTGTGCATCATGGCCCTCAATTGCCAAGACTTGAGGTTGGGTTTCCACATGTCCTGGTACATCTGGGAGGAAGAAGAAATATTACTGTTAGTGACCAGAACCTGTCCCTGAACAATAATCCCTCCACTGATGGCCCCAATTTGATGACCCCCAATTAAGGAGAACTTATTACTGGGTAACCATTACAGGTTTTCCTGATATCAAGTCTCACTTGGTCTCTCCATGCCTTCCGCCCATTAGCCCCAGATCTGCCTTCAGTGGGCTGAGCAGAGGACGTAGGAACCCTCTTCCACATGACAGTCCTTCAAAAATTTGAAGACAGCTCTCATATCCTTTCTTCCACAGGCAAAACAGACCTAGTTCCCAAGGAATCATTATATGGCAACAACTAAGGGGCTTCAATATGCTGATCACCCTGCCTTGGACTCTTTCTCTGTCCTTCCTAAAGTGTGGCCACCACAACCAATGGAACACTCCTGATGAGATCTGACTGGGGCAGAGGAGAAAGGGGCTATTTAGCAGCCACTGTTCATTTACAAGGAGCTTGTGGTCCACTAAAATTCCCAGATCTTCTTTCAGGCAAACTGCTTTCTAACCATGTCGCTTTTGCTTTATATCTGTCAGGCTGATTTTTTGAAGCCAAAGTGTAAGATTTTATATCTATCAGTACTGAACTTCATCTTATAAATAGTTGGACTAATGCTGAGGTCTATCAAGATATTTTTGGATTCTGACTCTTGTTGTTCAGTCATTTTCAGTTGTGTCTGACCCTTCATGACCCCATTTGGGGTTTTCCTCGAAGAGATACTGGAGTGATTTGCCATTTCCTTCTCTAGCTCATTTTACAGATGAGGAAACTGAGACAAACAGGCTGAAGTGACTTGCCCAGGGTCACATAGCTATTTAGTCTCTGAGGTCAGATTTGAACTCAGTCCTTCCTGACTCCAGACTTGGCACTATATCCACAGGGCTGTTGTGAAGATCAAATGAAATAATATTTGCAAAGCTCTTAGCACAGGACCTGGTATGTAATAGGTGCTATAAAAATATGTTATTATTAATAATGTAGATATGTATCCATAAACAATGGATATCATTAGGCAGAGATAGAATATCAGAGCCAGAAAGCTTAAGAGACATCCAATTCAAAGTCCAAAGAGCAGAAATGACTTTGCCAAGGCAACACAGTAAGCTTGTGGAAGAGCATGATGTAGAACCTAGGTTCCCAAATCCCAGTCTGGTCTCCTTACTGCTCTCCCTACACTGCTTCTTGTTTGCTTTTCCGTGTTCTAGAGGAGAGGTCTGGTAAGGAAGGGCAGGCGGGACAGGTGTTCAATGGAAGAGACTTTCAGCTAGGTTTTCAGTGGCTTACTTCAGGAGGCTACAGCTTGTGGCCAGTATCCTGCTTGGCCAATGAATGGAATAAAGACCGTGGGTGGGCCTCCCCATTGGTGTGCTCCTCATTGCTTAACAGTTGGCTCAACAGGAAAAAAGAAATACACATCCCATACACTTTTCAGTCGAATTTTCATTATTAACATTTCCCTCATTATTTTTTGAAGTTTAGACAATCAACCAAACCATCAGTGAAGCCCTAATGTGTGTTGATTTCTGAGGTATAAATGCTGACAGTGAAAATTTAACAATAGCAGATAGGTCCTCCCTTCCACCTCTAACCCTTCTCTAACCCTTAGGATACCATGAGCCTGAAGGCAATCCCTAAAACTTTGGATATTAACTTTGATGAGTAGAGCAGAGATTGCTGAAGAAGAAAAGTTGCTTTCTCAGTGAGTTCTGCTAAGTCATCACACCTGGGCCAGATGTAACTTTAATGAGAGTTAAAGATCTTCCTTTCCCATTAATAGGTCTCAGGTGGAACCATTAAGGCTCAATTAGGGGAGGCTTATTTTGTAGGACGGTCCACATCTTTTGTTAATTTCTAATGAGGCACTGGGGTTGTGATGCCCTCTGGCTCTGAAAAGTGAATATATACTCTGAGAGGAGGTTTGGCTTTGGGGTTTACTCTTTGGAAGGTGTCTGTACCAGATGAGACTCTGGGTAGCTGTTAAGGAGCGTTCCCCCACCCCCTGCCAAGGCTTTGAAAACCCAGATGTCGGTGCTTCTCTCTCTGGTAACTATGTATGCATACATGTATGTATGTATGTACCATGTATGTATGTAATGGTCAGACAGTTGGATCTGTCTGTTGATCTGTGATGTATGTATTACTAATGGTCAGACAGTTAGAAGCCCTGTCTGTTGGTCTTTATTTCTCTGCTTATATTTTCTCTGTGGTATATGTGATTAAAGAAGATTGCTGACTCCTCAAAAGTTGCTTTCTTTTTAGAAAAGCAGATTTAAGAACCTGTGCTAGCAGGCCCTCCTGGATGTGTCAGGATGCTTGCTATTACACTGGGTTGTGAGGACACACATAAGCTTCAATTTTGCTTCAATCAAGAGTGACTCCAAATTAATTATTAATTTGGGAGGTATTAATTGGGGAGACAAATGGCAAGCTAGCTTGTAGGGGTTTGTTCATTTGTTTCTGAATAGATGTCAGGAGTCAAAATGCAAGATTTCTCTCTCAAAAGATAATCAGCTAGCTATTCACCTCAAAGGCACTTATTAAGTGATGGGTTGATAGTAACCACTGCCTAGGATCTATACAGTGCCCAAAAGTTTGCAAAGGGCATTACAAATATGATCTCATTCGATCCTTACAACAACCATAGGAGATAGGTGCTGCTATGATCCCTATTTAACAGATGAGGAAACTGAGGCAGGCAGTGGTGGTGTGACTTGCCTCAAGGGTCATACAGCTGGAAAGAACTGGAGGCAGAATTTGAACTTGGGTCTCCCAGACTATAGGTCCTGCCTGTGATTTAATTAAGCTGCTTACACAAGTGAAGATGATGATCATCATGTAAAATAGGACCCAGCACCATTTCTTGGGGCTACCTACAAACTTCCCCTCCTTTTCTCCAGGCTGACTTGAGTTTTTTTATTCTGCCAATATTTAATTTGATCATGGCCCTCTCTTGAACTATTGCATCCAGCGATACAAAACCCAGCTGCTGCATTTGGTCATTGGCATTGACAGGCTCTGGAATTGATGCTGATTTTATCTAATCACCTCAATTCAACTCCTAAATGGCGTGGTTTGCAGTTAAGAATTCCCATATCCCACCCTCATATTGACACAGAGCCAATAGAACTAGCTGAAGCCACTGCAGGGCCACTGGACCCTGGTACAGGTGCTGCCAATAACCTTAGTGAAGGTACCAGCCTTGCTCTTCTCCCAAATATGGGGCCAGCTTCGATGTAAGTAGAAGACACTAGCCCAGGCATCAAAGAGCATCAGATATGAAAAACTGAAGGAGGAGGTAAGCAGACAGTGACTTTTTCAGCAAAGGCTGACTGGAAGGGACCTTCTGTTCCTTGTGTGATGATACTCCAGTAACTTCAAAGGCTGCTTAATGAATCCTCGCACTCAGTGCAGGATGGCACTGAGCATCTCATGAATTTGGAGATAAAACCAAAGGCCCTGGGCAATTTTCTGTGCCATCCCTCTCCTTCATGCCATCTTCCCCAGGGAAGCTGAGGCCCTGCCTGGAGCATTCACTAGGCCAATTGGGGAAGGGATGTACCCAGGTACACAGTAAAGAGCAACTGTGGGAGTCAACTTAAGACTCCCACTCACCTCATCTCACCTCAGCTAAGCTATAACTGACAAATCACCAGGCAGGATGCTAGGCAGGCTGAGGCAGCCCAAGGTTCACAATAGCTTTGACTGTAGGAACCAGGGGAATCTTCCTTAAGGGCAAGGGGCTTAACCCTTGTCTCGTATTGCTGGCCATAAAAAAGAAACATAATAGTAACTCAGAGAAGCTCAGTGACAAAGCCAATATTAAACACATGCTTCTGATTACAGGTAGAGTGTATGTGTATGGCGAGGGGGGCATGGTGTGGGGAAGGAAGGGGGTGGTTGGAACAATGCAATACTCGGTATGTATGTAAGGGAGTTCTTCAAAAGAGGTAGCTTTTACTTGTGGATCAGAAACACAGGCCTCTTTCTTCCCAAGCACAGGGCTCTGGGAGTGAGGGAGCTGCCATGCTTATGCTCATCTTTTCCTTTCCAAGTGTTTTGTGCTCCTAATATATGGGGTAGGATCAGAGAGTCCAGGGCTAAAAAGCACCTTGGAGGTCATTTAATCCAACTCTCTCATTTTACAGAGGGAAAACTGAGGCCCAGGGGGGGAAGAGACTCTCATCAGGTCACAGAGGCAGAATTTGAACCCAGGCCCTCTGATTCCAAAGCTAGGGCTCTTTTTACTACATGTAATACTCACTCATTTTGATTTGGAAAGGAGAGGGGTAACTGGCCTGCCCTGCCCTGAATTAGGCAGGGAAGTTCTTGCTCCCTGGACCCCATGGGCTGAAAGGGAACTTGAGAGGTCATGGAACCCATACCAGATATACCCTGCCCAGTTGGGCATGTGCCCACCTCTGTTAAGCCCATCTTCTCATTCCCATGCTGGGACCCTAGAGTCAGAAGCAGGAGACAAGCAGGGGATACTTGGGACTCCAGGGTCACAAGCAGAAGAAAGGACCCTACCAGAAGAGGCTGCTGGGGGTTGGAGGTTGGGCTTGGGGGAAGCCCCAGGTCCTGAACTAGACAATACTTCCCCTGTTCGCCACAGGCTCTCTGTCTCACTGGTCTAGAGTGTAATTTCCTCCCCCACCCCAGGCCAAAGGAGCTGCCCTGGGTCTTCAGCACTTAGGCTTACTCTCCTCTATTCCCCAACTAGGCTGTACAGTCTTACCTGATGAGACAGCAGTCATCAGGGGAAGGCAGAAAGGGAGGCTGACTCCATTTGTATTTACAAGGAAATAATTGGTTTTAATTTCCTGGGCTTTGCTTAGAGATTGGCTTAATTGAAAACTTCTGCCCCCTCCAGATTTCTGCCTCAGACCCTTGTCAGGACTGCGCTGCCAACTCTTGGCCATGCAGGGAGATGGGCTGAGATGACACAGACCCCTTCTCCATGTGCCCTATAAACATGTTAAGAGCATGCAAAGAGATGGAAGCAACTTTTGTATAAATTGGAGATCCATTAAGTGTCAAGGGATGGGGGATGGGGAGAGAATGGGGCCACCTTCTCAGCCAATGCCTGGAAAAGAATTAGATGAAAACCAGTTTTCTTTCCTTTCTCCCCCTTGCCCCTAGGCCTGTACTAAGAGTGTCCCTGCGGGCCACCCTTCAGATGGAAGATCCGGGTTAAGTCTGATGGTAGGCACTGGGGAGCTGACAACAGGAAACCCATATGGACCATATCAATCAGTCTTGGGGGGGCCCATCTGGAGATGAAGACAAGGAGAACAAATGAGGTAATGCCTTGTAGGCTTTCCACAGCAGACCTTGGTTAGTCCCGGAAAGAACAGGCTTCTCCAGTGTAAGCCAGGGCAGACTCTGGCACCACGGGGAAATGCTGCAGAACTAGAATTCCTTTGGAATTAACTTACTGACAACAGAGACCAACCAAATGGGAGGCAGTATGGTACAATGGGGAGGGAATAAGCGTTTAGATATCCTCTATAAGCATTTATTTATTGTTGCTGTTCAGTTGTGTCTGACTCTTCTGACCTCATTTGGGGTCATCTGTATCTGGCACACAGTAGAGGCTAGGGAATGAATCTTGGTAGAGCTACTGGAGTGGTTTGCTATTTCCCTCACTTCATTTGACAGATGAGGAAACTGAGGCAAACAGGGCTAAGTGACTTGCCCAGGGTCACACAGCTAGTTCTGAGGCTGGATTTAAGCTCAAACCTTCCTAACACCAGGCCTGGTGCTCTATCTACTGCCTCACTTAGCTGCTCCCATTTATATATTACATATATCAGGTACTATGCTAAGCGCTTGAAAAAATATGACTGCGCATGATCCTTATAACAACCCTGAGGGGTAGGTGTATATTATGCTGATTATAACAGGTACTATTAGTATATGCTATTATTTTCCATTTTATAATTGAGGAAACTGATCTGCTCAGTCATATGGCTAGGAAGTGCCTGAGGCTGGATTTGAACTCAGGTTTTCCTGACTCTAGGTGCCATGCTCTGTGCCACCATCTGCCTCAATGATGGATTGGGAGTCAGAGGCCCTGAGTTTGAGTCCAGCTATGTCCCTTCCCTTCCCTTCCCTGAGTCCCAGTTTCCTCCTCTGTCAAATGGCCTCTGAAGTCCCTTCCAAGTCTATATCTAGGATCTCGTATTGGGGAAGTTCCTTCCCCTCCATAGGCCTCATTTCCCTCCTCTGTCAAATGAGGGGGTTACACTAGTTCCTTCCAGGTCTTATCATCTCGATGGACCTCTGTTTCTAGACAGGCTTGAGTGCTCTCCCCCTCAGCCTTGGCCTTGGCAGTGTGGGTCAGCAGGTGGAGGAGAGTAAGGGGGGGGGGCAGGATATACATGTGCCTCAGGAGCAGCCACTGCCTCTATAAACATTGCAATATGATTCAGTAACCCCCTAGAGGTCCTTGCAGCCTCCCCTCCACCACCCCACTCTCCCTGTCCTCTCTAAGCTCCATTTCTCTCTGCAGGGCCATGTAGGACCAGCCTCACAACCACCTCCTTCACTCAGCGACTTGGCTCTGAGCACATGATGAGACACTGGGAGGAGCAGGAAAAGGTAGTCACTGACCCCCAAGCCAAGATCCAGCATTGGATGAAGGATGAGAGCACTCCTTTGAGGTTCCTCTAAAAAGCTGGACTCTACAGCCTCTGAGGATTGAGCTGGAATAGACCTCAGTTTCCTCTTCTGCCAAATGGGAGCAAGAATCCCTCTCGTGCTTACCTCAAGGGATGACTGGGAAGATTAAATGACCTAAGGCATCTCAAGGGTACTGTATACTCAGCCACAAGCTCGGGTCATCAGTTCCTGATAAGCCCCAAGAAGACTGTGAGTACTGTGATACCAGAACTCCATCCTTGTCCACCTCTCCAGAGTGACTCATGTGACCTTGAACAAGTCAGTCAACCTGACTCAGTTTCAAGTTCAAAATGAAGCATCTCTAACTCTCAAGATCTGTGCCTAGTCCCATATGTTGCAACTGCAGCCCATTTCCATCTGGATCTTAAGGACACAGCTGGGGGCAGGGTCAGCAGGCAGCTGGGGGGCAGCACTCCAAGGGTGGAGCCTGGAACCAAGGGGTGGGATTGTATAACCACAGAGGTTTTCCTAATATTCCTTTTTGGAAAAATGTCTTTTCTAGGCCATAAAATACCACTCAGCAGGGCTCATGATGAGTTATTTTGTGATAAGTCAAGTCACACGTCTAGTCCCAGGAAATAACATCTTCTCAGGCATACCCAGAAGAAGGAGCTTTAGTAGGAATTATGAGATTTTCAGATTCAATGGCTGAAAGGATTTTAGGGGATCATCAAATCCAACATCCTCAGTTTCCACATAAAGCAACTGAGGCTCAGAGGGGAGAAGCAATGTATTTTCTGACCTTCAGAAAGTGCCAGAGCAAGACTTGAACCCAAATTTTCTTGATCAAAACCTGCCTCTTTTATGCTTCGTTTAGGATGGCAGCCAATAAGAAGGGGAGAGACATGTGGTACAGTGGCCTCAGAGTTGAGAGGCTTCTCAGCGCTTCTCAGTAGACCAGGTGCTGCTCTACTTTGATGGAAGGAGACCCCACACTGGGAGTTCCCAACTAATATTGGAATCTCAGGTACAGGTGGCCCGCATTCCTACTCTCCCTCCAAAAAAAATCCAAAATGAGAACAAATCTTTCTGCAAATCATAGCTTAGTTTCACCGTGTGCTGCTGTATTTGATCATTTTCTGTTCTTTTCTTTCCATATGCCAACTTGCTCATGACAGACCAGGGGATCACTCAATGTGCAATAACACTAACTATGTAATTGCAACACACCATGTGATCACTGGATACATCACGATGTGAGTTTCTCAAGGACAAGGCTAATTTTCTCTTTGTATCCCCATCCCCTGACAAGCAGTAGAAGCTAGAAATAAGCCTAGGGTCTGAATCTGTGATTTCATTGATAGAAGGGACTCCTAGGTGAGAGCACTCCTACCAATTCAGAGAAGCTCCTCTTCAACTTGGTGTCTTAGAAAGCTGCTTAGAGCACTGAGAGGTTCAGTGACCTGCCCAGAGTCACCCAGCCAGCAGGAGTCAGAGGCAGGACCTGAACCCAGGACTTGGGCCAGTTCTCCATCCATTACTTGTGCTCAGGCAGCAAGGAAAAGAACACTGGATTTTGACGCAGAAGATCCAGGTTCAAGTTTCAGTTTTGTTACTTACTGAAGGTCACAAAATAAGTCACTGTGGCATACAGTAAGTGCTTAATTAATGCTGTTGAGTTTGAGTGAACTGAATATGATCCCACTGAATGCCGTGAAATCATTGAATGCCATCTGTCAATGCACAGCTACCTCCTGAAACAAGATGGATTGAACTTGCTCACTGAACCTGTACGTAGGGAATTAGGACTCCCAAAGCCACAGCTCTCTACTGAGCTCTGGCCCCACGTCCCCATCTGCCTGCTGGACATCTCCCCCTGGATGGCCCAGTAGCGTCTCAACATCAGTCTGGCCCAAACCAAGGCCTGGCCACTTGTCACCATTCTCCCGTGTTCCATATGTTGGTGTGACCTTTAACTCTTCCCTCTTCCTCATTTTTCCCAGCCAATCAGTCACCACATCCAGTCAATCCTACCCTCATAACATCTCTCGAATCTGTCCTTCACCTTTATTCCCTAGGCCTCAGTTTTCTTATTTGCAAGAAATAAGGGGGTTGGCCTCCATGGCCTCTGGAGGCCATATCCTGGATCCAGTGCTCCTCCTTGACCCTCCCTCTCTTCCTCCAGAGGTATTCGTATTTGTAGTTCTGCCTCCCAGGCTTGTGGTGAAGATGGGGCTTTTTACTTGGTACAGCCAACAAGTCTTCCCATAACATTTCCTCAAACTCACAACCTCAGTATCCCATCTCTCTTTATAGCCAAGTCTGATGCTAGCTGCCTGAAGCTCGCCTGCCACTTGGAGGCCCCTACTAGGTCCTGTGAGCTCTATGAGTAGTTGGATGGATCCCTGTCTGCTGTGCATCTCCCTGCCAGGCCCTGTGAGCTCTGAGTAGTGGGATGGATCCCTGTCTGCTGGGCATCTCCCTGCCAGGCCTTGTGAGCTCTGTGAGTGGTAGATGGATCCCTGTCTGCTGGGCATCTCCCTTCCTGGAAGGAGTTACTGGCAGGCTTGGGAGTTTTGCTGTTCATTCTTTCTTCAGCATCATTTATAAAAATGTTAAGACCAGTCCCCTCCTAATCTCTGAGGGATCCCATTATTTACACTTCTCATTGAAGAGAAGGATCTGTTTATCCCTTCCCTGTGTCTCTTTCTTCAGGCCAGTTTTGTCCATAACAAAACATTCCTTCAATCCCCTGGTGAGTCCACTTTTTAAAATACCTTCTGGTACAGAACCTTGACCAAGGCTTCTTGGCACACTTCTGTCCTCTCAAATAAACTGTATCCACAAGTCTTTGCTTATCTTTAGACTTTTTTACTCTTGACTAATTCTAATAGATCAGTCAGACATGATTTCTTTGGTAACTGATTAGATGTGAGAGGCATTTCCCTCTCCTCCTATAAAGTGGAACTCTCTGTTCTAAGAAAGTCGTTGGGTCCTAGCCAACAACCCTAAAAACACCCTGTCCTCCTCCAAGTGGCCAAGATCAAAGTTCCCAAGGCCCCACAGTTATCACCTGGCCTTGCCTGGGCCCCTGGCCAGGCTACTTTGCCTTTTCAGTCTACCACCCCAAGCATCTTGTCCCAATAAGGCAACCATATTATTTAAGCACTGAATTCCTACAAGCTTCCTTTTCTACTCTCTAAAAACTGTTTATAGGCCAAGAGAGAATTGATCAGAGCATCATAGAATATTGAAGCTAAAAGACATACACCAGAACAGAGAATGGCAGAATTGGGAGAAACTTTAAAACAGGGAAGGTCAGACTAGAAGGTCAGAATATCATAAAATGTAACTCTAAAAGACATACACCAGAACTGAGACCATCAGAGCTGGAAGAGGCAGAGGTCTTAGAAGAGGTATCCACGTGATATACCTCTCAGGGTCATCGTAAGGAGAAAATCAGATTATCTGTGTTAAAAGACTTGTGTATACTTTGAGGAGCTAGCCATATATGTTCTTAAAAGCCGTTCCTTCCAAAATTACTTATGGCTGATCATGGCCCACTGGGCCACATTTCTATTTGAACTGGGGGATCTTAGGGATGAAATGCCTTTAATCTAAGAGCTCCATAAGGGGAGAAGTATTATAATTCTAACATATTTAGAAGGACACAGGTCTGAGACTAGGATGTGCTCTCATGTTTTACCTTGTGTGACCTTGAACAAGTTGAGTTAGGCCAGTGAAATGTCCTCTAGAGTCCTTCCCTTCCAGCTTGGAAATCTGTAGCCTCTGTCATACTTTAGGTGGTACAGTTTCAAATGTTGTAATCCCACTGCAGAGGTGGCAGCCCACCCTCCTCTGCCTAGCACACACCCCTAGTCCCATTTTTTATTTACCTGAGACATAGACCTTCATGACTCTCTCGTCCCTGCCAACCTTGTTGTGAGCAGTGCAGATGTAAATGCCGGAGCTCTTGCTAGAAGTGATGGTGAGTATACTCAGGGTCTGAGGAGGAAGGGGAGAAAAGGCATGCTGCAGTTAGGACCATGGCTTTGACCACAGGCCATGGGACTGGATGTCAATACTGACATTCACCTATTCGCCAAGTTTTTGTGACCCATGCTGTTGGTGGAGAGGGGGAATCCAACAACGAATGAGACATGATACCTGCCCTGAAGAAACTTACAGTTCAGTAGAGGTGAGGCCCTCTCATAGTGCTCTGAAATGCAGCTACTTATCTGGAGTTCAAATAAGAGATCATTTCCACCAGGTGAATCGAGGTGCATAATTCCCATAGTTCCACAAAAGCTTGTTATCTGAGCTACTCAGTCAACTAATCATCAATCAAGCATCTATTAAGCACTTACTATGTACCAGGTACTCAGAAGCCCAGTTTAGGATTGTCCAACTTTTCCAGCAATGACCAAACTTTTTTGATCATTTACTTCATAAGTAACATTTTTGAGCATGTGCCTCCAGCATATCTATACTTATTCATAAATCACATGGATGTATATGTACATATATACTATTTTAACCATCGAGGACATACTAAAAGCAATTCAGTAAATGAAAAGTTGGTGTGAGTTTGGTGGAAACTAAAAGTATTACTGGCACAATTTTTTTGAAAAGCTTCACATAATAGTTGTGCCCCACTTTTTTTGCAAAAAAAAAAAATAGGCATAAAATCTGCAATGACTGTCTGGTGAAATATGGTATTCTAAGGCCTCTTCCAGCTCTAACAACTTATATACTACATTCTAGGGCCTCATTCAGCACTGCTGTCCCATTTCGGGCATTCTAAGGACCTCTTCCAGTTGTAACATTCAGATAACAACAGATATGCCACATACTGGTCCAGGCAAACAGTATATCCCAGGATACTTCTAAACAACTGACAGATACAATTGTTGAGTGGTACATTCATGCCATCAGAATTCCTGAAAAACATTTGAAGAACAGGTAAGTGAGATGGGGCCTGGAGAAGGGCCCAGTGGGCCAGATTTGCCAAAGGAATAGGGTGAGTTCTCCAAAGTATGAGTTGCTGAGCTGGCAACACACCAGATTGTTTTATTAAAAGGGATGGTCCCTGAGCATCTTGAAAGACAGGCTGTGACACAAACAGGTCATGCTACACCAACTTCATTTGCTGGACTGGTGGCTCCAGGGTGTACCACAGCATACTTGGACTTAAGCAGAGCATTTGATAGAGGCACTCCTGCTCCCCTTAGGAAGAGGAGAGGGAGAAGGAGAGGGAGAGGGAGAAGGAGAGAAAGCGAGAGCTCAATGACTTGAACTTGATTGGGAGCTTCCAAGTGCCTTATTCATCCCTGTATGGAGTGTTAAGAAATGTTAAAGGGTCCTTTGGACTTGGCTTTTTGAACTGCCATATTTTCTAGAAACTGACAATAGAAAGAGGCCTGAGACACAGTCAGAGGGCCTGGAATTAAGTCTGAGCTCTGCTAATTACTATCTCTGTGACCATGGGCAAGTTCCTTTCCATCTTTGGGCCTCAGTTTCCACACCTGTAAAGACTAAAGGGGACCTCTTGCTCTGAGGGAATCTCCTAGCTAAGGCATTTTAAGTTCAATGTTCTAAGGCAAGATGCCTTCTAGGTCTAAGATTCTAACCGATGTAACGAAAAAAGCATTGAGGTTAGGATCAAAAGTGTTGTGGATGAATCCTTACTATTAAGCCCCGCCCCCCAGCTCTGACATTCCCTATTCTAAGGAGCCCCCCACCCTGGCTCTGACCTTCTCTATCCTAAGGTCCCTCCCAGCTCTGACATTCCCTGTTCTAAGGTTCTAATATTCTGATAATCTCTGTTCCAAACCCCACCGCCAGCACTAATATTCTTTGAAACTATACAGTGCT
The DNA here is from genome assembly GCF_028372415.1 of Notamacropus eugenii. Lineage (NCBI taxonomy): Eukaryota > Metazoa > Chordata > Mammalia > Diprotodontia > Macropodidae > Notamacropus > Notamacropus eugenii. The sequence goes on along the minus strand of NC_092879.1, from coordinate 17,151,003 downwards.
CTCTAAAACAAAATGTATGGGAACTCAGGAGAGTCCGACATAACTGGGCTGATTAAAAAATAGGCCTTTTGTGGGTTAAAAGAGCAGGGCCCTTCAAAGAAAGTCTTTTGGTTTTGTTTGTTTTCACCAAGCCCTACCTCTTCGAACTTACCTTCCCCTTGTCCATTCATATAAATCCAGGAGATGGGACATTCTGAACCTGTGACCAACATGACCCTTCCCTGCACAGGTGAGCCAGGGCACAGCCATGACCTCCAGGTGCTGCTTCTGTCCCCATCCCTCCTGGCCTGTTCTCTACCAGAGTCCCCAGAAGCATGACTCAGTGTGAGGAAAGCTGGCCCCCTGTAGCCGAGTTACCCAGAACACGGAATACATCCACAAGGAACCAGGCTACTGTTGGCCAGTTAACACAACACAATTGATTACACAATGGGGACAGATGTTTCCACAGATTCTAGAAGCTGCTTCTTTTTTTATCTAATGCAAAAGTGACAGTCACCAGCCTTTATTCAGTATTTCTTGACTGAGTTGATAGATTAGGGTAACTTGAATTAAGTCCTGACCATTTTCAAGCCCAATTAATTTTTATTCTAGCTACAGAAAGGCAGCTAGGGGGCACCACAGTGCACAGAACGATAGACCTGGAGTCCCAAAGGCCTGAGTTCAAATCCAGCCTCAGATACATCCTAGCTGTGTGATCCTGGGCAAGTCATTCTACCTCTGTCTGCCTCAGTTTCCTCATCTGCAAAATGGGGATCATAATAGACCTCCCTCCCAGGGTTGTTGTGAGGATCAAGCTTAGCACAGTGTTTCGCACATAGTAGGTGCTATAATAAATGACAGCTATTATTATAATTTATAGCTGTCTTCATGTAGTTAGAATCCCAATGATTCTTTGTTACGTTATGACTTTTTGCATTGCCTTCTTCACTCTAGAAAACTTCATGAGTTTTCTCTCTTGATGAAATATTATTCTATAACAGAGAATGATGAATATTAAGAATATCTATTCATTGAAGTGCGTTGGCTAGACATGTTTTTCTCTGTCCCTCTCATTCTCTTCTAGCCCTCCTGCCTTTATTTCTCCTCCCATACTGCCCTCCTGGCTTAGAAGAACTTGTTCTGGTCCAAATTATCTCAAAATCCCCTCCCTTTCAAAACCAAACCCTTACTTCCTCCAAGAATCTGTATCAAATGATGGCATATTTTTATGGTGCTTAACATAGCACCTGGCACATAGTAGGTGCTTCATCAATGCTTATTTCTTCTCCTGAGAGCACTATCTAGAGTCAGAAAGACCCAGGTTCAAATCCTACCTCAGACACTAGACATGTGACTCTGGGCAAGTCTTGCAACCTATCTGTGTCTTCATTTCCTCACCTCTAAAGGGAAGAGGTTGGACTCAGTAGCTCTAAGGTTCCTTCTAGCTTGACCAATGATCCTGAGATCCCTTGAAGATTCTTCCCCACTCCTCCTCCATTGATTAGCTGGTGACAAACAAGACTTTATTTCATAGGACACAGAGCAGGAGGGGGCCTTAGAAACAACCTCTTTCATACAAAGGAGGAAACTGAGGTTTAGAGAATGGACATTAGCCAGCTAGATAGATCTTTGATCTAGTAGACATTTCCAACCAGACAACACATAGGTATCACAAGTCAGCAATTCAATTCAATTCACAAAGCGTGCATTAAATGCCCACTACTGGTGTACACTATACACCAGCAATACAAAGGCTCTGACTGTGTGTATTTGAAACAGAACTCATTGTCTCCCCAACCCTCCTCTTCTCTGAACTTCCTGAATTCCTGTTGAGGATACCACCATCTTCCCAATTAACCACATTCGCAGCCTGAATGTAGTCCTTCTGTCTCTGTTAGCCCCCCATCCTATTTATTAGTTGTGAGAGCTTGTCAAATACACTTCCAAACTGTGCCTTGAATCCCCCTGCTTGCTTCTCTCTTTGCTCTCATACCCATCAACCTAGTTCATTACTTCTTCCATGGAAAAATGGATATTCTCCCAATTGGTCTAAGACCAGGGGTGAGGAACCTGTGGCCTCGAGGCCACAAGTAGCCTTCTAGGTCTTTGGGTGCAGCCTTTTGACTGAGTCCATGTTTTACAGAACCAATCCTTTTATTAAGGAGACTTGTTCTGTGAAGTTTGGATTCAAAGGGCTGCCCTTGAGGACTTAGAGGGCCACATGTGGCCTCAAGGCTGAAGGTTCCCCACCCCTGGATTCTAGCTCCTCTCCTGCCCATCCTCTACATGGATACAACTGAAAAATAAAAGTTTTTTTGAGAAAGGTTGGGTAGTTGCATCCCCTCCTGAATATGTAATTAAGAAGAACTTGACAGCCAATACTGTTATATCTGCATTTAGTGGAGAGCAGTAGCCAAGACAGAGCGCTTCAAATTTCATTTCCATTTGGCTTTGAAATTGACAAGAGAAGGAAGGAAGGAAGGAAGGAAGGAAGGAAGGAAGGAAGGAAGGAAGGAAGGAAGGAAGGAAGGAAGGAAGAAAGAGAGGACAAAAGAAAGAGAGAGAGGAAGAAAGAAAGAGCAGAAGAAAGAAAGAAAGAGAGGAAGAAAGAGAGGAAAGAAAGAAAAGGAAAGAAAGAGAGGAAGGAAGGACGAAATTGACAAGGGCACAAGATTTGGGGCAGGACACTTCTCTTCCCAGGAGCATCTTTGACAGGAATAAGGGTGAGTGTGCTCTCTAAGGCCCAAAGTCCAATCCTGCTCCTGGCACACACTAGCTGTGATGATGGATGAGTTACTAACCTCTCCCTGAGACTCAGTTTCCTCACCTGTAAACAAAGGACTTAATACCTCTAGTGACTGGTGAATCACTGAGCTCAATGCCTGCTACAGGCCAGACACTGGGGATATAAGCACTCCCAAAATGAAATAATCCGCACTCTCAGGAAGTTGGCATGCTATTGGGGGAAGCAGCACGGGCACACCTAAGTATGTAGAGAATAAACGCAGGCAGAAACAATCTAAGAAAGTGGAATCCTAAGCAGTTTGGCAGGAAAGACCAAGCAGTTGGGGGCACCAGCAAAGTGGATGTTTACAAAGGTTTCATACAGAAGATGATGCCTAAGCTTCATCTCAAAGGAAAAGAGAAACTCCATGGGAAGAGCCCACAAAGATGAATCTTGAAAGACACTTCTCAAAAGGGAGCGGTAAAGGAGTGCGGGTCATACGTGCATTCATAACAACAACAGTTCATGATTCCATAATCCTTTAGCACTAAACCCATTCCTATTTCACAGCTGGGGAAAATAAGGCTCATGAAGCGACCTGACCTGCCCAAAGCCAATGGCAGCACTGCGACTCTCAGACCTGAGTCTTCTTTCCAAGACCAATGTCCTAGACATTCCACTGGAATGCCTGGATTTCCTGAATATGTAATTAAAAAGAACTTGACAGCCAATACTGTTATATCTGCATGTAGTGGAGAGCAGTAGGGGCACAACCCCTTCAAAGACACTGAGATCAGCCCATGGAGCGTCATATGTAAGGAACAGAGAGAAGGTGAGTTGATGTGGAACACCGAGTGTGCAAGGCAAGCCAGAAAGATAACTTGGGGTGAGATGGTGAAGGCTTTAAACGCCAAAGTTACTATTTTATTCTAGAGACCACAGGGAGCCACTTTAGCTTCTTGAGCAGGGGAGTAGTACGTTCAGACTTCTGCTTCAGGAAAATCCTTTAGCAGCTGTGTAGAGGGTGGTGTGGAGAGGGGAGAAGCTGGAGGGGAGCCAATTAGGAGACCATTCCAGGAAGCCAGAGAGGCACCTCCTTCCCAGGCCTGCTGGGAGACCCCAGTGAGCTAATATATGGAAAGTCCCTGGAAAACTGTAAAGCTCAGCATTATTAACCCATCTCTGCTCCATCCTCCATGCAGATGCCAAGTGAATATTCCCACAACATAGGTTTGTTCATTTCACTTCCTATCCCCACTAGGGGAGCCACTGCTCTCTCTAGGATGGAATACTGCTTGGCTCCCACCTACCTTTCCAGACTTATTCCACATTATTCCCCTTAATGCCCCCTAGAATCTAACTAAACAGACCAATTTATTACCCATTCCCAAGACTCAGCAAACTCTCTCCAGACTCCATCCCTACCTTTTCAAAGACTTTGCCTGGAATACACTCCTTCCCCATCTTTACTCCTTGGCATTCTGAGCTTCCTTTGAGGCCCAGTCCAGTTGCCTTTCCTAATCCAATCTCTGTGTGATTCTGGGCCAGTTGCTTCTCCCTGAGCCTCAGTTTCCTTCTTTTTAGACAGACCACCCCCTTCCAACTCAAGATTTATTCGAGGATCCTCAAAGGAGCTTGTAGGTTAGAGAGGAAGTGACTTGCTGGAAGTCATGCTGCTAATTAGAGGCCAAACCAGACCTAGACCCTGGGCCGATTCCACGATGTCAGGGATGGATCCCTTGGAAGATTGAGATCATCTCAGAAGGCAAAAAACAACTGATTTTCAAAGCCTGATGTGCAAATCTTAAAGGCCCTTCCCAGGTCCCCAGTTCAGTGCCCATTTCCTCCCCACACTGGCTTGGCAAGTCATTTACCAATAATGATCATAAACAGGTATAAAACCATGGCTCAGAAATGAGGGAGGCAAATTTAATTGCCCCAACAATTCAATATGTTTATCCGGGCAGTATTTTGACACCGAGAAAAGAGACACACATGTTAAAAATGGGCTGAGGCAGCCAAGCTGCATTCCAGATGTCTATACTGGGTGTTTTAGGACATGTGATTGGAATCACAGCTGGAGAACAGAGCAGGATGCTGAGCCTGAGCTGAATGAACAGAGGCTCAGAGGTTTGAGAGATGGAAGGATCTTAGAGGTTGCTGAAGCCAATCTCTTCATTTTACAGAGAGGGAAACTGAGGCCTAAGTAAAGGAAGTGACTTCCTACAGTGGAAAGCCACCCCCCCCCTTCCTCAATATCCTCTCCATCCTACTACTTACTCCATTTTCCTTCCTAAGATCACAGATTTAAAACTGGAAGGACCTTAGAAGTCACCTAGTCCAGTGCCCTTAGTAGCCCAGAGAGAAGTGACTTATCTAAGGTAACACAGCTCAGTGGTAGAGCCAGAATTTGAACTCAGGTCCTAGGACTCCAACCCCAGAAGTCTCTTCTCTATACCTACTTTTAACTCCTGCTGGGCAGGCCCAGGACTGGGCCCCACCAAGGCTTTCTTCCCTCCTCATCAGCAAGCACAACAGGGGCCCCTCCATGGGTTTTGTGAAAGAGCCTGACCTGATCTAGACATATCTTCCAACCCCTTCCAGGAGCCAGCTCATCTTCCCACTCACTGCCCTGGAACCCTTGGGTTAGGGCTGCACTTGGAAGGAGGCAGAGGAAATGTGCTTGGGGATCCAAAGGTGAGTTGTCCCAAACACCTTGTGGTGGGCCTTGGATTATGGCTACATACACACACATATGTGGCTGATGGCAACAAAAGGCCAGTAGCTAGAGCAAGTATTTAGTATTGGACAGCAGAGCTGTGGAATGGAAAGACTTCTGGGTTGGGAGTTAGAAGACCTGGGTTCAAATGCCTGGCTCTCCCTATGTGGCCTCAGGTAAGACCCTTGACTTCTATGGGCCTTGGTTTCCCCATTTTATAGGTGAAGAGGGTTGGACTCAATTCCCTCTAAGATCCCTTTCAGCTCCAGATCTAGAATTTTATGATTCTATGACTTGTTTTACAGAGTAGGAAACTGAGGCTCTGAGAGGGGAAGCCACTTGGTGCCTATGGTCACATAGCTAGTACATGTGAATCAATTGTAATCAAGTAGTTATTAATCATTTGCCATGCCTCAGGTTCTAGAGATGCAAAGTTGCTATTTGGTCATTTCAGTTGTGTGGAACTCAGGAAGACAAGTCCTCCTGACTCTAGGCACTATTATCTATTGTCCCCTTAAGTAAAATCCTGGTTAGCCCAAAATCTGGACAATTTGATATCATAGCAAATAGATTACTGGGCCTGGAGTCAGGAGGACTCCATCCTCAGACACTTCCTAACTGTATGAAGCGGGGCAAGTCACTTCACGCGGTGTGTCTCAGTTTCCTCATCTGTCAAATGAGCTGGAGAAGGAAATGGCAAACCACTCCAGTATCTCTGCCACGCAAACCCCAAAAGGGGTCACAAAGAGTTGGATAGGACAGAAAAACAACTAAACAACAACAGAACCCCAAATCTTATTGTATTCCTTTGTCTCCATAGGCCTTCTCAATTCCCCCAAGTTATTCTTTTCTGCCTCCCTTCCCATCCCCCAAATTACTTCCTATTTACTTTGGGTGTGCCCATGCTGTATCCCTTGAATGAACAGAAATTCCTTAAGGGCAAAGGCTGTTTTGTTATTGCCTCAGTTTCCCCAGAATGTAACACAAGGCCTTGCACTGAATAGGCTTCTGATAATTCAATTGAATTCCAGCATTGATACTTGGCTCATTTGGCAAACTGAGCAGAATTCTAAAGTGGAGGGCAAGGGGAGGTGTTGGGTAATCCTCGATCTCCTTTTCATGTGGGGAAGTGTCCAGTAACAGAGAAAAGGGCCTGAGTTTAGCTTGTCCTCATTCAGAAGGGGGTCCAGACAGGCCTCTCACACCTAGATTATTCTCAGGCTCAGCTTGACAAGACCAGATGAATAACTTGTCTAGAAATGTGGGGATTAAAATTGTCAATTTCCTTGACTATTTATTTCGGGCTGGACACCCAGAGTCTGAAGGTCACCAGTTTTCCTCGGTGCTTGGGGAAAGTGATACCATGGAAAAGCGGAGGAGAGTCCTCCAGGAGGCTGGCAGCTTTGGCTCAGAACACAATGGGATGCAGACTGAAATTGGAGCTTTTCTGCTTAATAAGAATCCATTTTCATCAAGGGACAAGTCCTGTGGAGAGCTGTTGCCTCTGGGTCAGATCTGGGTGAGTCCAGCTGAGGGAGGGAGGGAGAAAGGAAAGGAGGAGAGAGAAAGGGAAGAAAGGAGGGAGGGAAGGAGAAAGGAGGGAGGGAGAGAGGGAAAAAAGGAGAGAGGGAGGAAAGAAAGTAGAGAGTGAGGAAAGGAGGGAGTGAGGGAGGAAAAGAGGGAGGGAGAGAGGGAGGGTCAGGGACACCACTGAGGGCTGGAACCTGCTGAAATTAACCAAGATTCCAGATCTAAGAAAAGGAGAAGGGACCAGGCAAAGGTCACTTGGATAGGATGAAAGAGGAAGAGGAGGAGAAGGAGGAAGGGGAAATTCCGGTTGTTTAGCTCATTCCTGAAACAATCACAGAGTTGCTGCCTTGGCATGGAAGGAGACGGTGTCCGGGCTGTAGAAAGAGGACAGTATTTGAAGGCAGATCTGGTTTCTAGGTGTGGTGCTGCCATGCACTATGTGCCAACACTGTGCTAGGCACCCTGGTGTGATACTGAGAGGGCAGCTCACGTCCTCCTTGGTGCCTCAGTTTCCTTCTCTAGAAAATGGGGATAATGATCCCTATTCTGCCTTCTTGCCAGTGATATAGGAAAGAATCAAAGAATAGGTGGGGATTGTTTTGTGAGCTATAAATCACTAATTGGAAGATCTGATTTTTATCAAATATATTTCTGCCCCACAGGTGCCAGCTTTCTTAAACCCGGGTTCCTTGTCGAAGCACTGCAATCTACATGAGGCCTAGTCCAAACCCTTCTACCTTCCTCCATCCAAATTCCAATGTGTCACAGTAGGGAGAGACCTCGGAGGCAGGAAAACTGACTGAGTTTTGCCTCTTGTTCTTCATCTTTCATTTTCTTTTCTTTTTAAGGCAATCAAGGTTAAGTGATTTGCCCAGGATCACATAGCCAGTAGGTGTCAAGTGTTTGAGGTCAAATTTGAACTCAGGTCTTCCTGGCTCCAGGGCCTGGTGCTCTATCCACTGAGCCATGCACTGCCCCCATCCTTCATTCTCTAAGAGGACCAATGATATCATGGGTTGATATCAACTTGTGAGTATGAACTGGATTTAAGTGAGGCAAAAATCTCCTCCCAAGTTGTACAAAATTTCTTCCCAAGTCATTGAAGTCCGTGGCAGGACAAAAGTCAGGATAGCTGTCAATGACAGAGGAGGTTGTGATGACTCTGGTGTCTTTGATGCCTGATCAGACTCTAAATGTTCTATAATACCTACTGTAGCTGCCTTCATGACCATCGTTCTCATCCTCTTATTCTGCAGGGGGAAGTCTTCCCATGCTAGCTTGCTGATGGGTTTGAGGCCTGTTGGTTACCCACAGCCTGGTTTAGCCCGTCTGCTGAGACAGTCTTACCAGGGTGTGGTCCCTATGTAAGCTACAGTTTCTTGGAGCCACAGGTGAGGATTGGGTGCCAGGTGGACACCACAGTGGATGAGCAGCCCTGGAAAGGACTCAGCAGCCCTCACACCAGAGGCGCCAGTCCTCCCTGAAGACCCTGGTACACACTGACTACGCAGCCTTCAGCTAGTCATTGATCCGCTCAGGGCTTACAGAAAAATTGCCAAATCCTCTGTAGAGGGAGTTTACTCATCTGGGAATTCCCTATACCAATTATATCACAGAACCAGACCCCATCCCTAGCCTTTATTTTGTGAATAATTGTATGCATTCATGTTGTCTCCCCTCTCCAGAATGTAAGGACTTGGAGGGTAGGGACTACCTCTATTATATCCCTAGAGCACATTGCCTGGAATGTAGTAGGGGACTACTAAATGCTTGTTGACTGACTGATCAATCAATAGTAGACACTTAAATGCTTGTTCATTGATTGGTTGCCTTCTGAGTCTTCAGTGGTGAATCCACAGATTTAAGTTGGTTAGGACCTTCATTGTCGAGTTGCTTTTGCCAGAATCAATTTCCATGAAGATCAAGATGGTGCCATAAAACAATTCAGCCACACTCCCCACATCTGACCAGCCCAGCCCTCATCCACAGATGTCTCACATTTGAAGAATGAAGACAGTATTCACTCAGGCCGAGAGCTGTCTTATTTTACTCATGCATGACAAATTATTGGCAATGTTGGTTGGGGATTCCAGAAAAGGGGCCACGCTGACGTTCCCACTGACATTTTGCACAATAGAGGGGCTACCTCTACTCCACAGTGAAGCCTGGGGGAGGGCACGCATGGAGGGTGTCAACCTTCATAAATGAAAATTGGGCTGTTGGATGGTTAACAATGGGCCTTGTCCTTGGAATTATTTCTACACCCACATGCCAGGAGTGAGAGCATTACACACCTGGGAGGGACCTTAGAACAGGAAAGGTCAGAGCTTGGAGGGACCTTAGAACAGAAGGTCAGAGTTGAGAGGGGCCTTAGACCAGTGGATGTCAGAGCTTGGGAGGGGCCTTGGAACATGAAATGGCCGAGCTGAGACTATGTTCTAAGGGTCCACCCAGCTCTGATATCCTATGATTCTGGATGAGATCAAGCGATAGGAAGTTCATGCTTTATTTCATCTGCTACAGCCCAATTCCAGCCACCAGACCCTTATCCACTAAAGCAGAGCTGAGACCTGAATGGCACCCAAGCTCCATGGCATGTACCCACACTGCTTTGCTGATAATGCATAATGCAAGAGAGAAAGGTTCAGAACAGTCTGGTTCCCTACTCTCTCTCTCCACCACCCCCACCCCAACTCCCTAAGTCTGTTTTATATTAGACTCCCAGTATGAAAGCCTCCCTGAGAAATGCCAGATGGCCTGAGCGTCCCAGGTAGTCCCAACCCCTGGGCAGCTGTTAACCCAGCATTTAGTCAGACTAGCCCAGGGGCCTGGCAATTACTCCAGGTATGACTGTGTTTGCTGCTAGGTATCAGGTCTCTAGAGCCCCAAGAAAGGAATGAGGGAAGGGGGAAGCCATTAACCAGACTCACCACTGGGCCCTTGGCCAAGTACGTCCCTCTTTCCTACCTCAGTTTCCTCTTGTGTGAAAAATAGCTATAACACCTGTTCCTCTCCTTTCCCATGTTTCCAGGGAGATTTCCTCTCCTGGAGGATCCCAGATTTCGAGCTGGGAGCAACCTCAGAAATCACAATAGTCCATCGCTTTCCCCTTTCAACTCAAGATCCAGCACCCCAGGTCTGTCTTTGGATATGCCACTTCATTTCTCTGGGCATCAGTTTCCTCATCTGTGAAATGGGAGGTTGGGATGGTTGACCTCCCAGGTGCCTTCCAGCTGGAAATCCAGAATACAAAGTAGAGGTCGAGATGCCCCTAGTCACCTGAGAAAGTTGAATGGTGCTAGCAGGGTATCAGCTCCTAAGTACAGAAAAGAGTGGAGATGCCTGACTTATGGAAGATGAAACCCAAAGCCTTGGTGACGCATGGTAATGAGCTCCAAAGAGGTTATGGCGGCAGCAACAGCAGCCTTTGCAGCTAGAAGGGGGTTGTAAACAAAACATAGGGCCTAGAGTCAGGAAGACCTGAGTTCAAAATTGACCTCGGACACTTCCTAGCTATCAGATTCTGGGCAAGTCACTTCACCTCTGTGTGCCTCAGTTTCCTTAACTGTAAGAGGAGCATAATAACAGCACCTCCCACCCCAGGTGGTTGTGAGGATCAGATGAAATCATATTTGTAAAAGTGCTTACTTAGCACAGTGCCTGGTCTCCTTCTTCCTTCTTCTAAAGTTTTGAATCTCTCCCTATCTTTCACAGCCCATGCCCACTGCTGCCTCCTTCAGGAAGCCTTCAAGGATTCACCACTCTGACCTCACCTAATACAATGTTTAAACCTCTCTGATCAGCCACTATTAGAGGCCTTGTTTAGCTTAGTCCCAGAACAAAGCGTGAAAGTGTCCAAGACCCTTGTCTGGGCTCAGTGTCAGGGAAAACTCCTTCTTAGAGTGGAAAAGACAACTTGAGGAAGTAGTGAGTCCCCTTCCCTGGATGTCCGGAGGGCCACTTGATGGGGGTGCTAAAAGGGGATCTGTAATGAGATACCCTCCCTCCAAGTTGGAAAGGCCATGGGGCTACTAGGTAAAGCACTAGATAGCTGGGGGTCACCCTCAGTTCTCTTGTGTACCTGTCTCAGACTTGCTCTGCTACTTCACAGCACCCCAGACCAACCAATCATCCTCTACCTTCCAGGCCTCACCCAAACCAATGTCCCCATGCCCCTTTTCCTGCTCATTCAGATTGAGGGGCTGGAGGCTAGAGCCTCCATGGTGGAGTTTTTCTGTTACCTGGTCTTGGTGGGGGGAGCACTTGTTAAAAATGTCACACAATGGATGTAAGTGGCAGGGAGGAAATTGGACTGCATGACCTCTAAGTTCTTTGAAATTCTATGCCATATGATTCCACGCTCACCTTTTTTGTAACTACTTGAGCCTCCATTTACCTGTGATTGTCATGTTCCCCCAACTCTCCAGTGCCTAAGATTCCATGACCCCCTAAGAGCTGCTGTGGCCACAGCAAGCATCCCAGGATGGAGACACACAGTTTAGATGTTCTCAAGACTCCAGGATATGCTTGACCCTTGAGGCCCCTGATGAGGGCTCTTTAAAGGGGAAGGCGACATCACCACCAAAAAACTCAATGTTTATAAATGGCCAAGACTTAACCCAGATCCCAGGCCTTGAGAATTGCAGGAATGTGAGAAGTTAGCAACTCACTGTTGGTGTCAGGGCCTGGGAAGTGGGGCTCACGTCTAGGCTGTGAGGTCATGAATACCGCCACCAGACCCCACTGGAAACGTACCTTGTTCCTATCCCCACTGGATAAAATCGTCTCCTCTATGGACTGGATTTGGTTGACGTCATACAGGCCTTTTTCAAGAGTAGCTTTGGAAAGTTCAATTCTCTTCCCTCGTTCCCTGCACCTGGGGAAAAGAAGGGAAGGATTTACAGCCTTGTTATGGTTACTGTTCACTAAGCACTTCATTAGAACCAGACTTTTCAAGCCACCTGAGTGAAGATGAACCATGTGGACCTCATCCCACTTGAGTTAAGTGGCAACCCTGTAGGCCTGATGTGGGGGGTGGGGATCCTGCCTGTACCCATCTAGCCTTCTCATTTCTCTTTCACTGGTGCCAGGCTCAGAAAGAGCTGTCCCATCCCCCAGCATAGCCCATTAGACTCATGAGTTCTAATTGTGAGGAGAATGATGCCCAAACAGTTCTGTGGCACAGTGGGGAGACTTGGATATGGAATTAAAAGACCTGGGTTCAAATCCTGGCTGGCAAATTCTTGGCCAGATATCTTTCTGAAGGGACTGGCCTAGGTAGCTTCTGCGGTTTCTTCCATTTCTAGAGTTAGGATCCTGTGTCTGACCATAGGCAAATCCCTTCCCCTCCCTGGGCCTCAGTTTCCCCCTCTGTAAAAGGAAGGGAGAGGGGTGGACTCGATGGCCTCTGAGAGCTCTATGTGTGACCCTGGGCAAGTCCCTTTCCTTTCCTGGGTCTGCTCAGACTTGCATAAACACAAATAACACAGTATATATGATAAGTGAATGCAAGGTCCAAATCAAATGTTCCATGAGATCCAAGGGGCAGAGGGGCTCAGGGCAGTTGGATTTCAATGGGTGGGGTGGAATTCAACTGGTTGGGGAGGGGAGGGTATTGTCTCCTAGGGAGGCTGCATGGACAGGGTACTGTATGTAGAGTCAGAAAGACACAAGTTCAGATCCTGTCTTGGATACTAGCAGTGTGACCCTAGGTCTCACTCTCCTCTGTAAAATGAGGGCCTTTGATAGCTAGATAGCTTCTAGCATCCTTTCCAGCTGTCAATTTAGATAGAGTTCTCTGATCTGAGGCAGGATCTGAACTGAAGTATTGCTGACTCCAGTGGTCTATCAACTACACTAAGGGTGGGGAACCTGTGGCCTTAAGTTCGGCCCTTTGACTGAATTTAAACTTCACAGAACAAATCCCCTGAATAAAAGGATTTGTAAAACTTGGACTCAATCAAAAGGCCACACCCAAGGACCTAGAAGGCCACATGTAGCTTCAAGGCCACAGGTTTCCCACCCCGGTTGGCAATTCTGCCTACTCTCCATCGATTCTATCTGTCCTTTTCTCTATGCACAGCACAACCACACTAGTCCAGGCCCCCATCTCCTCTTGTCCCAACTATGGCCACAGCCTCCTAACTGGTGTTCTTGACTCAGGTTTCTCTTCTCTCTTCTAAAGCTGAGATCTAAACATGTCACTTTTCTGCTCAAGAAATGTCAGTGGCTCCCCACTGCCCCTAAGATCAGATACAAATTCCTTAGCTTGGCATTTAAAGCTCTTCACAATCTGACTCCAGTCTAGTTTTTCTAGATGGATTGCATTTTTTTGTTGTTCAGTCATATCCAACTCTTTGTGACCCCATTTGGGGTTTTCTTGGCAAAGATACAGAAATGGTTTGCCATTTCCTTCTCCAGTTCATTTTACACTTGAAACAGTGTGAAGCGACTTGTCCAGGGTCACACAGCTAGTCAGTGTCTGAGGTCAGATTAGAACTCAGGAAGAGGAACCTTCCTGACTCCAGGCCCAGCATTCTATCCACTTCACCACCACCTAGTGGCCCCAGATTGCATTTTCTCTCCTTCAAAAGAGATAAATAATCAAATGAGATCACACCTGTAAATACTTAAGTGTAAGTGCTGCACACAGGAGATGCTTAATAAATGCTTCTTCCTTTCCCTTTCCACACTTTTTGTTTGAGCTAAAGTGCTCACTTTTCTCTGTGAACTATGTTCCTGTACGCAGACTGTACACCCTCCCTGGAATGCTTTCCCTCCTTTCCTTCTCAGAGTCCCTAGTTTCCTCAGGGCTTAGCTCAAACACCATCTCCCTCAAGAAACTCTTCCCTCAATGTCTGACATCCCCCACCCCAATAAGAGTGTTTATTTTATTTATTTGGTAATACATGCTTATTAATTGATTGGGGGGAGGGGAGGGTCTTACCTCCCTAATTTGTTAAATCAGAATGGGGAGATTGCTCCTGGGGCTCCCTCTTCTCCCTCTTGGTAGAATGTAGGACTTGGAAGTAGGACATGGGAAAAACCCTTTGGCAGCCTGAACCCTGAAGTAGCAGGGGTCTTAAAAGGGAGAACCCTTTGGGAAGGCCCTGGCCCTCCACACAGGCCCAACAGTGCATCAAAGGGCAGATTTATAGGGGTCACTATCTATGGCCACCATCCAAAACAAACCCTGCTAATTTCTCAGCATATTGCAAGTAGCCAATCTCTCTTCCCAGCAGAGAAATATGCCGAGGGGCTGTCATGAGTAAAAATGAGACTGGGGCATTTAATAAATGGTGATTGCTAACATCAGGGGAGGGCGGCTGCCTGTCTCTGACTGAAGGATGGTGCTGGCTGATTTAGCAGTGCTCCTGGGTTCCCTGGCCCTTCTCAGCCATTGGACTGTGTTCTCTTGTACCACATAAAACAAAGTCAAAGGCCCGCCCAGGACAGAGCAGCCAGTGTCTGGTCACTTGGCCCTAGCTCATCCTCAGGTACACATAGCAGAAACTCACCCTCTCTCTGAACAGGGAGGTACTTCTTGGTCTAAGGACCACTGGCCTAGGAATGGATATCTGTTTCTTCTGGGGAGTCTCCCCCCAGGCAGGGCTGTTTGGTGGGACTGGATAATGGATATATCAATTTTATAGTGGGAAGAGCTCTGGATTTGGAGCCAAAGGACAAGAGTTCCAATTTTATCTCCCTGCACCTCAGTTTCTTCCTCTATACCATGAGGCAGTTGGGCCAGCCAGTCCCTTACAACTCTGGCATTCTATGACCCTGTTGTCAGTCTTCACATTGCATCATTATTGTCTTCACCATCATAAATTACTTTCATTTCCTCGGAAGTCTGGGCTCATTTTATACATGAGGAGATAGAGATCTGAGAATCAAAAGCCTCTCTAACTTGTCCAAGATGACCCAGGCAGGAAGGAGTAAGGATTCAACCCTAGGCCTCCTCACTTCCAATCACCCCAGGATCTCACAAAGCATCCACTCTGCCTGTCTGGGGTTAACTTTCCTAGATGACATCTGCTTAGGTATCAGCTTTAGGCTTTTGCTCGGACTAGAAAAAAGATACCTGAATGCTTAATGTGTGTGTGTGTGTGTGATTTTTAAAAAATTTCCAGTGTTATTCACCTGGAATGGGTGTCCAGAGGTCCAACCACTGTATCCAGATCAATGTCAGAGTTAGAGGAGACTTTAAATAACATCCAAGCCCATCTTTTCATAGATGGAGGCCAAGGTCACAAGGCAAGGTAATGGGTGAGAAGAAGCAAGAAAACTGAGTCATAGTCCAAGCAGCACAGTGTCAACCCACCTCCCCACAGATGCCTCTATTTATGGTATCTCCAAGCTAGAAGAGACCTCACAGGGCACTCAGTACAATCTGCACTCAAGCAGGAATCCCATCTACACTGTCTGTGACCAGTGAGCATCTGGTTCCTGCTTGAAGACCACCTCTAGTGACTGGGAGGAGCTCGCTCCCTCCTGATGCTGCTCATCCTTTCCATTTGGGGACATATTGCTGTTCATAATAATACCCAATGGGGTGATGGAACATTCCCACCACAGCTCTGGGAGGTAAGGAATGTGAGCTGTGCTGTCCCCATCTGACAGATGAGTCAACAGTTGGATCTGTTACCTGCACCCCCCCACAGGGCCTTGGCCATTGGGGCTCAACAAGCCTGTGTATGTATGAGTGGGGGGGGAGGCAAGGAAAGGAAAGAGGACTACAACATGTAAGCAGAGAAATCAAAGCAATAAACACAAAAGGAAGCCAATGGAAGAGAACATCAAGAACTGGGGGCTGAGGATGCATTGAAGCTTACGATGTGCTTTGTCTACATCAATCCTAAAGGGAGGGAGCCCAAGGGTTAGGGCTGTTCTTTTGGTCCCATAGAAAGAGATGGGGATTCTTACAAGCAGTGGAGAGGAGAGAAAGCTATTTCCTTGCAAGTTATTTCTCTCCATGACTGTTTGCACATGACACCAGGTCCAGCCAATCATAACACTCCATCTCCCATCTCTACACCTTTTTCCTGGCTATACTGTGCCTGCAATGTTCCTCCTGCTCACTTCTGTCTCTTTGAATCTCTGGCTTCCTTCAAGACTCAGGTCCACTATGCCCAAAGGGCTACAAAAATGTGCATACCCTTTGACCCAGCAATGCCACTTCTAGGGTTGTATCCCAAAGAGATCATAAAAATGGGGAAAAGGCCCCACATGTACAAAAATATTTATAGCAGCTCTCTTTGTAGTGACCAAGAACTGGAAATTGAAGGGATGCCCATCAATTGGGGAATGGTTGAACAAGTTGAGGTATATGAATGGAATGGAATACTATTGTACTATAAGAAATGATGAACAAGAAGACCAGAAAAATCTGGAAAGACTTATATGAACTGATGCTGAGTGAAATGAGCAGAGCCAGGAGAACATAATACACAGTAACAGCCACAGTGTGTGAGGACTGTTTCTGATAGACCTAATCCTTCACAGCAATGCAAGGACCGAAAAAATTTTCAAAGGACTCTTGAAGCAAAATGTCATGTACATCCAGAGAAAGAACTAGAACTATGGAATGCAGAATGAAGCAGACTATTTTCTCTTTTGTTATATTTTGTTTTGTTTTTCTCATGGTTCTCCCATTTGCTATAATTCTTCTATACAACATAACTAATGTGAAAATATGTTTAATGGGAATGTATATGTAGAGCCCATGTAAGATTGCATGCCACCTTGGGGAGGGAGGGGGAGGGAGAGGGAGAAAATTTAAAACTTTTGGAAGTGAATGTTGAAAACTGAAAAATAAATTAATAAATTTGGGAAAAATGTGAAATAAAATAATAATGCAAAAAAAGACTCAATTCCAATCCCACCTTCTGCAGGAAACTTTTCCTGAACTGCGCCCACCCACCCCGCCCCAGCTGCTAGTAGCATCCTCTCTGAGATGACTTTTGGTCATATTTCAGGTAAAAGGGTCATGTGAGAAAAATTCTGCCACATGTAGTCTTTGACTTTAGAGTTGGGTAGAGGCCAATTGGAGGGACCCTCAACTTGCTGAGAATCCTAAAGGCTTCAGGAATTTTTTGCCGTTGAAACCCATGGTAAGTGTTCCCTAGCTCAGTGGGCCAATGGAAACCAGTGGTGATGGTCTGGGAATGGCCAACAGAGAGGGAACAAGAGAGAAGGAAATGAGATAGTGTCGGAAGTGAGGAGATGGGTAGGGAAAACTTGATCATTTTCCTCAAAGATCTTTCTCTAGCATCTGGTGGGGAGAGATAAGGCCCCCTGAAGGGCTGCAGGGGCAGCTAAGACTTCAATGGATCAGAAACTTGGCTAAAAGGGGCTCTTTTCATGGTCAGTGAGTCCCTTAGGATAGAGTGCTCACCTTGAAGTCAAGAATATCTCATTTCAAGTCCCATTTCTGGCACATACTAACTGTGAAACAGTTAGCTTTCAATGGACAGGCTACTTTCCAACTTATTTATTTCTCCTCTGATTTTCAGATTTTCTTCTGTCTAATTTTTAAAAATGCATAGTCTGTTCATTAATCTCCTCTATTTCTCTTCTCTTAATAAATGTAATTAGGGATATGATTTTTCCTCTGAGAGCAGCTTTAGTTGTATCCCTGAAATTATGATATAATGTCATATCATTATCATTGTCTTTCCCATAATTTTCAGCTTTTTCCATGCTTTGTCCTTTGCCTCCCTTATAAT
Source organism: Notamacropus eugenii (assembly GCF_028372415.1). Taxonomy (NCBI): domain Eukaryota; kingdom Metazoa; phylum Chordata; class Mammalia; order Diprotodontia; family Macropodidae; genus Notamacropus; species Notamacropus eugenii. The sequence continues at coordinate 17,133,320 of NC_092879.1, read as the reverse complement.
TTAGGATTTCATTGCTAAGTCTCCACTTAGGTCTGTGTCTTTAGTTTGTGCTCTTGAATTGACTGATTCCTACCTTTATTGCCTTTTGGACTGTAAAGGATGTATATGTACCTTTCTTGCATTTATTTGTAATTTCCCTGAACCTCAAAACCCGGTCAGTTTTTGTAAAAGTGTCGTGTAATGCAGAGAAGTATGTACATTCATTGGTGGTCTCAAGCAACTCTCCCACAAAGGTTCATATTGGGGTACAGAAAGGAGGGAGAGAATTTGGAACTCAAAATTTAAAATGAATACTAAAAATTGTTTCCACATGTAATTGGGAGAAAATAAAAAATATTAAATATTTTTTTATAAAAGGTACAGACCAGCAGTCTGTATCAGCAAAGGGTATTTTCACACTTGCAATCCACAAATCACAGGTGGAGAGTGCAAAACCACCCCCTAACGTCTCAAAGGGGTGATATGGGCAAAGCCTGCTGTAAGTCTCAAAGCAGTGGGAAATGAGAGCCAGAGCTGCTTTACTATCCCAAGATCCAAACATGGGCTTCCATGCAGTGAGGACAGCCCCCACATCTATTCCTGCAAAAGTAATCTACTCATGCTAGAATCTGGGGAGGAGAAGAAACCTAGACACTTACAAAACATCGCTGACGATACAGGGCTCCCAAGCCCATCGGAAGGTTGGTGGTGGGGTACCACTTGCAGTACAGCGGAGGATGTGTTCACTGCCCAGAAACACTGGCTGACTCTTGTTCAGGTCTGTCTCCTTTTCATAGATCTTGGGTCTCTCTGGAAAAGAGAGGAAACTGTTAGTTTCAAAACCTTGACCTGGAAAACAGGAGCTCTCCTTCCGTGGAGAGGAGGGTGCCTATGGGTAGGAAATACTGCATATGCTGTTGGACAATGTCACTCTGCTTAACTCCTTGTTTGGACAGGTTCATCAGGGAGGATGAGCCTATTGGGGAATAACCACCTTAGGATGGGGATGACAGTTGAGGAAGGTGCCTTAGGATGAATGCCTCAAAGCAATAGTGATTAATCACCTGGTCACACGACTGGGGCAGAGGTAGGAGATGAAATTGATATTACATACCAAATGGCCTGGGATGGTCCCCAATTTCTCCCCACTCCCCCATATCTCCTGTTGGCAAATGTTTAGATAAGCCTGATGGCCTAGCTGACAGGAATCCAGCCTCACCAAGTGGGGCTGCCTGCCATAGCCTTGGAGTCAGGAAGCTTTGGGCTCAAAGGACTTCTGGATTTAGATCCACTTCTTATCATTCAATCATTGGTCCATTAAAGGGGTTAGATCAAGGCCCCTCCCAAATCTGACATCCCCTGTTCTAAGGTCTCTCAGCTCTGACATCCCCTGGTCTAAGGGCCCTCCCTGCTCCAACATTCTTGCTTCTACCTTCTGAATTAATCTGACAACATTGCCACTTTCAGCAGCTCCTAAGTCCAAATGCCAATGGGGATGATGCGTTTGACCTGAGTCAGAGCCTTGAGCTTCATATGGTAATGAGAAAGAGGAGGACAATGGTGAGGCTGACGGATTGTCCACGTGCACCAGCTCTGGGAAGGCAGCAGTGGGCTAGTGATGCCTCAGAGCTCTTGGTTAAGCCAAATAGATTCATCTCTTCACAGGAAATTAAACATCTCAGTCAATGGATAGGCCCTTTAAGCCCCACAGTGGCAGCTGGTTTGTAGCAAAATCTCAGCAAATGGTGGGCTGGGCAGACTGAACAAACCTTGTGTTTTTACTGATGCCTCCCCCCACTCCCCGCCACTGCCACCTTCTAGGGGTTAGAGCCCATTTCTCCTCCCCTGGCCATCCACCTTCAACAACTCCCCCGCAAAATCCCCCACTGGGACTGCAGAGCTAATCCTATCAGACCCTGCCATCTTTCATTGGCCACTTCTCCTGGCTATCACCTCAGGCTCCAAGAGGTCTTCTGACCTTCTCCATGAGCAAAAATACATCATGTAGAAAGCTTTGAGGGAATCAAGATTCTGCCACAGCCCCAACACCCCGCCCCCATACACACACACACACACACACACACACACACACACACACGGCAAACAGCAGCAGGTATAAATAACTCCCATCCGCCTGGTATTCAAGAATGAGTCCCCTTTAATACACATCTCTACCAAGAGATTCCTCTGAGATAACTGCTGGGGCTGGAACCTAATTCATTCCTTGTGTGTGTCACGGGCTCAGAGCTGGGAGAGGCCCAAGAGAGCATCTGTTCAAACCACTTCATTTGTAGAGCAGGAGGAAATTGAAGCCCAGGGAAAATGGATGACTTGCCCAAGGTCACCTAGGTAGTAAGGTGCAGATTTACTCAGTTTCTGCTGAGGAAGAGGGCAGTGGGAGGTAGGGAGTAGGGGGATGGGGGAGCAGGAATCATTTTCTTTTGGGTGACTTTTTCTGCCAGCAAATCAATTTCAAAGAGAGGCCAAAGCCTGGGACCTTCGAGATCACTTTAGCTCCCTATTTTAGAGATGGAAACTGAGACCAGAGAAGGGATGTGTCTTCCTAGGGTCATATAGAAATTAACACTGAAAACCAAGATTTGAACCCAGGTTCAAGCCCACTTTTCTCCCCTATACCGTGACTTGAAGGGTTATAGGATCTCTAGTTGGGAGGGGGGAAAGAATATGAGCTCTGGAGTCAAGAAATCCAATCCTACATCAGGTATTATCTGTGTAAACTTGGATAAATCACTTCCCTTGCCTGGGCCTGTTTGGACTAGATGGTGTCTGAGGGCCTTTCCATCTCTGGAGCTAGGATCCTAAGAAAGGACCAATCCTGCCTCATTTATACATGAGAGAATGGAAGGTCCAAGATATGTACAAAGTCGCATAGCTAATGAGTAGCAGTCATGATTGGAATTCAGGCCCTCTGATGCTGAGCATGGATGGGGCTCTCACCACTATTATCACGTTGGCTCCAGATGGGTAGGATTTCAACAGGATGGGATTTGGGGGGTGCCATAGAATTGTACGAGAAAGGGATGGCACCCCTCTGAGTGGGGATGCCCTGGCCTAACTAAGCCCAACCCTTAGAACTCCTGAAATGGAACAGAAATCCACCAAGGCTTTGCTCTTTAATTCAGTGGCTGCTGGCTTGAAAAGTTCAGTGTTCCTAGCTCATGTATTTGTCAGATCCCTCCTATTGAGCATGCTCCTAGGCAGCTCCACATGACTTAGAAAAAACAGTGCAGTCCAGCTGCAGGCTACAAGGCTATATTCAGCCTTGCCTAGTACTATGGAAGTGTCACCCACAGTTGGTCAAGGCACTCTGGGTTGGTGCTGCTGTTTTGGTAATTAACCCTAACTTGGTGGGAGAAATTTGGCTGCCAGCCTCAGTTAGGACCTAGAGAAATGGACCCTGAGAAGATCAGAGCATCATAGAGCCAGCCCTGGTAGAAAATTTAGAGATCATTGAATCTGGCCATTCCCCACCTCTACTCCCACCCCTTCATTTTACAGATAAGGAAACTGAGGCCCAGGGAGTAACTGGCCCAAAGTCACAGAGAGAAGCACTGAACAGCCCTCCAAGGCCATCTATTCCAACCCCCTCATTTTACAGATGAGGAAACTCAGGCCCAGGGAGGGGAAAGGACTGACCCAACGCCACACATAGGAATGCTGATCTGGAGCTAGAAGCAACTTAAGAGGTCATCGATAGATGACCAACCCCTTCCTTTTACTAAAGAAGAAACTGAGGCTCCCAGAGGTAAAGTGACTGATCCAGGGTCACACAGCTAGTAAATATCAAGGGAAGGATCTAAACCCAGATCTCCACGACTCCAAGTACAACAAACTGAAGCAACCAATTAGGAAACCCACTGGAGCCAGAGAGGCATCCTCTAGCCTCCTCTCCATCTTCTCCCATTTTCACAGTTCTTGCATAGACAGTTTATTCTGCAGCTTTTTTATTTGCCTATAGGAAGGGAGGGGATAGGAAAGGCAAAGGGATTCCAGAGCAAGGATGCAAATGCAAGTGCTTGGAACTCCTGGCCTCTGGGAAGTACTTCAGGTTACATGGGGACTGATTTTTATTTTTACTTTACAAAGCAAATATACATTTAAGGCTTGAAGAAATAAGGGCTGAGAAGTGGGGGACATCAGGAGGGAGGGATTTGCAATGCCACAGTTTGCTTTTCTAGTCAGTTTCACCCCCAGCTGGCTCCTAGGCTAAGTTCCTACATCTGAAACTAAAAGAGACATTGAAGGCCAACTAGACCAACCTCCTTCTGTTGAGAGGAGCTGAAGTTATATTGTTTGCTTCTCAGCTCCTCTGGTCTTTGGATCTCTTTTTCCCAGCTTCCTATTCTTTTTTGGGAAGGCAGCCACATCACCTCTTCACCTACCTGATTTCTCCAACAGGGGCAGTACCGTAATCATCTTTTCCAGCCTCTCTCCCCTCTTCTCTACAGCTTAACAGCTATGGCTATGAGGCATTTTGGGGGCAACAGAGAGGTTCTAGATAAAGGATTCAATAATCTGCTACTAACCAGTGAGGGAGAGAATAAACATGCATATAGTGCCTACTCTATACCAAGCACTCTGTGAAGCACTTTTTAAACAAGTACAAATATTCTCTCATTTGATCCTCTCAACAGCCCTGTGAGGCTGGTATTATTATCATGTACATTTTACAGATGAGGAAACTAAGGTAAACAGAGTTGAAGTGACTTGCCAGCTACGAAGTGTCTGAGGCCAGATCAGAATTCAGATCTTCCTGACTCCCCTAGTGCTCTATCCACTACACCACCAGCTACCTCTAACTAGCTTGCAAGTCTCGTCTCCTCTCTTGTGGGCCTCAGTTTCCTCACCTGTAAAATGAGAGTATTTTACTAGATAACCACTTAAAATCCTTCCCAGATCTGTGAATATCTTTCTGTTTGAAGGTTCCTTTTGGCTCTGAAATCCTATATTCTAGGAGTCCTTCCCACTCCAACATTCCTTCTTGGTTCTTCTAACTCAAGCATTCTCTGCTTCTACATGAGGGAAGACCCCTGAAAAGGACTGTGTTAATCCAGCCTGCGCCATCCCACCCAAGCGAATTTAAGGCAGGAAAGACAAGACATGGGGTGACCAGGCCTAAGCGACCCCTTGAGCTCTGTGGTGGGGACAGCTGGGATCCTGTTTGACCTCTCCTCCAGGAAGCTGACCAGGCCAGCTGCCAGCCCAGCCCTGGAATAACAGCTGATCTGCCCAAGCAGAGGAAAAGACAGGCGGCTGCCAAGTGTCTCCTCTATAGTTTCTTTCTCAGGTTACATTAGGGAAGTCACCCTGCAAGCTCAGCATGCCTGATAGCTCCCAAGGAGGGTCTTTTTTCCCTTTCACTTATTGGGGAATCCATTCAGCCTGATTTGGGGTACCTCTTGATGAAAAAGCTGAGTGGCTTCCTTCCTATTGGGTCACAGGAGAGAGACCTGTCACTGATTGGCACATCTAATCTCATTTAAGGCAGAGGAAAGTGGTGGGCTTGCCTATGTTGCTGCCAGTGTGGATGGGGATAAGTGAAGGATTTGTCTTGGGGAGTAGGAGGAGATAAGATTGAAAGGGGGACTCGGGGTCAAACTATCAGAAGCCTTGAACGCCAGGCTAAGGAGCCCAAAATTTAGTCTTTAGGCAATAAAAGGTTATTGCATATTTTGGGATGGGGGAGTGGCACTGTCAAAAAAGTATTTCAAAATGATAAAACCATGGAATCCCAGATCTAGACTCTAGACCTTAGAACAGAGAATATCAGAGCTGGGAGGGGCCTTAGACCAACTAGGGCTGAAAGAGACCCTGGAATAGAGAATATCAGAGATGAAAGGGACCTTAGACATCACGCAATCCAACCCTTTCATTTAACCCCAAAGAGGGAAAGTCCCTTGCCCACGGAAAGGCCCAGGCAATAAACAGCAGACGTAGGATTTGAAATCCTTCTTTAGACTCCAAACTTAGTGCTTTTCACCTCACAACAGGCTGAGAATTCCTTGAGGACAGTTAGTAGGCCCTTACTGCTAGATGGTCCAGATCCCATTCTTTTCAAGGACTTTAACCCTGGGATTGGGGGAGCTGGAGTGGGGGTAGGGCGAGCATCTTGGCTCCCAATGAGGCCGAGAGCTTTCTTGCTTCAGCTGCTCAGGATAGTGGGAGTGTGGATGGGGGGGGGAGTGGAAGAGGAGGGGGCATTGAAGGAGTTCTCCAGATACTGACAGAAACTGGGAGGTCTCAGTCTAGACAAAGAGGGCTCAGTGGACTGCTCAGGTTAACAGGAGACCCAGATAGGACTTCACAGCTCTCTAGAATGGGCCCACGAGAGAAATCAGGAGAAATGGCCCCCTATGGAACTCAAAACACAGCCCTTTCTTCCCACTCTCTTGCCCTATCTCTCGCCAGTTGTATAAGCAGTGTGTGCTGCAATCCAAGGGCTGGAGGAACCTCATCCTTGTTCCTACTCCATCCTTGCGTACTGAAAGAATGAGCCAGTGTGATTGCTGAGCTGATCTCAGCAATCACTGACAGACTGTCAAAAACTCAAGTGGTGCCAAAGGATGGTTAGCGAACACCAGAAAAGGAAGCAGCAACCTAAAAGAACCAACATGGCTTCATCAAGAAACTATAGCTCATGGTACGCTAAACTTATTTCCATTTGTGCTGTCAAGTCAGTGGAATACTATAAAGCTGGGATTCTTTGCCTTTTGTGTTCTGCAGTTCTTTGAAAGTCAGGTTCAGCTGATGGACCTCTTTCTCATAATAATTGTTTTTTTGTTTAATTTATAATCGAAAGAAAACACTCAGTTTCAATGAGACGTTAGTCAAAATAGCGATGTAATTTTTTCCCCATCCAAGTTCGTAGACTTGAAATGAAATCGATTTGTGCACACCTTGGAGTCCATGGACCCAGATTAAGAAGCCCTGGTGTAATATTGCTTCCCTAGATTAAAGGAAAGCTTTTGCTAGAATCTCTCAAGCTATTCTTGTGGAAATGATGAAGGAATGTGGGCTCAACCACAGCACAGTTTAGTGGATTCAAATCTGGCTGGCTCAATGGCTATGACCAAGGAATAATCAATCAATAATCAATGATAATATGTGATCAACTTGGAGGAAAGTCTCTAATGGGGAAACTAGACAAATTCAGGCTTGATGCAACTTAAAAGTAAGAAAAATATTCTTAATTATTAGGGTTATACAAATGCAGAATAGCCTGCTGTTGGAGGTAATGGATCCCCCTCACTGAAGGTCCCCAAGTAAAGACTGGATATTTAATAGCCCTTTTGTAGGGATTGTTAATGAAGGGATGTCTGCAAGGTCATTTCCACTGCAGACATTCTGTGGGGCTGTCTGGCTGTAGAAAGACTCCCCCAGATTCAGATGGAACTCCAAGTGGACTCAGAATCAAGAAGACCTGGGTTCAAATCCTACCTCGGACACTTACTGTGCGACTCTGGGCAAATCATTTCAGTGCTTTGTGCCTCAGTTTCCTTCTCTGTAAAATGATGGGGCTTAAACTAGGTCTATGAGGTCCCATCTAGCTCTTGACCTAGAGTGCTAGGATCAGATAAATAAATATTTATTTAATTTTGATGACCGAATGAATGGTTCTGTGAGTAGAGATTGGTGAGGGGTGGTGTGGGGAAGAATGCCATCATCTATCAAGAGACAATATTTGCTGAACCCTGGAACTGTGTGTTACAGGGGGATATGTAGTAGGTAGTCAATGTCCTTAATCATTTTTTGATGAATTGAATTGAAAGTATAAAATAGGCAAGGTATGGTCAGACCACAGTTGTTTTGAAAAGGATCTGGGGGTTTCAATGAGTCAGCAGAGCGATATGGCAGCCAAGTTATAATAATAATATTTATATAGTGTTCACTATGTGCCAAGTACTGTGCTAAGAACTTTATAATTGTCTCATTTGATCCTTATGACAATCCTGGGAGAGAGGGGCTATTACTTATCCTCTTGCTACAGATGGGGAAATTGAGGCAGACAGAGGTGAAGTGACTTGCCTCACACAACTAATAAGTGTCTGAGAACAGATTTGAACTCAAGTCTTTATTCACTGCATCTTCAAGTTGCCTTCTCCCTCTCCCCTTCCCCTATTCAGAAAGTGAATTTGCCCTTGGACTGCATTTAAGAGGGGCATTACTTCTAGAAACAAGGAGATAATGATCCTGCTCTACTCTGACCCAGTCAGCCCCGATCTGGACAATCTGGGTTCCATTCTGGGCACCGGGGCTTGAGAAGGATATTGCTAAGCTATGGAGTGTCCAGAGTAGTAAGGACAGGGAAAGGCCTTCGTCCTAGTTCTATGAGGAATGAAGGAACTGGGTATGTTGAGCCTGGAGCAGAGAAGACTCAGAGGGAAAATGAGTTATGTATTCAAGTATTTGAAGGGCTATCACATGGAATAAGGATCAGACTTTTTCTACTTGACCCCAAAAAGCCTAAGCAGTAGTGTTTGGGGAGGTTGGGGCGGGGAGGTACAAAGGGACAAGCTTGGGCTGGAGGTCAGGGAGAACTTCCTGTCCAAGAGCACAAGGGTCTGCTCTGACAGGCGGTGGGCTCTCCCTACTTGGGGGCTGGCTGCTTGTCAGCTCTGCTATAGTGGGGATTTCTTTCGGGCATGGGCAGCCTAATAGGCCACTGTGCCTGCTCCCAACCCTCTGATTCAGGGATTTGGGGAGAGTAAGCTGACTGCTGCTGACTTTTTCTCTCCAAAGTCATTGGTGGTGGAGGGGCTGGGTGGGGGTGGGGAAAGGGGGAGGGGAACCAAGTCAGAAAAAAGGAGTAACAGGAAGAACCCAAGAGGCATAGTTGAGATTTTTGGCACTATCCCTCCTCCCTACACACACCCCTCACTCCCCCTGACCCCTTGTCTTCTCTGCTTCCTTCCAAGGTGATGGAAATAGCTGCCATGATTTTCTCATTATGCCGGGCTCTCCCGAGACCCCTGAGGTCTGCCTGTAAGGTCAGCGCCCGGGCTTCGGTGGCACATGGAGCCTGTGCCGTTGTCATAGGACAAAGCTGCTTGCCAGGCCCCACCTCCCAGCTGGCCTCCATGTGACACCAGAGTAGGGGGTCTGTACCTCCCCATTCTGGCAGAGGGATGGACTCTACAGGAATGGCCCAGGAAACTGGGCCTCCCAAATCCCCAGCCCACCCCCCAAATCCCCAAACCTCCCCATGACCCAGAGCAAATGCTGGCCCTAATTAAGTGCAAGCTATGGAGAGCCTGAGGAGGAGTGGATTGTCAGGGTGAAGGCCAAACAACTCGCTGGAGATGGGACTGGACAGGGCAGGGAGGGGCAGTGAAACAGGGGTTGGGTTTGATGATTCCACTTTGGCTCCCCCAGGAAGACAAGTGTGCGCTGGCACGCTGCTCTGGCCTAGATGGTGGAAAACAATTTCCCGTCCACATTTTGGCTGGGGAGCCACTTCCAGAAGGAGAGGGGGTGGGATATTTTTCCCCTCCTCTAAAATATTCTGGGAATGGCTTCCCCCTCATCTCTTTAACTTTGATGGGGGTGGGGAGGATTAGGAGAAGAATTACATGATGCTGATGGTGGGGGGAACTGACTCGTGAGCTATTTCTATAGACAGCCAACATACTTACTATTAATATCATCCAGTCAAGCTCATCCTACCATACACCGCTGCTATTATTAACCTAGGAGGATTCTATCCCAACAATCACATTATTATTGGCCTAGAATTATTAGTATCAACATTATTGCCATTCTACAGATGTGGAAACTGAGGCATCGAGATGAAAGGAAGTCAGGTTTAAAGGGAAGAACATTAGATCTGAGATTTTGGGGGTCACTTGGCCATAGATTCAGAGCCAGTTGGGAAAACTGAGGCCCAGAAAAGGGAAGGAACTTGTTCAGGGTCACATAGGAAATAAGCAGGCAAAGTGCAAATCAAACCCCAGGTCCCCTGGCTTCAAATCTTGCTCTCATTCCACTATACCACAGGACCAGGACAGCTGGATTCAAATCTTGGTTCTTCTACTTAGCCAGATCTGTAACCATAGACAAGTTGCTTCAGCTGTCTACTCCTCGCCAGCTCCCTTCTGCAGATGGGGGATAAGTCTCTGTTATAAATGAAGCACAGTAGTTGTGTGACCCTGGGCAAGTCATTTAACCCCAACTCCCTTGCAAAAAAATAAATAAATGAAGCAGAGCTGATGAGGAGAGCCCTACTCAACTCAATGAGCAAGTAACTGGGAAAGAGTAAACAGCAGAAATAAAAATAAAATAAGACAGGAGTATGGGACCTGTGGCCTTGAGGCCACATGTGGCCCTCTAGATCCTCAAGTGTGGCCTTTTGACTGAGTCCAAGTTTTATGGACCAACTCCTTTTCTTAAGGAGACTTGTTCTGTGAAGTTGGGATTCAGTCCAAGGGCCACCCTTGAGGACCTAGAGGGGATTTGTTCTGGGAAGTTTGGATTCATTCAAAGAGTTGCACTTGAGGACCTAGAGGACCACAGGTGGCCTCGAAACTGCAGAGATGTAAAGGGACTTGCCTAGGGTCCCATAGCTCTAGCATTTTTAAGTTCTAATTAGCCTGGCTCTATTCCAAGGAAAATCTGGATTTCAGCCTCCCTCTCCTCATGGCCCAGAATCATGCCAGTGACCAGGGCTCCCAAACATTGGGGTCCCCCAGAGGACACCCCAACATTAGGTCAGTTGAGGGGGCACTGTTCCTTCCACAAACTCAGGAAGCAGAGGAGAAATGGGCTGCCACCTGGATGCCTGGGGTGACTGCTTTGGCATACGACACTAAACCACATGGCAGGTATCTCTCCCGCCCCCCCAATGAGAGCTGTTTCCTCATTTGCATTCTGCGGACAAGTTGATGAATTCAAGTTGCTAGGCAACCTGGCTCTTCTCCATGGTAGTCATGTGGCCTTGGGTAGGTCACTCCTATTCTCTGGGAGGAAGTTTCCTCATTGGCAAAATGGAGATAATAATTTGAGATTTTCCTGATGGTGGAAAGGAAGACCTAGAAATGTGTTGCTGACTAGCAGGGTGACCTTGTGTGACAAGTTGGAATTCAACAATATTCACACCAATAATAACAGATACACAACCTGAACCTGTGATTTCATTGGCGTAGATGGAAGAAACTCTCTCTACTGATGCAGGTTAACACCTCTGCAACATAGAACCTTACAGAACTACCCAGGACTGGGTTATCCCACTCAACTAGAAACAGTGGGCCTCAGAAAACCACACCTTAACATTTACCTACATTTTTTCAAAATTACTTATGTTCCATACAGGGTGGAGAACCTGAGAGGCCTCAAGGCCACATGTGGCCCTCTAGGTTCTCAAGTGCAGCCCTCGGACTGCATCCAACTTCACAGAACAAATCCCCTCTAGGTTCTCAAAGGTGGCCCTTGGACTGAATCCCATTTCACAGAACAAATCTCCTTAAGAAAAGAAGTTGGTCCATAAAACTTGGACTCAGTCAAAAGGCCACACTTGAGGATCTAGAGGGCCACATGTGGCCTCAAGGCCACAGGTCCCATACTCCTGTCTTATTTTATTTTTATTTCTGCTATTAACTCCCAATTACATTTTAATCTGGTTTGGGCTGCACTCTAGAGCATGGGGGGGGGGGGTGGTACATACCATGGGGGCCAAGTGCCAAAGCAAGTACTCCATCCATTAAGCTCCAAAGAACTTCCCAGTCCCCAAAGCACCTTCTTTTCAATGCCTTGATGAAGTAGGTAGTACAAATATGACAGCTATCCCCTCCACATTGAAGGGGCAAGGGTTACGGCACCCTTGCAAACTGGAAAATCCACTTAAAATTTTTGTACTTAAGAAGTCTGAATTATTATGATATTAAAAGATAAAAATATATTGATATTATACCATATTATACATAAAGTTTATGCATTTCTGAATTTCTAAGCTTTTTCTGTGTCAGCTGTTGCCTTTTGCGTGTCCTTTGTGGCTTCTGGAAAACTCCAAAATTCCCGCTTAATTTCTCATGCCAACCCATGATATATGGAAATGGGGAAAGTCATGATGTGGAAGCGATAAACCGTATCATCTCCATCTGACAGATGGAGCAACTAAGGCTAATAGGAGTGAAGGAGCTCACACAGTTTGGGGTTGAACCCAAACATGATAGGATGCAATAGTCCAGACAAGCAGTGACTATGTGAATGGATAGGGGCCATATGGGAAAAACCTTGGAAACAGAAATGATAAGATCTGTGGAGAGAGGAGTCAAGGATGACTAGGAGATTAATGGTTCCTTCAATCCTAACAGGGCAAATCATTTCACTCCCTAGGCTTCCTCAGTTTCCTTAGCTGTAAAACAAGGGCATTCAACCAGATGGCCTCTACAGGTCCTTCTAACTCTAGAGTCATGAACATATGAATGAACTACCCAGAAGCCTGGCAGAAGAGTCAGGAGGCTATCTCACTGCTGCTGCCAGACTGGGTCTTCCTCCGAAGCTTCTTGACAGAGAGCTCCCATGAGGCTGTGGGGCAATGACAGGGCTATTTTAGCTCACTTTTCAAGTTAGCCAGTTTCTCCTTTTCTTTGACTTACAGATACAATTAGAGAGCAGAGATGAAAGAGGGGCAAAGTTAGGAAGAAGGCCCCCAAACCTGGCAACTCACCATAAACAAGTAGTTGGATGGTTCGGTTTTCATAGAGGCCCTGCTGGGTGTTGCTGAGGACAATGGTATAATTCCCAGAATGCTTCACTTTCACATCTGTGATGATGAGTCTGTACCTTAATGGGTCAGAATGGTATGTGAGGTTTTCTGAGATCAGCTGGCCATCCTTGTACCTGTCAAGAAGGGCAGAGAATGATCAATTAGGAGGTGGCTCTTTACACTCCCAGTTAACCTGCAACAAGAAAAAGAGATAACAGATCATTTTGAAAGTTTTCCCATTGATAGGAAAGCCTAACACCTCCAGGTGTAAATAATAAAGGACCTTGGAAGAGTCAATGTATTCATTTTTGTGTGGTTGTGCAGCCATTTTTCAGTCACGTCTGACCCTTTGTGACCACATTTGGAGTTTTCTTGGCAAAGACATTAGAGTGGTTTGCCATTTCCTTCTTCCATGTATTTCACAAGGACAGGTTAGCACTGTCTTAGGCACTGGGTACAGAGACACAAATGAAGCAGGCCCTCCTCTCAAGGAGCTCACATCCTATTACAGAGGGGATGACATGAACACAGGTAGTGACACCCAACATATGGGTCACATAAATACAAAGGGATTTCTCTGTCCTAGTTAGGACTGATCCCATCCATTCTTCTTGAAGATCTGAGTGGAGAGGGACTTGGAGAGGAGAGGAGGGGAGGAGAGGGAAGGGGAAAGGGACAGGAGGTGAAGGGGAGGTAGAGGAGAGGAGGGGAGGAGAAGAAAGCCAACTCACCAGGTGACATTGGGCCTAGGGAAAGCATCCACTCTCACAGATAGCTTTTGCATCCCATGGCCAGCAATGGTCTCGTAGACAGTGTTGCGTCTGTAGGTCACGTTGATATATGCTTTCTCTGGAAATTGAATGTGAGCAGAAACATGGCTTAGGAGGACACCCACTACATACACTAGGCCCTTGTGGGCTTTGTGCACTTCAATGAAATAACAATGACAAGACCTTCAACAAGCATTTATTAAGCACTTACTGTATGCCAGGCTGACAAAAATGATCCTATGTATTCAGGGCCAACATATACACAGAAAAATAAATCCTAAACATGTACAATGTCATTATGCATAGGAGGGCACTAGTATCTGGGATTATAAGCATGGCCCTGTAGGGAGGCACTTGAGCTGAACCTTGAGGGATACTAAGATGGGAAGATGAAGAGAAGGAACATTTCAGGCATGGGGCACTGCTTGAGCAAAGTCATGGAGACAGGAAATGAAATATTGTATATACGAATAGCAAGTAAGTCAGTTAGACTAGAATGCAGAGATCATGGAGAGTGCTGGGCCTGGAGTCTGGATCTTTGTGAATTCAAATCCAACCTCAGACACATCCCAGCTGGACAAATCATTTCACCCTGTTTGCCTCAGTTTCCTCATCTGTCAAATGAGCTAGAGAAGGAAATGGCAAACCACTCCGCTATCTTTGCCAGGAAAACCCCAAATGGAGTTATGGAGAGTCAGACACGATTGAAACAACTGAATGACAACAAAATTTACAAAAGGCCTGAAAAGGAACACTGGGGCCTGAAATATCACAGAGAGCAGTTTGTAGGGAAAGGCTCTAGAGCAGCTTGGGGGTGGGGTGGGGATTCTGGGAGAGCCTGGGAGCAGCGGGGCCAATCAGGACGTTGGTGCATTGTCCTGGCTTCCCTGGCCCCCTTCAGGTCTCACTTCCAGATGTACCTTCTCCAGGAAGCCTGGCCCACTCCACCCTCTCTAATCTTTGGGTCTTTCTTCCTGGAGAACTCCAGCTGATTCCATATGCAACTAGCTTGGACATAGTTGTTTGCAAAATGGCTCCCCCATTGAACTTAAGAGCAAGGACTGGCTTTTGTCTCTCTTTGTATCCCCAGGACTTGGCATGCTACCTGGCACACAGCAGGAGCTTAGGAAATGCTAACTGCCTGACTTAGTAGGTGAGAGGCCTGCACTAGAAGGGTCGGCATGTGGAAGGAGAGAAGGGGAAGAACGGGAGACATACCTCATGGAGACCCAATGGACAGGACTTGGCAACTGACCTTGAAAACAACGGCAGTGAAGGGAAAAGAGTGGGACCTAGCAGCTGGGAGTGTAGCCTAATAGTGTCCAACTCAAATAGAGATGGGGCCATTCAGCTGCACACAAGGATCCCTGTATGCTCAGATTGACTTAGAAAACCACATAATAACATTATCAATGATCTTTCCAGTTTGTATGGCACTGGCTGCAATTAGGACTGTTGGAGATCATACCAGGAGGCACATACAGTGTAGAGAGGTAAGAGTAGGCTTTTATTTGTTAAAAGTATCAAAAGAACCAGAGTATTTCTACAATGGAGTAGGTCAGAGGTCAGAGCTTATAAGGACTTTAGAACAGAGAATGTCAGAGCTGGGAGGGGACTTAGAAATGGGGATGTCACAGCTGTGAGGGGACTTAGAAATGGGGATGTCACAGCTGTGAGGGGCCTTAAAATAGGGAATGTCAGGGCTAGCAGGCGCCTTAGAACAGGGGATGTCAGAGCTGGGAGGGAACTTAGAACAATTAATGTCAGACCAGGGAAGGGACTTAGAACAGGGAATGTCAGAGGTAGGAGGCCTGTAAAACACTACATGTAAGAGTTGTGTACTACCTAACACAGTGATGTTGATGCTGGCCTGGAGGCTTGAACCATTGCCTTCCTGACATCGGTAGAGTCCACTGTCCTCCATGGTCACATTCCAGATGGTCAGGTTACTGTAGCTTTTGTACACGGGGGTCCTTTGGTCCAGGTTCCTCTTAACTTCACAGCACCTGGGATTTGCCGTATTCTGTGAGATGGGTGAAAGCACAGTCAAAGCCAAGCAAACCCTTCCAGGTTCCATGAAGTATCTGCTGAGCTCCTCCCATGGACCCAGACCTGAGCTTGCCTTGGGGGAGGGCACAGACATGCCTATGGCTCAAGCCCCACCCTCAGGGATTTCATGGCCATGAAACAACTGGAATCGAATAGGATTCTCTTTGTGAAGGTGGTTAGGGCCCAGAATGGGAGATATACATTAGCTAGGCCAGACCACAAATATGGCTGCTGACCTCGGCTGGAGGTTGGGAATACAGGTTTCCTGATTGACAATAGTCACATGTGACCCATGTGAGTGTCAGAGGTGGGGTTCAAGCCCAGGTCAAGCGTCCTGTTCTAAGACGCTTCCCCTCTAAATTCCATAAACCTATGAATCAGAATTCTGTTTGAGTTAGGGAGGTAGAGGTAGAGGTCACCTCACCAATGGTGCCATTGTGCCCAGGCTCTCATCAAGAAGAAAGGGCTCAAACTTGGGAAAGTAAATGATCAAGAACAAGACCCAAAAGCCATGATCACAGGAAAGTGACTGCTGGTGGGGGTGAATTCTGAGACAGTGCCAAGCTATTCTATCACATAAACTCCTTGGAACAGGAGCCCAGTGGTGGCTAACAGCTAGCCATGGCTGAAACAGAAAGAAACAACCACAATCACTGGTCAGCTGGCAGGGACTTTCGATCATGGAGAACCCTTAGAATTCAGAATGTCAGAGCTGGGAGGAACCTCAGAACACAGAGTGCCACAGCCAGGAGAACAGAGAATATCAGAACTAGAGGCCTTAGAACATAGCCTAGAAAATGCTCAAGCCAAGAGGCTCCTCAGAGTATAGGGTTGGAGTTGGAAGGAACTTCGGACTCTAGACTGTCTAATGCTAGAGCTAGAATCCAGCAGACACATAGACAGCTGGAGCCCGAGGAGGCTTTAGAAGCAGAGCTTCCCAAACATATTTGGCCTACCATCCCCTTTTCAAAAAAAATTACTCAGTGCCCTGCCCCGTGGGGTTAGGTTAAATTAACTCTTATTTTTATTCAATGCCCCCCACAATTGCACCCAAGGTTACTACCACCCTCCTGAATCATTCCAGGGCCCCCAGGGGATGGTATCGTCCACTTTGGGAACCTATGCTCTAGAACATCAGATGGCTGGCAGAGGGGAAGCCTGGACTGGAGGTCTCACCCCTTTCCTCTTGTACTCCCAGTCAAGCTTGATGCGCCCGTTGAATGTGGTCTCAGCAGCACAGATCAGGCTCAGGGTTTCTCCCACAAGCAGTTTTTGGTGATTGACTCTGATGGAGATATTCCCTTTCTTGGTTTCTGGAAGACAGAATAGAGACTCTAATTCTCCTCTGGCTAGGGAAGAAGCCACAAGCCCACTCCACTGGATAGGAAGACGGAGAAAAAAAGAAACTTGGGCAATTCCTCATCCACATCTCATCTCAGATGGAAATGTGGAATGACAGATAGCGCAAAGGTTGAGAAAGAACTTCAGAAGCTGTTTGTAGCCAAGCACATGGCACCACCCCCCACCCCCCAGCCAAGGTTACAAATACACCATTGGGGTGCATGGGGAGAAGATTGTGGGGTGTTACTGCAGGGTTCAATCCCATTCAACAAACATCTATGAAGCACATACTGTGTGTAGAGCCCCAAGATGGCCACTGCGGGAGGAAACACAAAGTAGAGATATGACATATTCTGTGCCCTCAGGAAGCCTAACTTACTAGGTTTAGATCCAAACATGAATAATACACTATACTATATAAAGACATGCATGAGAGATACCAAAAACTATATGTGGTTGGAATAACTGGGAAAATCAGGGTGACCACCCTGTAGGTGGTGGCATCAGAGTTGGACTAAAGGATGAGTATTAATTCTACAGGATGAGTGAGGAGGGCATTGTCTCCCATGGAGGCAGCATGATATGGTGGAGAGGGCAACAAACAAGGGAGATAGGAAGTCCTAGGTGTAAATCCTGCCTCAGATGCTCACTAGCTGCGTGATCCTAGGCAAGTCATTTAACCAAAATGAGCTTCAGTTTCCACATCCGTAAAAGAAGGGGCTTAAGCTTAATGATCTCTAAAGTCCTTTCAGGTTTTAAGACTCGGGGTCACATGAACTTTTGTTACCAAAAAGTCTGACCTTTGATCTTTCCTGAATCTCCCACTAACTCAATAGGGTGTATGGACTGGGAGTTGAGAGGTTGCTAGGAATAAGAGATGAGAGTTACAAGACAAGCAGATTTCATATCTCATAACAGCTAAAAGTTCCAAAATTGAAATCAGTTAACCCAGAAGAGAGTGAGCTCTCCGTCAACAGAGCATTGCAGAGGAGATTCATGCTCAGGTCAGGATTGGATTCTGGGACCTTCTTTTACGGTGTTTTAACAACTTTGTTAGGAAGTTCACTTTTGTATAAAAGCCCAATTCCTCATGTTTCCTCATGGCTAAGTTGCAGGTGGCAGAGAGAGCTCTGGTTCCTGTTTCCTAGGGCACAGGTTTCTCTAAGTTCTCAGAAATTCTACAGTTTCTTTTTCTGGGGTTCTCAGATGCATATGAAATTTAAGGGTAAGTGACTTGTCCAGGGCCATGAAGCGGCTAGTATGATCAGCAGCAGCAGGAGGACTTGAATGGGGGTCATTCCAACTCAGGTACTCTATGTCACACTGTTGCTCTAAAATACCTAGAACCGGCCTGACTACCAATTGCTCCCCTCTAACATAATGTGCACCCTATGATCGAGCCTTAAGGGCACGTGAAGATCTCATTCCAGGTGGTGCTCCATGTGTGCTGAGGCCCACTCACCTAGTTTCTGGGGCAGGTAGAGGGAGATATAGGTCTTCCCATTGACTTCTGTCACACACTGGAGCAGATCACTGAAGAACTGGAAAGATGGGCGGATGACTGTGAAGCCTTTCCGGGGGTTCCAGTCTTTGCTTGTATAGTTGAACTTGCCCAGGTTGAACTGTAGGAAGAGGGAGACAGATGAAAGATCCAGCCTCAGTACTGCACAAACCAGGCTACACAGGATAAGAATGAGCTCTCAAACATGGCAGGAGAGTCAGCACCATGGAGAAGAAAGACTATGGAGGAGGAGCCCCTGGGGGCGAGACCTGCTCTCCAGGGTTTTGGTTCTTCTGATAGGAGTCAGAGCTGGAGAGGACCTTGAAGAGCATCTTAGAGATCACAGTTGCATAAATTTTTGAGCTAGAAGGCACCTTGGAGGTCATCTAGCCCGAAGAGGTCAAACCTGAAGCAGTCACTGCAAAATTCCCAACTGTGACCAGAACCAGATTCAAACAGCATGGGAAAATGGATAGTAAAAGGAATACAAACACAATAGAGAAAGTGTTCATTTGTTGCTTTCGAAGTGAATATGGGCCCCCCCCACACACACACTGGCTCTAATACAATCACTTCAATGAACCAATTAGCAAGCATTCATACAAAGATAAAAGTGAACTAGTCCCTGGCCTTGAGGGACTTCCATTCCAACAGGGTAGACAATATATGTGTGAACATGTTGACACATGCAGAACACATGGAAAACATATAGAACATGTAGTGTGGGCACATATAGAAACATAAGATATATGCAGAACATACAGAAATATAAAGCACATAGAATAGACACACATAGAAATATAGACATATGGAAGAGACACATAGAACACAAGGAAACATGAGGTACATCTAAAATGAACACATATAGAATACACAGAAGCCTAAGACATGTGTGGAATGGACACATATAAAAACCCAAGGCACATATACAATGGGTACATATAGAACACAAAGAAACCCAAGGCACATATGGAATGGACACATATGGAACCTATAGAACTCTAAGGCACGTGTAGAATAAACACTTATAGAACCCATAGAAACCCAAGGCAGGTATAGAATGGACACATATGGAACTCATAGAAGCCTAAGACACATGTAGAATGGACACATATAGAAACCTAAAACATATATAGAATGGACACATAGAACCCATAGAAGCCTAAGACACAGACAGAATGAACACATATAGAACCCATAGAAAACCAAGGCATGTATAGAATGGACACATAGACTCCATAGAAACCTAAGACACATGTAGAATGGACACATATAGAAATCTATAGAGTAGCACAGACATGAGGTGATGAGGAAGGTCACTAGCATCTGGTGGGGGGAGCATGATTCAGGAACAGCCTCATGCAGAAGGTGACGCTGGAACTGAGGCTGGAAGGGAGCTAGGGATTTCAAATAAGGAAGGAGAGCATTCCAGGCATGGGAGCCCAGGGTGGGGAAGAGATTGCCCCAGGTCATATGGGAAGTAAGTGGTGGAGCCAGAATTCCAACCTAGGTCCTTGGGCTCCAAGGACTGTATTCAGTCAGAGGACCAGTCCCTGCTCCTCTCTAGGCCTTAATTTCCTTCTCTGTAAAAGGAGAAGGTTAGACTAGGTTGTCTCTGGGGTCTCTTCTAGCTCCATCTAGACATAGGATCCTCTGTGTGATCTTGGGCAAGTAATTTCCCTTCCCTGTGCCTCAGTTTCCTTCTCTGTAAAATAAGGAGATTGGATTTGATGGCCTCTGACATCCCTATAAGTTCTAGATCTAGGATAGATTCAAGGTCCCAAGTAAAACTCCTTTCCATTAGATTATGCTGATCCCCAACTTCCATGACCTTTGCCATGTCCTCAGTAAAACTCTGATAACACCTACCTTGCCTCCCCCAATAAGACCTTGTGTGGAGATTATTATTATTAATGACATATGTACATAATTTTAAGGTTTGCAAAGCACTTTACATAGGCTATCTCATTTGAAGATGCTGTGTAAAGTTTAATGCCTATCTGTAATCATTTGTTGCTTTTAGGAGACGTTGTTGTTCAGTTATTTTCAGTCATGTTTGTCTCTTTGTGAGCCCTTGGGGGTTTTCTTGGCAAAAATCCTGGAGTGGTTTGCCATTTCCTTCTCCAGCTCATGTGACAGATGAGGAAACTGAGGCAAACAGGGTGAAGGGCCTTGCCCAGGAAATGTCTAAGACCAGGTCTTCCTGACTCCAGGCCCAGAGCTCTATCCACTGCAGTGCCACCTACCTGCCCCATTAGCAGAGAAGACTTCATAAAATGTGACCTCTTCTGCTTCTGCCTTTTGCTTGGATGCCATTTTTACTGTTTATCATACCTATTTGTCTATACAGCCTATGCACTTGTTGGAGGCTCTAGGATTCCTGAGGCTGATGTTCTTTATCTTAAAATCCCTAGCACTAAGCACAAAGACTTGTATACAGTAGGGGCCTAGGAAATGTTTCTTGAAGCAAACTTGGCCTATTGATTCTCAGAGGTCACTTTGAGGTCTAGAGAAGGGAAATTCCTTGAGGTTAGGGACTTTCATTTTGTCTCTTTATCTCCAGCATCAAACACAAAACCTGACACTTGGAAGATGCTTAATGAATGCTTGATGGATTAATTTATCCACTCTAGCCCTGCCCCGACCTTTTTACAGATAAGGAAGATAAAGCCAAGGAGGCACAAATTAGAGGAACAAATGCCTAGAACCTGGCTGTCATCCTGATGGAACTAGGAGAAGGTTGGTGCAAAAGAAGGATTTGGGGCTTGGGCCTATGATCATTCTCAGTCAGGGGGAAAAGGGAAAGCATTCTGACTTTCTTCCTCTGAGAAATGAGAGGCCTGGATTACAGGAGCTCCAAGGTCCCTCCCAGTTCTGATGTTCTGGGTTCTAAAGCCTCCCCCAGTTCTAATATTTTCTGTTCTAAGGCCTCTCTCAACTCTGACAATCGCTGCTCTAAGTTTCTTCCCAGCTCTGACATTCCCTGTTCTAAGTTCCTTCCCAGCTCTGACATTCCCTGTTCTAAGGCCCCTCCTATCCCTGACATTCCCTGAACCCAAGATGGCATAGAAACAAGGCTCTGAGCATCACTTATTTGCCTGTTCTGGCTCCTTGGGAAATGTTTGACTCTTGCCTTCTTAGGTTAGTGTGTTGGAAAAAGACAAGCAAGGATGTCCCCCTTCCTACCCCACCCCTTTTGTCCTTTCAAGGTGAAATTTGGCTGCTGGCAGCTGTTTAATTTGGGAAAAAGGATGTTCGAAATTAGCTGGGTCCCTTCCTTGCCTGGAGCTTCCTCTTGGCATGGGAAGGAGACATGGAGGCTCCAAGCAGTCACCGAGGCTGGCTGGGTGCGGTTGGCCGGCCCGCCCTCATTAGGAGGGGATGGAGGCTGGTGGCAGGGGCCAGCTGGGTGCATACCTCTGCCCCAGACTGCATCCTGCATTCCCTTACCAGCCCTGTTATTCAAAGGTGGGTCCCTAAAACACAGGAGCACCTTCCTTTTTCCTTTCGAGACAGCCCCCCCCCCCGCCCCGACAGGAGTAGAACTATCATAGAGAGTCAGTCGTTTTTTTTTAATCTCACTTTAATTAATATATTTTGTTTTGACATCATGCTCATTTCCAAATATATCCCTTCTCCTTCCCTTCCCTGGAGAGTCATCCTGATGACAAAGAAATAAAAGAAAGAGGGGAAAAACTAGTTTATCAAAACCAACCCAAAAAGCAGGCACATCTGGCATGCCCAGGGTCCTCCACCTCTCCAAAGATGGGAGGGAGGCACATTTTTCTCCCTCCATTTCGGATCCCAGCTTGATCATTTCAATTACACAGAACTCAGTTTGGGGTATTTGGTTTATTTTTCAAATCTTTCCATTTATGTAGTTGGAGTTGGAGTGAATATTGTTTCCCTGGTTCTGCTTATTTTACTTTGTATCAGTTCATATAAGTCTTCAGGGGCCATTCTTAAACAATGCTCTGGTATGATAGGAAGAGCCAGAAGACCTGGGTTCAAGTCCCAACTCTGACACTCATAGTCTTAGCAAGTCACTTTGACTACCTAAGTCTCAGTTTCCATCTCTGTAAAATGAGGGGCTTGGACTAGATTAGCTGTGACTTTGGAACTAGACTAGCTCATCTGGAAAGTTCTGTCTAGCTTAAAAACAAATGACCCCATGATCTCTCAAGTTTCAGTTTCTTCAGAAGTAAAATGGGATAATGTTGCAATAGAAATGTGACTTTCTTTCCCCAGTAGTTGGCTATTCACAGGCAGGAGGACGAAGGACAATTCATCAAGGTGGCCTGGGCCTGCCCAGAGAGGGCCGGGGTCGGGGAGGGGGAGACATGATGTTTTAGAATTAGGAATATTTTGGCCTTTGGCAGTATTTAAAACCAACCTCAACTATCAAAAACAGGCTTACAGAGTCACAGACCATTAAGAACAGGGAAGGTGTGCACATCTACCCAGTTATATGAGGACCAAAATACCTTGAGAGATAGTATGGTATGTTGGAAGGGGGGGTTTGGGATGGGGGAAGGAGGAGCAAATAAGCATCTACTAATCACTTTCTATGTGCCAGGCATTGTGTTCAGCATTTTTTACAAATGTTATCTCATTTAATCCTTAACAGCAATACTGGGAGGTAAGTGCTATTATGATCTCTATTTTATAGGTGAGTTGCCCAAAATCATACAGCTAGTAAGTACCTGAGGCTAAATTTCAATTTAGGTCTTCCTGATTCCAGGTCCAGCACTCTGGCCATTGTGATACCTAGCTTCCTCTAATAAACAAAAAAATATTAGGGGGAGAAAACCATCAGACTTGGTATCATGGGACATAGATTCAAATCTTGGAATTGATTTTTTTGGATGACCTTGGGCAAGTCACTTCCATTCTCTGAGCCTCAGTTTGTCTGTTCCTTTGTAAAAATAAGGGTGATGACACACTACCTTCTTCACAAAATTGTTATGGGGAAAGTACTTTGTACACTTTAAAATCACAGATAAGTGAGAGCTGGTTGCTATTATAGGGGGCAGCTAGGTGGGTGCAGTGGATAGAACTCTGGGCCTGGAATCAGGAAGGCCTGAGTTCAAATTTGACCTAGACACTTACTAGCTGTGTGACCCTGGGCAAGTCACTTCACTTTGTTGGCCTCATATGTAAAATGAGCTGGAAAACCATTCCAGTATCTCTGCCAAGAAAACCCCAAACAGGGTCACGAAGTCAGACATAATTGAAAAATGACTGAATAACAAGTTGCTATTATTGCTGTTGTTGATCCTCAAAAACAGATGTCCCTCCCTAGTTTTGATAGGCCTGTCAAAATGCTACTCCCTTGCATTTTCCTGTGGAGGTTGCCTCTGAAGGTTGATGCAATAACATGGCTTTTTCGCATAGTATCTGATTAGACATGAATTGGATGGTCAGGTGAAGATCGTCGTGGCAAATACCCTCTTAAGAGAACTCCGAGGAAAGTTGGAAAAGAAACAAAATAATCATATCTCCCTCATCTTCCCTCCGAATCTCAAGACACCTTAGATTTAAGTTCTAAATAAGCCTCTCTGAGATCCCAAAAGAGTAACTTACCAGATCCAGCTTGACATTTAGGTCAGGGGAAGTGACTCGGCAGGGCACAATCACCTCCTGTACTCCAGAAAGCACAGTGATCAAATCTGGTATGTCATAGAAACTTTCCACAAAGGGCTGGCTGTCATCTGTGGGAGAGAGAAGGCAGATGATGAGCTCTCAGGGCTTATCCTATAGCTGTCAAATCCCAAAAGAATAAAGGAAGGAGCAGGTTAGTTGATAAGTTTCTCATGAGTATGTTTAAAGAGATCAATGGCCATGAGTCAATGAAAACATTTCTGAATTCACATTCATGTTACCTTCCCTAGCAAGGACCCAGATAAAGGCAGTGTTCTCAAGTACTGATGTCTTGAGGTGAAGTTGTTTGAAACAACTACAGAAGCAGACCCTTGGTTGTGACAGTCTGGACATCAGGCCTTGCTCCACATATAACAGTCCTCTAGTCGTGTGGATGGCTTAAGGTGCCTCCTTTTTTCCACTTCCAGCCCCCTCACCTGGGGCTAAACTTAGATAACGAGTGTCATTCCTCATTTTGTTTTTGTAAAAATGCCAGAAGGGTGTAGTGACTGCAGAGTCAGCCTCAAAAGACATTGGTTCAAATTCCACTTTTGCCACATAATTACTGAGTGACCTTGGATGAGCTTCTCAGAACTCCCGGGCTATCCTCTAAGGCACTATAATGGTCTTTCAGAGACTATGAGTTGAGGAAAAAGTGTTGACCTGCTTTGGCAGAAGGCATTACCTTACCAGGAATTTCCTACACAAATGAAATCACAAGTCTAGGCCTGATCCCTAAAGTAACAGATAATGAGAATTTATACAGGCATGTGTCTATAGGACTTTAATGTTGAGGGATCACAGTACCTCCCTTCCTCTCTCCCTCCCTTCCAATGTTGTTAGGAAAGTACGATAATTCCCATTTTTCAGATAAGGAAACTGTAGCCTCAAGATCACATGACTTGATCAAGAAGAGGACCACACACCTAGAGACGGTCAAGATCACTGAGTCCAGCCCCTTCATTTTATGGGAAAGGGAAGTGAGGTCTAAAAACAGGAAAGGTTATGCATGGGAAACCAAGCCTCTCACTTTGCAGATGAGGAAACAGTCTTATGGAGGGGACATAGTCAGCTCAAAGTCACAGGGCTAATGAGGCAGAGGTGGGATTTGAATCCAGGTCCTCCAACCTCAAAGTTAGGACACTGCATCTTAGGAGGGAACAGTCTCAAAGGTGACATGCAGATCTTCTATTTCTTAATTCAACTGTTCCCCCTCTGTATGCCTAAGACTCCCAGATCTCTGCTCTGGTCCTGAATTCTGATGGGAGCTTCAATGATATATTCTAAGTGTCTAGTGGGTAATCTCCATTTGGATGCCACACAGTCAAATTCAAGATGTCCTAAACTGAAACTTCAGGGCCATCAATGGGAACACCAGTTCCTCATCTAAAACTGAAGCTACTCCTGACCTCTCTAGCTATTTCTGACACTCTCCTCCACCCAAGGCAATAGGGGCAAGGCTAGGTAGCTCCAGAAAGCCAGAACTATAGACCTTCCCTTTGCTCAGGATTTGAGAAGGTAATAGAATCACAGAATGTCAGAGCTGGGAGGACCTTAAAAGAGGGAATGTCAGAGTTGGGCAGGCCTTAGAACAGATAATGTCAGAGCTGCGAGGGCCTTTAGAACAGGGAATGTCGGAGCTAGGAGGGGCCTTAAAACATTGAGCACAGAATGTTAGAACTGAAAACTCTTAGAATTTCAATAGCCTGTGTTCTCAGGGCCCTCCTAATTCTGTTTCCTCTTCTGTAAAATGATGGAGCTAGAGAAGTCTGAAGAGATGGTAGAGTATAAAGTAACCTAGGGTTAACTATCCCACCCACCTCAAATAAAGACCTTGAACCATAGAAAACTCAGCAAGGGCAGGAAGAAGTTGAATAGCCCATCATGAGGTGATTTTTGTGCGTGCGTGCGTGTGTGTGTGTGTGTGTGTGTGTGTGTGTGTGTGTGTGTGTGTGGTGGAGGGTACTACTTGCCAGAAGGCTGCTCGTGGGACTGTCATCACTCCCAGCCTCCCCATCTCACTTGTCCCCCCAACTCAGGATGGCTGGCTCAGAGCACCCTCTCCCTAGTGCCTGCCACTTTGGACACCTCAGTTTGAAAGTTAACCTTTTTCAGCTTCCTCCACAGGTCAAGTATAAGTCAATAAAGAATTATTCAATGCCAATGATGAGCCTGGCTCTGTGTTGGATGTTGAGGGTACAAAGACAAGAATTAAATGGGTTCCTGCCCTCCAAGAGACAACAGGTACATGTACCACAAAAGGAGAGGGGAGATAAGTACAAGTCCATGGGGGGCCAGGGAGTGGTAAGGAAAGTCTGATGGAGGAGGTGTCATTTGAGCCAAACTTTGAAGGAGCCAGAGGACTTTAAAAGGAGGGCAAGAGCAGAGAGTGTATTCCAGGCATGGCGAACTGCCTGAGCAAAAGTCCAGAGACAGGAAAGAATGTCCTGTGTAAGGAACAGTGAGCAGATTGATCTGGTGAGAGACTTCCAAGTGTGGGAATGGGAGTGATGTCTAGTAAGGCTGCAAAGAAAGGTTGGAGCTAGTCTTTGAAGGGCTTTAAATGTCAACCAGAGGAATTTGTAATTGGTCTTAGAGGTAACAGGGAGCTATTGGGGTTTCCTGAGCAGAGGAATGACTCAATCAGATCTGGACTTTAAGAATATCACTTGTGCAGCTGTATGAAGGATGGTTTGGAGACAAAAGACTGGAAGGAGAGAGACCAAACAAGATGCTATTGAAATGGAGAGAGATGATAAGAGACAGACTAGGGTTGTGGTGTTTTGATATTGACGAAATGACCAAAGGGTAGGCTGGAGGATGAAGAGGGGCAGACTGACAACCTTTTCCTGGGCATCTCAGATCTTTGGGGTACCTTCTGGAGATGCTACCTCCTCCCTCTCCTTGCTCCTACAGCCTCTGGGCTCTGAGTAACTATTGGTCTTAGGCACCACTCTGTTCAGAAATTCTTGTTTCATTCATTTGTCTTGGCTATTTTCATCCCTGCTTCTCTTCTTTTCAGATCTAAGAGAACAGCTCCCAGTCCATCTACATGTACTCACTCTGTGGTGGTACTTACTCATGACCTCCCATAAATGCAACACACCACGGGACCTACACTCATGGGGGTGTTGGGGTGTTGAAAGGGTCATGACCTCCCATAAATGCTATACACTGGACTTCCACCCATCATGGGAGGGGGTATTCCTCTAGATCTCATGACATTTCATGGCTACCAATGGAGTATTCAGGCTACTTAAATCTTATCCCTTGCTTTTGCTTAGTGACCTTCTTTTTCAGTCATACTAATTTATAATCTGGGCAGCGAGGTGTTGCCATAATGAATACAGTACCAGGCCTGGAGTCAGGAAGACCTAAGTTCAAATCCAACCTTAGACATTTCTTAGTTGTGTGATCCTGGGCAAGTCACTTAACCCTGTTTTTTCTTGATTTCCTCATCTGTCAATGAGCTGGAGAAGGAAATGGCAAACTACTCCAGGATCTTTGCCAAGAAAACCCCAAATGACTGACCCACATGACTGAAACAACTGAACGACAAACACAATGACTTCTAATTAATAAACATTTCCAGACTGGTGAAGAGAGAAAGCTGGATGGAATGGAAATGAACTCAGAGGATACCAGAACTGAAGGGGCACTCCTTAGATATCATCTAGCCCAACTTTCAAGGTCTGACTTGGGGTCCTTGCTTAGACATTTGTAGTTATGTGACCTCAGGCAAAGCACGTCCCTTCCTGGAACCTCAAGTATTCCCCTCCCTTGAAGGAAAGAGTTGAGTGTGTGATCTCCAAGGTTCTTTTCAGCTCTGACAATCTGTGATTCAATGTGTCTTATCACCCCAGCTAAGAGAAGCTGGATGGTTCAATGCATTACAGACAGCCGTGGAGTCAAAAAAGTGCTTTGGATGTCCTGCCTCAGACACCTATTGGCTTTGTGAGTCTGTTAAACCTCTGGGTGTCCTCCAGGCAAACCTCCGAGACTATAAATTAAAAAAGAGTAGCCAATCTGCACTGATCAAGGGAGTGGGATGGCAGATCTAGCCAACCCACACCAACTAGAAGGGAAATCCCTTGGGGGGGATCAGAACCACATCTTAATCTTCTTTTGATCCTATAGTGACTGGCAGAGTGAACTACAATGAATGATGCTTGAAAAATGTTGAATGATGGAAAGAGCAAAGGAAAGGATGAATGAAAATTCCTTCATTTGCTCAATCCAAATCAAACCTTAAGTTCTTGGATTCCTCCTTAAGTTCATGGATTCTGAGGATTTAGAAGAGATAGAAAGGACATTAGTAACCTTGTAGGTTAATTTTCTCATTTTATAGAGGAAGAAATTGAGACTTGTGACTTATCTAAAGTCCCACAGCTTTGTTATGCGGTTGCTCTGGGATGTTTCAACAAGTCATTTAAAGCCCTGAGCCTCAGTTTCCCCCTACATAAAATGGTAATGAGAGCAAACTAAGACCTAGCAATCCCATAGGGGCAGTTTTCTGTCAACTATGTCAAAGAATACAAGTTAAAAAGTATCCAAATTCAGAAGACTCAGTAATGGTAAGAAGATCAGCTCACCATCCCATTGATCTGGGCACTCCAGTAGGATGACTTCGGGAACCTCCAGATTTGTTCAGAAGAGCAATTAAAGAAATAAGAGATCAAAGAAATAAGGACTGGAATAAGAATTCTTAAACTGAAAATAAAGAAGTTTAGCCAGAGACTAACAAAAGATAGAATGACTCTTCCTATCAGCAGATTCTAAAAGGAAAAAAAAAAAGACAATACAAAAGAAATGCCAAAACAAAAAAGGAGACAAAGAAGGAAAAAAATTATTTTTTCAAAAAAAAAGAATGGAAGGCAAGAGTTTTACAAGTAATAATAATAAAGCTGAGGATAGGCTGCAGAGAATTAATCTATGAATTAGAGGTCTTCCTGAAAAATATCATGAAAAGAAAACCTGAATTTTATACTCCAAGAAATCATGTAGAAACTCTACCCAGAAGTATTGGAAACAGATGGCTAAGTTTGGGTAAAGGAAATCCTTAAGGCATCAGCAGAAATAAATTTTTAGTTTAAATTGTCAAGAAACACAGTCCAATTTTGGAATGACAATATCAAAGAACAAATCTTGCACAGGAGAAGAAAAACAAAAAACTGCATCCTGGGATGACTTTGGAGTTACAAGAAATCCAAAATTGGAATGAGACATTCCCGAGAGTAAACGAAGCTCAGTTGAAACTCCAACACAACAAATCTCAAAAGAGTAAGCCAAAAAATCAAATAATATGCTCATGAAAAGGGATGCCCTTGAATCATTTCCTCAAAGGAAGCCAGATGATCCAGGTTTGAAACTTTCAAACTGACCAAACTGAAAGCTAAATAGTTTCAGGTAGTAATGAGAGATTAAGAAATGAAATATTTATTTGCATGCAGAAAGGGTGACATGAAGACACAAAGTTGGGGGAGAGAGGGATAATTTTACTTATTGCTAATTTTAAAAAAACTCACCTTGTGTGACAGTGAAAAGGCACTGTGCTAACTGCCTTTTGTGATGAGACAAAAATGATGCCAATATCAAAAACAAAACAAAACAAAACATAGAGATCTATAACCCCATCTCTCTAATGAACATTGATGACGAAATGCTAAATAAAGCTCTGACAAGTAGATTTACAGAAACACATTCAGAAAATAATTCCCCGTGACTGAATTGGAGTCTTACCAAGGATGTAAGAATGATTCACAAACAAGAAAACAATGAACTTATGTTTGTTGATTACTACGGTGGAAATGAAAAGCAGTGGCTCCTCATCTACCTCTAGGATCAACTAAGAACTCCCTTTTCTGACATTTAAAGCTCGTTTTATACACACACACACACACACACCCATACTCACACCATGTATCTATAAATGTATATCTACAAATATATAGATCAACCAATAAAAATTCATTAAGTACCTATTGTGTGCTAGGTACTCTGCTAAGCACTATATGTTACATATATATCATTTATCAATATATGTAAGTATATATAACATGTATATGCATATATACACATATATGTAAAGCATCTCTCAGACTCTGAGAGGTAGAGAAAATAACAATTTGCATTGATAGAAGAAATTTCTCACTGGGAGTTCTTTGCACTGATAAAATCACAGGTCTGATCAAATAAATAAGGAAACAAACAAACAAACAAATAAAAGCAAAATTAATCCTATAAATAAAGATTTTAAAAGTCACAATTATTTCGATGGAAGCTGAAAAAAGCCTTTGATAAACTTTAAATCTCATCTGTTACAAACCTCAACAGCCAAGAGATTGAAAGGCTCTTCTTTAATATGATCAAAGGCATATATTTAAACCCAAGAAACATTATAAGTTTTCCCAATACAAACAGGGGTAAAGCAAGGATACCCAGTTGTGCTGATTATTATTTGACATAGTTCTCAAAATGTTAGCCATAGTGGTAAGACAGGAGAACAAAATGAAACGCATAAACAAAATATGAATAAACATATAACATCTCCACAATAGCAATAGATTTCCTCAAAAAGTGGGGCGTTTCCCCATCACTGGATGTTTTTAGCAGAGGCTAAATGATCCCTGTAAGGGGTGTCATAGAGGGGATTCTGTTTGAAATATCGTTCAGACGGAATCGTCAGAGGTCCCTCCCAGCTCTGGGATTCTGTGCTTCTAGCTGACGAGTGATGTGTAATGAGGAGACCATATAGCTCATCACAAACATTGGGAAGGATGAGGAGCCGGGTGAAAAAATTAGTCTCCTAATGGAACTGACAGCTCAGTCAGCAGAGGCAAGGGATAATGACTCCATAGGAACCAACTAGTAAGAAAAGGCCTGAAGCACATTTCCAGGAGAAGACGCCTGCGGTGACCCAGGGGTCAGAGGAGGCGGTCATGGCATGCTCAAAGAGGAAATTAGAATTCCAATTGGAGCAATGAGGAGGGCCTGGCCCCAGACGGCCCATCACTAGGGAGGTGCTGGAGAAAAGGACCAGGTGGGAGGCACCTTCCTCTTCAGCTGGAAGGAAAGGGCCCCCAAAGCCAAGCCTCCCACCTCCAGCTCAAGTTTCAAGGCATCCTTTGGAAAGACCTTAAAAAAATGAGCCCAAAAGATAGGGAGAGAAGGGGAAAGGGAAGTAGTTTCTTAGCCACATATGGGGAAGGACACTGGACTTAAGTCAAACAACCTGGGATTCGAGTCCCTGGCTTTTGATGCTTATTAGCTGGGTGATGGGGGCATGACTTCTCTTTGAGTTTCAGTTTCCTTTATCTGAAAAACAGGAATAATGCTTGCACTATCTAATCCACAGAATTGTAGTAAGGAATGTGGAAAAAGTTTGAAAAGCTTAAAATGTTACAAAAATATAAATTTTATGGGAAGGGGGCAGTCCTTTGGGTAGAGGATCTCCTAACCCCTCTGCGCCCAAGTTTTCTCAACTCCACTGATTCCTTCCTCATCCATGCTCTAGTAGGAGGCCAGGGAGAGGGGCTGTTTAATATAACAGAAGAGGCAGAATGCAAAGTCAGGTACTCTGCCAAAGCTAGCATTTTCCTCTTGCTATTCTGAGATGCTGGGAGAGGCATTTTTGGGTTTCAATTTCTAGCATCTCTGCAAAAATGAGAAGGGAGGAAACAAGCCTTTATTAAGCTCCTACTATGTGCCTGGCACTGGGCTAAACTCTTTACAAATAGTGTCTCATTTGAGCCTCACTGCAACCTTGTGAGGTGGTGCTGTTATTATTCCCATTTACAGATAAGGAAACTGAGGCAGAAAGAGGTTAAGCAATTTGCCCAGAGTCACGCAGGTAGTAAGTATCTGAGACCAGATTTGAAGTCAAATCTCCCTGATTCTAGGCTGGCACTTTATCTACTTCTCCACTCAGACATCTCTTTCAGCTTTGATATTCTCTGTTCTATGATCCCTCCTGGCTCTGAAGCAGCAGTATGATGAAAAGAGCATTGGTTCTGGACTCAGAGGTCCTAGGTTTGAATCCAGCCTCTGTCATTTTCTACCTTCATGATGTCAGAAATGTTATTTCATTTTCCAGGCCTCAGTTTCCTTTTCCAGAAAACAAAGCTCTTAGACTAAATAACATGGAAAGCCCATTCCAATCCTAAATCTATGACTCGGGAGTCTCATTTTCAGAAGAGGAAACTGAGGCAGTAAAAGGTTAAATGTCTAGTTCACAGAGACTGAGAAAACAAGGATTCAAATCCAGTTCCTCTGACTCCTTCCTCATCCATTGTCTTCCCATCTTCCCATGCTGCCTTAGCTTGGATTTTGGTATTTTCTAGCCTATGAGGTATAACTTCCCTCTCACTAACTCTAGAAAAGTGTTGAAGTTATCCCTGTGGTTGATGGCCCAGAGAGCATGGCTAATGCTAGCATGTTATTGGCATAAAGTGGGAAGGCAGGGGAGGCCACACTCACTTTTGACATACACGTACACCCTGGTCATAAACCTCAGGTCCTCCAAATCAGAGATGTCCCTGTAGCTGCAGGTGAAATAGCCAGTATCGCTGGCCATTGTGTTAAAGATGGTAAGCTGGTTGCAGATGAGCAGGGGATCATCAGAGCACCGGCGCTCAGATGTGCGAAAGGAGCTGCTGGATGAGTTGTTGCCCCAGTGCCAGGCTAGTGGAGCAGACCCCCTGTTGAAACAAAACACAGAGACACATTCTCAGTTACAGCTGCGGTAGGAGACTCATTCTGGAAATGGAGTCAGGGCAGGCTCAGACTTCTTAGGGTGAGTGGTGGATGGGAGAGTGAGCAGGTATAATCTAGGATGTGCAGCAGCTCTAGAGAACTGAGCTTAAAGGCAGCCCAGAGTCCCCTAAATTTACCCCAAGAGAGTAGTGAGGAGTCAGTAAGTGGCTCACTGGCTCCTGAAGGGTCTTCTTGGAAAGAAGAGGACTTTTCATCAACTCTATACTTTTCTGTGTGTGTCTATTTATACACACATTATGCTTAAAATGGTGATGTTGTTATTCCCGTTTACAGATAAGGAAATTGAGGCAGAGGTTAAGCAACTTGCCCTGCCATACCTGAAAACAGGAATTGTTTGGGACTTTCTTTGTCTCCCTAGCACTTAGGACAGGACAGAGTACACAGTAAGTGCTTAATACATGTTTGACTGATTGATTGACTGGATGGATGCCTTAAGTGGCAGTTGTTCAGGCCTTCATCACCTCCCAGTAATCTCCTAATTGATCTCCTTGCCTCCAGTCTCTCCCACACTAATCCAGCCTCCACACAGCTGCCAAAGCGATTCCAAAAGCACAGACCTGCCCAGTCACTTCCCTTCTCGGTAAATTCCAGTGATTCCCTATTACCTCTGGGGTAAATTACAAACTCCTCTGTCTGGCATTTAAAACACTTCCCAATCTGGATTCAACAGAACCTTTCCAGACTGATTCTCCATTACACCCTCCCTCCTCAGCCTCTCCATTCCAGCCAAGCTGTCCCTCTGGCTGTTCTTCACATATGATGTGACTGCACTGGCTGTCCCTATGCGTGATATGCTCTCCCTTCTCACCTCCCCTTCTTAGACTCCCTAGTCTCCCACAGTACTCAGCTCAAGGATCACCCACTTCCTACATGAAACCTTTTCAGATCCCCCACCAAATTACTTCGTATTAATTAATTATTTATCTAGCTAGGCAGCTAGGTGGCGCTGCAGTTGATATAGCACCAGGCCAGCCTAGAATCAGGAAGACCTGAGTTCAAAGCAAGCCTCAGACATTTACTAGGCATGTGACCTTGGGCAAATCACTTGACCCTGTTTGTCTCAGTTTCCTCATAAAATGAGTTGGAGAAGGGAATGGCAAACCACTCCACTATCTTCGCCAGGAAAATTCTAAATGGGGCACTAAGAATCGAACACAACTGAAACGACTAAACAACAAAAATCTATCTACTCACATATTTATCTTCGTGTGTTGTCTCGCCCAAGGAAGATAAACTCTTTGACAGCTAACATTTATAGAGTGCCTACTATGTGCCAGGCACTGTGCCAAGTGCTTTACAAACATAATCGAGTTTGATCCTCACAGCAGCACTTGGAGGCAGGTGATCTTATGACCCATTTTGCAGATGAGGAAACTGAAGCAAACAGAAATTAAGTGACTTGCCTAGGGTCACACAGCTAGGGATCTGAACTCAGGTCTTCCTGACTCCAGGCCTACCTGGTGCTCTGTTCACTGCAGCACCACCTAGCTGTCCCTGAGGATAAGGAGTGTCATCTTTACCTCTATCCTGAGTATCTAACACAGTAACTGGCACATGGTAGATACTTAATAAATGCCTGCTGATTGGCTGATGGAAAGCTCTACCCTAAACACCAGGAGAGCTGTGAAGCTTAAATGGCGTGCAATCCCTGACTGCATGGCACTTAGACTTTTGTATAAGAATAAGACAGAACCTCGGGCATGGCTGGGCACAGCCTAGGAAGATACTGTCACATTGAGCTAAAACCTCTCTGGCAACCAAATGCAAGAGAAAAACTGAGTGAGCTCAATTCTCCTTTGCCCCCTGTGGAATCTACTACCTTCCTCCACAGTCTTGCCTGTGGTCACACTAGTCTCCTGCATTTGAATCAAGGTAAAGGTCCCACAGCCAGTGGGTGTAGCACCTTATGCCCTGATGCTTGGCTAGGCCGTGGCAGAGCTCACAGAATTACGAGCTAGGATGATGCTCAAGGGCTCCATGGTTCCCCCTTCCTCATTTCACAGAGGAGGGAGCTGAGGCCTATGGGGAGGGAAAGGGCCTCTCCCACTTATTATCTTGGGGGGCCACAGATGAGCTCAGATGCTAATTCAAGTGCTGGGACTGCAAATTCAGGGTTTGGCCCACTCTACCACATTACCTATCTAACTAAATCCAATTCATTCAACAAACCTTTATTAAACAACTACTGTATGCAGAACATCGTGCCTGTGTTGGGAGAGGTTCCACGTTTAGATGAGACCCACCCGGCCTGACTTTCTGGCCAAGATGGCTTCCTGAACAGAGGCAAGCTGCCCAGCTCCTACATGTCTTTCTGCTCCATCAGAAATGTGAAATCAAAATGATCATGAAATCCAGTGAGAAACAATAGCGGATGATTCCTTCTCCCCCAGAACCTGTATAAAGAGCTGTCCACTGTGGATCACCCTCTCCTCCTTGATGCTGTCTTCTCTATAAGTTTTCAGGACATCACTTTCTCCTGATTCTCCTCCTCTGTCTCTGATGGCTCCTTCTCTGTCTCCTTTGCTGGATCCTCCTAGAGCTCACCCCCTTGAACCATAGGTGCCCTCAGGGCTCTGTCCTGGGCCCACTTCTCTTCTCCTTCTATCCTGTGTCACTTGGGGAATCTCATCAGTTCCAATGGATTTTTAATGACCATTTTTATACTGATGATTCTCACATCTACCTTTCCTGGCCTGATCTCTCTGCTGACCTCCAATCTCCCATCTCCAACTGCCTTTCAGTCATCACAAACTGGATGTCCAGTAGACATCTGAAACGCAACATTCCCAAAACTGACCTCATTATCCTTCCCCTCAAACTCTCCTTGCCTCCTACCTTTTCTATTACTGTTGAACACACTGCCATCTTCCCAGTTCTTCAGGCTCACACCCTAGGAGTCATCTTGGATTTCTCATTGTCCCATCTCCCCACAACCCCCAGATCCAATCTGTTGTCAAAGTGCTTTGGATTCCACCTTTGCAGAATCTCTCAAATACTCTCACTTCTCTCCTCTGATGCTGCCCTCACTCTGGTACAGGCCCTCATCACCTGACATCTGGATTATTGCAATAGCTTTCTGGGGGGATCTCTCTTCGAATCTCTCCTCATACCAGTCAGTCCTGAATTTAGTCACCAAAGTGATTTTCTTAAAGCACAAGTTACTCCTCCCTCTCAATAACCTCCAGTGGCTCCCTATTACCTCCAGAATCAAGTACAAAATGCTGTTTGGCATTCAAAGCCCTTCATAACCTGCTCCCTCCTGACTTTCCAGTCTTCTTATGAAACCTTACTCCCTTACATGTCCTCTCCAATTCAGTGATCCTAGCCTCCTGCTCTTCTATGAACAAGACACTTCATCTCTCTGTTCCGGGCATTTTCTCTGGCTGTCCCTCCTCCTCTTTGACTAATTTCCTCCAAATCCTACTTCCTATAGGAAGCCTTCCCCAATATCACCTAATTACAGTGCCTTCCCTCTGTTCGTTATTTCCTATTTATCCTGTTCATAGCTTGCTTTGATTATATATTGGTTTGCATGTTGTCTCTCCCATAAGCTATGTGAGGGCAGAGACTGAGGTCAGGGTAGTCAGTGTTATAATAGGAAAGTAAGTGTGCCAGGCACTGTGCTAAGTACTTTGCAAGTATCTCATCTGACCTATGATGCTGGGAGGCAGATGCTATTGCTGTCTCCATTTTACAGTGGAGGAAACTGAGGAGGAGAGGTTAAATGCCCAAGGTCATACTGCTATTAAGTGTCTAAGGCCAGATTTGAACTTGGGTCTTCCTAACTCTGGGCCTCATGCCATTTAAGGCCCAACTAAGATCCTACCTCCTACAGGAAGCCTCCCCCAGTCCCTTGGAATTCCAGAGCCTTCTCTGTTAGTCATCTACTATTTATGCTCAATGTAGCTTGTTTGTACATAGTTGCTTGCATGTTGTTTCCTCTATTAGAGCTTCTTGAGGTCAGGGACTGACTTTTTCCACCTTTTGCATCCCCAGAGCTTAGCACTGTACATGGTACATAGTAGGTGCTAACCTATTGACTGGCTGATTGATCCAGGAGCCTGGCATGCAATAGGAAAGGTGGGGAGGATGTATTGAATGTTGACATAAGCAGATAAGCCCTCTGGTCTCTCTGAGAATAGCTAAAGATATAGGTAGACTGTAAGGCCCTCTGTACAGTGGGAGCAAAAATGGAGGGGCCTCCAAGAAAGGCCAAGGGTAGAAGGAAACCTTGGAAACCCCAAGGATTGGCAGCCCTGAAGATCCAGCTTTCCCCTAAAGTTCTAGATCATGTCTAACCCTGGGAGGTGGAGGTCAGCACAGGAACCTAGAATGGAGGGAACAGGGACCCAGAGTGAGCCCAAGCAGGGCTGCCCACCCCATCCTTTCCTCATGTTTCCAGTTCCTTCAGGACTGGGGCTAGTCACTCTTTGTTTCTCTAGCACCTGTGCCTGGTACTGAGTGGAAAGGTGAATTAATGTTTGTTGGTTGAATGAGTGACTGTCATTAGACAGGGATACATACATGGTAGAACTACAAAGAAAGCAAATACTTTGTGGTACAGTGGTAAGGCCATTGGCTAGAGCCTCAGAGAGTCTAGTGCTCACTGCCTCTACAACCTGAGCCAATCACTTCCCTCCCTGGGCCTCAGTTTCCTCTTCTGTGAAATGGGAGTGAAATCAAAGTACCTCAGAGGTCCCTTCCAGCTCTAGTCCTTCCCAGGACTTTCTGGTCACTCAGCAACCTCATACCAACACATAGCTCCCGACTGAGTCTTCTCCAAGACGCCTTCCTGGCATCAGGTTGCGGCTGAGTGAAAAGTTCTGAGAATATTCTGGGAAAGTAAGCACTGTGGTCCAGGGGAGTCCCCTGGGACTCTGGCAGGCAATTCTCACGCCTTGGACCAGCTGTGACACTCCTAGCTGCAAGGTCTCTCCCTTGCCATCTTCCTGGAGAGAAAAAAGCAATGCATTGGACTCTCTAACCTCCTGACTCATTTCCCTGTCCTGTATTCATGGTATGGCCC
This sequence comes from Notamacropus eugenii, assembly GCF_028372415.1. Taxonomy (NCBI): domain Eukaryota; kingdom Metazoa; phylum Chordata; class Mammalia; order Diprotodontia; family Macropodidae; genus Notamacropus; species Notamacropus eugenii. The sequence continues at coordinate 17,095,521 of NC_092879.1, read as the reverse complement.
TTAGGGACCCATTTCCCTGGGCCCTTAATCTTTGGCACATTATGTTACAAAGTAGAGCCCTACCAGGTATCTGTAGGCACTGACAACGTCAATTGTCAACAAGCATTCATAAATACCTCTCAGTGTAAGGTCCCTTCCTGAGCAACTGGATCACAAGGACACAAAAGAAACAGGGTCAAACAGTGTCTGAGGCCAGATTTGAACTCAGGTCTTCCTGATTCCAGGCCCAGCACTCACTGTACTTTAAGGTTTGAAAAGCACTTCCTCAAATGTTAGTTATCTCATTTGAGCCTCGCACCAACCTAGTGAGGAGCCTCCCATGTTACAGATAAGGAAACTGAGGTTCACAGGGTGAAGTGACTTGCCCAGGGACACACACCTAGGAAGAGTCTGAGGTCAGATTTGAACTCAGGCAGATGAGTCTTCCTGACTCCAGGTCTGGTGCTCTATCCACTGCAGCGCCACCTAGCTGCCCACTCATATGCAACACTCTAGCAAATCAAACTATTCCCTTCTCAGCCCCACCCTTCTACTTTCCATACTTATCCACCTCATTCCCAACATCTGGAATTCCATCTTCCCAACTCTACCTGGTATCATACAATCTATCCATCACGGTTCAGCTCAAAGGCCACCGCCTCCAAGAAGTCTTTCTTAGTTCTCCAAGTGGGAAGTTATCTTTCTCTCTTCTGGTCCAATACTGGTTTGCTCTCTTAAAACTCCTTCTGACCCCATATCATATTGCATTCTGTTCTGTAGTGTGATATTTGAGGTCTTCATGTCTGAAGGTCAGTTCTGATTTATGTCTTTATTTCTACCAGAGGGACTAACAAAAGGATTTACTGTTGTAGTTAGTACAGATGTTATTTTTATTATTAACAACTATAATGATAATTCATGATAATTATGAATTAACATTAAGTTTCTGAGGCTATATTTGAACCTCAGACACTTGACAATAGCAACAATCATAATAATAACCCATATTTTCAAGTTTAAATGCCTTAAATACCTAATAAGCAAGGCAGTGCAAGTGAACCTATCCCCATTTGACGGATAAGATAACTGAGGCCTGGAGAAGCTAAGTGACTTGCCAAAGGTCACCCAGTGAGTGCTCAGAGTCCTCATTCAGGACTCAACAAAACTGACCAAACCACATCCTTAAGCGTCAATTTCCAATATTTAGGAGATTCAACTGCACCTACCCCAGGCCCCAAGCATATACCCTGGAAGCTGGCTTCTTAAAACCAATCCAAATCAAACTGAATCTTGGCTCTCAGATGAATTTCTAAGAAAATGCTGATGATTACAGAAGTCCAGGGCAAAGTAAAAACCCAAACTCTCCCAACTAATTAGAGGATCTGCCTTAGTTCTCTCAAGAAAAATGAAATAACACTTCCAAAAAACACTCTATTCTGTAGCTCCTTAAGGATGATCAAGTACTTCCATTTTCTAGGTCTTAGTTTCTTTGAAATAGCAGAAGGAAGGTGTTATCATCCCCTGTAGCAGATGAAGCAAGATCAAGGATAAGAGATGGGCTTGGGAGGGGGAAGTCACAACTTAGGGCAGCTTAATTAAATTAAACTTAATTTATCCTCATTTTCTAGCTTGAGGAGAAACTAGGGCACAGGAAGTTGAAATGACTGAGAATTATTAGATTTAGAGTTAAAAGGACCTTTAGAAAGCATGCTGAGAAGAACACAGAACTAAGACTGTCAGGCCTGGAAGGGGCCTTAGAACGTATAATGTAAGGTGACAGGATTGTAACACCTAGAGCTGGAAGGAACCTTAGATACAATCTAGACCAACCATTTCACTAGTTGTTGAGTTTTCAATCTTTTCAGCAATTTTTTTCTGCTTCTCCAGGGTCAATCATGATCTCTATAAGTCCTCAGTGTGCAGTTTTGAGGAGTTGGTTTTTCTGGGGGGGTTCTTCCCATCTACAATGTCATTCTTGTATATATTGTTCTCCTATTCTTCCCGCTTTACTTTGCATCAGTTCACAGAAGTCTTCCCAAGTCTTCTCTGCATTCTTCATATTCATCATCTCTCCTGGTATAGTTGAATATCTTCATGTAGCACTGTGTTTGATCATTCTCTAATCAATGGGCATCTACTTTGTTTCCAGTTCTTTGCTACCACCCACAACCTTGCCATTTGACAGATGGGGAAACTGAATCCCAGAGTGAGCAAGTATTCTATTCAAGGTTGAGAGAAAGAGATAAAGACTGGATATGTAGATCTAGGAGTCATCTGTACAGACTTGTTAGTGGAACCCAAGGGACACAATGAGATCACCACAGGCCTTCCACCAAATATATCACACACGAATTTTAGCCTATCAGTTTCTGAGACAGCACAAGAATGTAAGACTCCTGGACTCTAAACTAGGGTAGTCTCATGACTTGGCCAAGGATCTGCAATTATTTCTCTTGGTGCCTTTGTACCTCTGGTCTCTTGGTGATATGAAGGCAGGAAAAAAAGAAATAACTCTGAGATAAGTCCCATAATTAAGGCTTATCCACACCTTCACCCTTCTACTCAATACACACACACACACCCACAAGCCTTTTGTTATAACTCAGTGGGTAGGATCTGATGGGGGTAAGGGTAGAGGGGTAGGGCAGGCTACTTTGAACCTCAGGTGGTTAGGTGTATAAGAGATTTTCCCCCTTGAAGAATTTTCAGATGCACTGAAAGAGGTCTACATAGTTCCACTATCTTCTGCCTTGCTCAGACTCCAGATAGTGTAGAGGGCTGAGGTCTGGATACCACATTTTAGGGAAGGCACTGATAAACTGGAGAGTGTGCAGAGAGGGCCGACTAGCATAGGGAAAGACTTTGAGTTAATGCCTTATGAGGATCAATTGAAAGAAATGGGAATGTTTAACCTAGAAAGAGAAGATTCAGAGGAGCCTTGAGCGCTATTTTCCAGGGTCTGATGGGACTTTTTGTGGGAGAGAGATTAGGCTTATTATGAGGGCATATACTTAATATATGCTCATCAAATCAACTGAATTAGAGCAGTGAAGGACATCACAAGGGCATCAAGTTGGGCTAGATGTCAGGACAATATCCAGAATGGCTTGGGCTGCCCTAGACACTAGATGACCCGCCCCCCCCATCATGTATGTTGTTGTAGGAATTTGTGCTCGATCACTCAACAGCAGGTATTAATTAAGTGCCTACTGCATGGTAGGCTTTGTGTTAAGTGATGAGGAAATGAAGAAAGAGAAAATAGTCCCTGCTCTCAAAGTGCTTACATTCTAATGGGGAAGACTATGTATTCATTAGTACAGACAAGAAGATGGAAGGTAACCTTAGCAGAGATGGTGGCAGTGGCTGGTGAGACAGGGAAAGGCCTCCTACAAGAGATGGTACTGGAGCTCAGTCTTAAAGGAACCTGGGGGATTCTATGAGTTGGAGGTTGGAAGGGAATACATTCTATTCCAGTAGTGAGGAACAGCCAGTGCAAAGGTATGGGGAGTAGCAGGAAAGCCACAATGACTGGATCAGAGAGTCCAGGAGAGGGAGCAGAATATGAGAAGAATGAAAAAGCAAGAAGGCTCTAGATTGGTAACACCTTAAAATACTAAACAAAGAAGTTTAGATTTAATCCCAGAGGTAATAGGGAGATCATTGGAGTGTACTAAGTTGAGAGAGGGATATGGTCAAGACCTATGCTTTAGGAAAATCTCTTTGGCAGCTGCATGGAGGATGGATTTGAAAGGGGAGAGGTAGGGAGGCCAATTAGGAGGCTATTGTAGTAATCCAAGTGAGAGGCAAGAAAAGAGTGAAGAGGATATAAATAAGAGATGGTAAAGGGAAAGATACCACAAGACCTGGCAACTGATCAGCTATGTGGGTTAATTGGGAGAGAAGAAGTGAGGATGACACCAAGGTTATGAGTCTGGGTCACTGAAAGGCTAAGAGAGTTCTCGAGAGTAAGAAGGAAGTTCAGAAGAGGAAAGGGTTTGGGAAGAAAGAGAATGGATTCTATTCTGGACCTGTTGTGTTTGAGATGTCCGTATCTCAAATTCGTATATCTATGGACCTGTTGGGTTAGACATTCCTAGGCTGAATTAGATGGTCCCTCAGGTCCTTCTCTGTTTTTCTTTATGTATGAAACTCCATTTCCTACCTCTATGACTTTATTCAGGCTGTTCTCCATACCTAAAATGTTTATCCTCCTCATTCCCACTTCTTAGAATCCCTACTTCTCTTCAAGGCTCCACTTAAGTACTGTCTCCTGATCCCTCTAGATGTTCAGAATTCCTCCTACACCAAAATGTCTTTGTGTAGGCTTTATATTTAGTTATCTGCATATAGATTTATATTTAATTATCTGCATATAGATTGTTCTACATACCTCCCTCTCCACAACAGCAGTATAAAGTAAGCTCCTTGAAGGCAAAGACTGAGATGTTTTCATTTTTTATTTGTCTTTTTATATCTGACATATAGCAGTCACATGTTGAAATGAAGTAAATTCTGGGCTAGGTAGGACTTGTCTAGATACCCTCTGAGGTCTCTTCTGACCATGACAGTCTGGGTTTTGGGTTAGAATAAAAAATGGGCCCAGAACTTTCTCCAGTTTCTCCTTTTTCCGATCCAAGATCAGAGGCCAAGAGGTGCTGATGAATATTTACATTTCCTGTTATTGTCAAGTTCTCAAGTGAGTCTGGCCGGGCATACAGTACCATATAATTACTGGGAAGAAAGACCATATAGAGAGCTGAAGTGGATTCTGGGATGGTAGCTTTTTGTTTCTTCTGAGAACAAATCTTTTCATATTATTGATTAGTTTAGGGATTAATTTGAGAGTGAGGGGGAGGTGGTGGACAGGGAGCTGCCATCAATGTTTGGACCTTAAGCACAAAGTTTAGGTTGGAGGATGGGTCGATGGTGACATAAGGTAGATCCTAGATGGAAACCATATCCAAGCTTATAAAACTGGTGATGGAGGGGAGGAGAGATGAGAAATGTGAGATACAAGAAAGTGGGTTGACATCATGGAAAGCCAGCTCTAGAGCAGGAAGAGTGCGCAAAGATCATCTTGTCCAACACTTTCATTTTATAGATGAAGAAACAGAAGCAGAGAAATAGGTGACTTGAGAGAATGCTAGAGAAGATGGTGAAGAAAACGCAGGGACTCGACTAAGCTCTCCCAAGTTACCCTTGAAATAACTTTGAATAATGCCTCAAAACAAATTCAGCAGTGGTAGAACCCACTAAAGGAAGGGGTCAAACAAATTTCCAGTCCCAGACAGCAGGAATGTTGGGAGGAAAGGTCTGCCACACTGGCATGAGAGAGAAGCACAGTCCAGTGCAGGCCCCCATCAGTAGAGATGAGGCTCCAGAAAACCAGGAGCTGACCTTGGGAGTGACTGAATCAGCAGCAACAGTGGCTGGACCTCTCAGATCACAGAGAGTAAGGAGGCCAGACAACTGGTCAGAAGTAAATTTAAAGGGCTTTCTTTGTTAGCACTGGGAGCAGGACTCTGTTGCTTCAAATCTATACTCAGATCTGGATCACAGTCCTGGGTGACAGTCCCAGGGTGAGGAGGAGCACTAGCAGAGCCTGTGGCCACAGTGGAGTGGGGGACTCTCCTTACAATTCCATGGAAGAAAAGGCCAGAGCCAGGAGAGTAGTAAACCCCTCTCCTTAGATAATACCACTTTGGAAGAACTGAAAACATATAGGTTCTTAGAAGTATCTCTGAAAACAGCTGCATAAAACCTCTAGAGCTTGAGATAATGCTCCCTCCACCCTTAAAGCAGAACCCAACTTTAGCAAAAAGTTTAAAAGTCAAGAAATAGGCTGGGAAAATGAGCAAACAACAGAAAAAATTCTGTTATGGTGTTATGGTAACAAGAAAGTTACCACACTGAGAAAAAGACAATAAAGTCAAAACTGCTACATCCACAGCCTCAAAGAAAAATATGAATTGGTCTCAGGCCATAGAAGAGCTCAAAAAGAGTTTTTAAAATCAAGTAAGAGAGGTGGAGGAGAACTTGGGAAGATAAATGACAGTGATACAAGAAAATCATGAAAAAAGAGTCAACAGCTTGGTAAAGAAGACACACACAAAAAAAATACTGAAGAAAATAATACCTCAAAAACCAGAAACAGGCCAAATGGTTAAAAAAAAGGTTCTAAAATTCAGTGAGAATGCCTCAAAAAGGAGAATCAGCCAAATGGAAAAAGATATACAAACCCAAAGAGAAGAATTCATTAAAAAAGCAGAATTGGCCAAATTGAAAAAGAAGTACAAAAATTCACTGAAGAAAATAATGTCTCAAGAATTAGAATTTGGCATATAAAAGCTAATAACTTTATATGAATGAAGAAACAACAAAGCAAAATCAAAAGTATGAAAAATAAAAGAAAATGTTAAATATCTCACTGAAAAAACAACTGATGAGGAAAATAGAACCAAAATAAATCATTTAAAATTATCGAGATTTAATTTTAATAAATATTTAATAAATTACCTGAAAGTTAAGATCAAAAAAGAGAGCCTATACATCATCTTTCAAGAAATTATCAAGGAAAACTGGCCTGGTATTCTAAAACCAGAGGGTAAAATAGAAATTGAAAGAATCCACCTATCACCTCCTAAAAGAGATCCCCCAATGAAAATTCCCAGAGATATTATAGTCAAATTCTAGAGCTCCCAGGTCATAGAGAAAATATTACAAGCAGTTAGAAAGAAACAATTTAAGTATTGTGGAGTCACAGTCATAATAATACAAAATTTAGCAACTTCTACATTAAAGAATCAGGAAACTTGGAGCATGATATCCTGGAGGGCAAAGGCACTAGAATTATTATCCAGCAAAACTGAGTATAATCTTCCTTCACAGGGAAAAATGGACATTCAATGAAATAGAGGATTTCCAAGCATTCCTGATGAAAAGACCAGAGCTGAATAGAAAATCTGACTTTCAAATCTAAGACTCAAGAGAAGCATAAAAAGGTAAACAGGAAAAGGAAGTCAATAAGCTTACACTGTTTACATAAGAACTTTCTCATTATTAGGACAGTTAGGAATGTATGTAGATGAGGCATGAGTGTGAGTTGAATATGATAGGGTGATATCTAAAAAAAATGCTAGAGTATATGATTCAGGGCAGAACTAAGCATCCCTACTGACACTTACTGTGTAATCTTGGGCAGATTACTTCCCCTCCTTAAGCTTCAGTTCCCTCCTCTGAAATTTTACAGTGCTATATGACCCAACTTGACAAGTGGTGGGGGTTAGCCTCAACCTCTTCTCTGGACTTCTCCAAAGGTACAGGTGAGGGAGAGAGCCAGGGGGAGGAAGAGGAGGAGGAGGATAAGGAGAAGGAAGAAGAGGAGGAAGAAGAAGAAGAGGAAGAGGAGGAAGAGGAGGAAAGAGGAGAAGGAGGAGGAAGAGGAGGAAAGAGGAGAAGGAGGAGGAAAGGGAGAAGGAAAAGAGGGAGGAAGAAGAGAAGGAAGAGAAAGAGAAGGAAGAAGAGAAGGAGAAAGAGGAGGAGGAACAAAAGGAAAAGAGGACTGGAAGGCACTGGAGAGGAAAGAGCCAACCACCTGGCAAAGCAACCCTGAAATACTTCTTAAAAAATAAATAAATAAATAAATGAACCTGAATAAATAAATAAATAGAAGATAATTTAAAAGAAAAAAAGAGCTGACTCATCCTCCACAGTGAGGAGTGGCTACAATCAGGACAACTTTGTGTCTCCCGTGTCCCCTTGTCCAGTGAGGCCTTCAGAGGTGGGGAAAGAGCATTGCTTGAAAGCCCCCAGAGAAGGCCAGAGCCCAGATAAACCAGCTTTGGTCGCCCTAGAGGGAGAAGGTTCCAGGCTGGCATGCAAGCTCACACAGGTGTGAAAGGTTCCCCTCCCTAGGACACATGATCCAAGGAAGGTTCTCTGGCTACTCTGGGTGTGAACTGGAAGGTCTGTTCAAAGGGATGGTTAGTAAAGCATTCATTCAGTCCTTCAATTAAATCCATCTCATAGCATCAGAGTATGACAGATAGATGAAATTGAAGAGCCTGGGCTTTTGATGCAGTCTGGGTGGAACCTCAGCCTTTCAACAGGATAATACCTCTAGTCATTATCCTCAGATGCCAGCTCTTCTGACAGAGATGGAAACTGAGATGCAAGGAAAGGGAGTGAGAGACACAAGATCACACATGGAATCCAACATCAAAGGCTGGAAAGGACCCAGAGGTTGAATCCCTCATTTTACAGAGGACGAAACTGAGGCCCAGGGAGAAGAAGGGACTTGCCCAAGGTCACACAAGCAGTATCAGAACTGAGATTTGAATCTAGGTCTCCCTGACTCCAAAGCCAGCCCTCAATCCACTAGAGGTAGAAAAGAAACAATCAAAGTTTCTTATGATACATATAATATTGGTTCTAAGGTCAGTCTGAATGAGACTATGGGAACCCCACACCCTCTAGTTTGACCTGCAGCTTTGTTATTCTTACCTGCAAGTGACATCAAATGGGGAACCGGCTGGGATCACGACTTGGTCCCCCAAGAAGCTCAGTTTGGGTTTTATCAGAGTCTCTTCATTATTAGCAAGACCTGGACCAAAGCAAGAGGGGAATTTATTGTTATTATCAATCTTTATAAGTCAGATCAACATTTCATTGCAGATCCATGAATCATTTCATCAAAAACACTAAATAAATATTTATTTACTGACTGGCTGAATTGTGCTCTTCAGGAAAGTAGGATCAGGAGCTGAAAGGGAATAGACCCTTTGAGCCAAGCCCTGTATTTCACAGAAAAGGAAACTGAGGCTCAGGAGTAGGAAGTGATGCACTCAAAGCCACACATAAGATCATTGATCTAGAGCTGAAAAGGACCTTAGAGACCCTCTGAGTCATTTTACAGAAAAGGAAACTGAGGCCTAGAGTCTTCTTGGCTAAGAACACATAGCTTGGAGATTTCAGAACTGGAATTCAAGCCATAAATCTAGGACTCCCATCATTGCACTGCCAGGTCCTATCTAAACTTTGTTTCAGAAGAAGAGGAATCAGTTTGACAAACATTTATTAAATGGTTCCTATGTGTTGAGCCCTGAAAGAATCCCAAAGGTCACTGCTAAACTCAAGGCTTCTTACAAAGGATCACAGAATGCCAGTCTCCCCCTCAACTGACTGCAAGGATCTCAGGAAAGCCCTGTCCTTTTTGGCCCAGCCCATCAAGCCAGGATTGGGCTCCTGGCCCCTGGGGCATGGCCCAGTCACTGTGCCTGGATTGGGCCCCTGGCCCCTGGGTCGTGGCCTAGGTCACAGAGCATAGTTTGGGCCCCTGACCCCTGGGTCGTGGCCCAGGTTACTGAGGCTGGATTGGGCCCCTGATTCCTGGGTCAGCTCACTGGGCTCAAGGCTTCAGGCCAGCTCTCATGGCTCCTCCACAGGACTGCCCTGCAGATACTTGAAGACAGCTGCCATGCATATGCCCTTCATTGCTCCATCCCCCACATCCAACCAAGTCTTATTTTCTCCAGGCTAAAAATACCATGTTCACAGGCCCTTAGATCAAGAGCTGGAGCAATCCACAGAAGCTAGCTAGGCCAAAATCTTCATTTTCTAGAGGAGGAAACTGAGGCCCAGGGATGGGAAGTGATTCACCCAAAGTCACACATAGGATCACCAACCTCACAGGCCATCTAGTCACCCCCCTCCCTCATTTTATAGATGAAAAAGTGAGGCTCAGGGAAGATAAAGGACTTGCCCAAAGTCACACAGTTAGCAAGTGATAGATGTGGGATTTGAATCCAGGACCCCTGACTCCAAGTCCATTGATTTTTCAACTGTACCATGCTGAAATTTTAGTCCTGATTCCATGGTAAGGAGTCCACTTACTATGACCCCGGGGAAGTCACTTTATTTCCCTGAGACTCAGTTTTCTAATCTGCAAAATGTGCAGCAACCCCTATAAAGTGGATTATGCAAGGAAAGATCTTTGTAAACACCGAAGTGCTAGAGCAATGTGGCACTGTTGAAAGAAACTGGGGAAAAAAAGCACCCAAACATTTAACTCCCAGGGGTGGGATGTCAAGTTACCAATCATTTACATTTTATCTGCACCATCAAAGTGCAGAGCTGTTCTACAGGCCTTGATGCTTCCTGGTTCCAGCTCTTCATCAGAACTCCCAGGACCCTTGGGTTAAGGGGCCCATCTCTGGTAGAGGTTGGGTGACTCAAGAGAGAGACCCACCCATCCTTATGCCAGACAGGGCTAGGCAAACCGGCCTGAGCAGGACCTACAGTCTTGGCCCTGGGCCCAGGACAAAGAAACTGTCACCTATCCTTCCCCAACTGCAAGGAAAGCATTCAAGGGATCTCCTTCCCGCCCCAGACCCTTCTCTTGCCATCATGGGCATTTCAGTCCTCTTTGTGGTACGACAGAAGGGGGGTCAGGATTTAGAGGTCTGCCTTTGGGGATGAGTCCCACCTTAGTGATTTACTTGCTGTATGACTATGGGTGAATTACTTCAACCCTTTGGAGACTGTAAATTGAGGGGCAATGGGTCACAGTATCTTAAAGGCCCCTTTCAGCTTAGACATTTTATATTCTCAGGCTCATCTTAGTCCTAATATGATATGATCTTATGGACACACACATACATATTTTCCCCATAGCTCCAGAGCCCGTAGGTATAATGATGACATATTCCAAGGAATTTCTTCCTCTAAGATAGGCTGAATGCTCCCAGGTTGAGGCTCTTTCCAAGTATTAGGACAAGATGTGAGTTACAAGGCCCACAGGTCAGTCAATCCAAACCATTTTCTCTTGCTTACCTCCCTATTTCTGTTGAAGACCCTGCCATCCTTCCCATTATCCAGATTATTCTAGTAAACAAGCTAGAAAATAGTATCACTTCTTCAAGAGATACTGATACTGATCTTGAACTCCTGGGAGTGGCTTCTGCCTTTAACTCTGAGAAGGAGGTAGAGAGTAAACATCGCTAGCTCCAGGTAGGTACCACCCCCCCCCCCAGACTGGGTGCGCAACAGGATGGCAGTGTGTGGTCTATGTGAGAGAGCATGAAGAAATCACCCTAAACCTGGGAAGCCTTCCTGAAAGATGTGGGATTTGAGATGACTTCTGAAGAATGGGTAGGGTTGGAAGGGATGGAGAGGATTTTCCTTGGATAATCATCATAATCAAGATCATAAAAACCATGAGGTGGGTGGAATGCTGAACCGGACTCAGGAAACCAACTTTGAGTCCTGTCTCAGACACTTACTAGTTCCCTCAACTGTAAAATAGGAATCATAAAAGCACTACCTCCCAGAGGTTCTGTGAGGATCAAATGAGGTGATACTTGCAAAGTGCTCCCCAAACCCTAAAATACTACAGAAATATTAGCTATTATTATATTGTTATCTATCACGATCCCCATTTTACAATTCAGGAAACTGAGGCAGACCTTGGTTAAGTGATTTTCCCAAGGTCACACAGCTAGTATCTGAGACGGGATTCAAACTTAAGTCTTCCCAATTCCAAGTCCAAGGTTCTAGGTATTATGCCACTTAGAGGTCGTACAGGAAGTAACATCCAGAATTTGAACAAAGATTTGCCCTCTGACTCCAAATCTTGCTTTCTTTCCATTAGACCACACTGTCTCTCAGTAAATAGATCCCATTAGTATTCCTACATACAAAAAAAATGGCAAAAATAATAGTCCTTGACTTTGAGGTTACATTCTAATGGGGGGGGGGGGCACACCTAAATAAATGTGTCCATACAAGATATATACAGAGTAGATGTCAAGTAATCTCACAGGGAAAGGAGAACTTGGGAGGAGGGGAAGGAAGGAGGAATCTTCTGTATTGCAAATGATTAACAGTCATAATTGCTCTAAATCACTAATACAAAAAGAAACCTAAAGCAAAACAACCTAAGGATTCATCTTACACCTGAAAACTGGCAAAGATGATAAAAGATGGGAATAGTCAATGCTGGTGGGGATGTGAAAAAACAGGCACACCGATACATTGTTGGTGGAGATGGGAATTGGTCTGAGTATTTTGGAATTACACTTAAAAAGTGACCCAGGGATCCCATTGGTAGGTATATACTACAAGGAGGGGAGGAAACAAAATATCCACCACCACATACACCAAAGTATTCAGAAAAAAAACTTTCTATGGTAGAAAAGAACTGGAAACAAAGTGGATGCTCGTCATTTGGGGAACAGCTAAACAAAATGTGGTCCATGGAGGTAATGAAATACTTGTGTGTTGTGAGAAATGACATTCATGAATACAGAGAAGCCTAGAAAGATCTATATGAACTGATGGAAAGCAAAGTAAGCAGAGCCCAAGAAACAACATAGAAAAGGACCACAACAACGTAAATGAGAACAATGAAATAAAACAGGATGCTGAATAACGATAATGACCAAACAGTCTGGGAGAAAAGATGAGAAAATGCCCCTCCCTCCCTATTTTATAGAGGTAGGAAACTATGCACTATTGTTAGACTTGGCTGATAAATTAGGTTGCTAAACTGCTTCTTTTCTTTCTTTTTTAATCTTTGTTACAAAAGGTGGCTTACTGGGGAAAGGAAGGGAAGGGAAGGGAAGAGAAAAGAAGGGAAGAGAAGGGAAGGGAAGGGAAGGGAAGAGAAGGGAAGGGAAGGGAAGGGAAGAGAAAAGAAGGGAAGGGAAGGGAAGGGAAGGGAAGGGAAGAAAAAAGAAGGGAAGGGAAGGGAAGGGGGAAGGGAAGGGAAAGGAATATATTTGGTAATGAAGGTGATGTTAAAAAAGAGAGTATCACTTTAAAACAGTTAGAACTGTCCAAAAGTGGAATGGATTGCCTCGACAGGTAAGAAGCTCCCCATCCTAGAAGGATTTTAGGAGAGACTGAATGACTACTTTTCAAGTATGTTACAGAGAGAATACCTGCTCCATTAAGGATTGGACTAGACGTGGAGATAAAAACAGATCTGTTCCTGACCTCAAGAAACTCACATTCTATTGGAGAATGAGCTACTAGCTAGATAATCTCTAAAGTTCCTTCTAATTCTGAGAATCTGTGACTCAGTGAGGAGGAATGACATCAGAGGAAACAGGAAGTACAGTAGAGAACAGTATTGAGTTTTCAGAGACTGTGGTTATTTTTTAAACTGATTATACACACACACACACACACACACATACACACATATACATATACATATATATAAATTGACAAATACTTGTTTTTCTCTCCATCCCAATTCTACCCCGCTAAGAAAAAAGAACAAACTAAATCCCTATAACAAATATGCACAGTCAGGCAAAACAAACTCCTGAATTGGCCATGCTCAAAAACATATCCCTCATTCTCCATTCTCACTCCTCTGGAATCATGGTTGGTCACTGCATGGATCAGGGTTCTTAATTCTTTCCAAACTATTTACCTTTGCAATGGTGTTAGTTAACACATTTTTCTCCTGGTGCTGCTCACCTCATTTTGTATCAATTCATACAATTCTTCCAAGGTTTCTCTGAAACTGACCATTTCATCATTTCTTACAGCAGAGTAATAATCCATTACATTCATAATATAATAATTTGTTCAGCTATTCCCCAACTGATGATACTACTTGTTTCCAATTCTTTGCCACTACAAAAAGAGCTGCCATAAATATTTTTTGTATGAGGTTTATGATTATAGTGATGCCACTGGTATGTTTAGTTTAGATTTTCTTGTTCACATTCCAAAATGATTTCCAGAAAGGCTAGACCAATTCACAGCTCCAAAGGGTACATCAGTGTGCCTGTTTTCCCACAGCCCCTCCAACACTGATCATTTTCCTTTTTTGTCATCTTTGCCAATCTAATGGATGTGAAGTGGGACCTCAGAGCTGCTTTAATTTGAATTTATAAAATTATTAGTGATTTAGGGCATTTTTCCATATGGCTGTTGATAGCCTGGATCCCTTCCTTTGAAAGTTGCCTGTTCACATCATTTGGCCATTTATCAATTGAATAAGACTAATTATTTTTATTACACTTTAGAAAAATTGGATCATCAAAAGCATTCCAATTATCCCAAGCAGATGCCCAAGGCCACAAGAGTTAATCTCTTAGGCATAAAGATTTTCCCCCAAATTCTGAATGACTGAAAATCATGGAACACCAGGATATTGGAAGAATCACAATTATAAGAGTCCCAGGGAGAAAGATGCAGGATGGATCAACAACACAGACCACTGCCAATTACTAAGGATGCCTTGTATGTGAGAAGCAATATAAAAGATGACACCAAGGATGTGAAGTGATGGGAAAAAGGAGCTGAGCAGGTCATGTGATAGAAGTGTGGATGCCAAATCTCTTCAGAGCTACATAAACATCCAGGAAATATTTCAACTCTCAAAGCAATCAATGCCTCTGGCACACAGGATGGTTGCTTTAAGAAGGAGTTCCAGAAAGATAAAAATGGGACAGGATGGGAGTATATATAGAGGGGCTGTGATCAGCATGGCCCAAAGTACAGCTATAACGTGGAAGAGATGTGTGAGTAATCATCAAGGGTTACCAAGAACTTTCCTCACAATCCCTCAGGGACAGAGAGAGGCAATGCCAGGATCATTCTCCCACTTTGAAAGATGACAAAGAAGAAAAGTGACTTGCCAAAGTGCACTCAGTCAGGAGGATGGGAGTTAGGAGTCAAACGTTGGTCTCCTGACTCTGAAATCCATATTTAAAGCCTCTGATCTCATGACCCTCCAAGGCCTTCAGGAAACTGGGAAACAGTGGGAGATGGTCATCTGCCAGACTTATGCCTGTTTTGCCCAGTGTTGAAGGGGTATTTGAACAGGAGAGGTGGCCCAGGGGCATGTTTTTCAGCAGCCTCACGAAATGTTTTTGCAGGGACAAGGGTTCATCAATGCTGGTATTTATGTTCCTTGAATACCAGTTTGTGGGAGCCTTTGCTTTGGCTGTTGGGAGATGCATCTGGATATATGGCCCTGGCTTGGGGTAGGTGGACAGAGGAAGGAAAGGATGATCACAGACTTGGTAGGATCAAGAGCTGGAAGGCCCCTGAAACATCATCTAATTCAATCCTCTCATTTTATAGATACGGAAACCAAGGCCCAGGGAACTAGGTAACTTGCCTCCTAGAAATTACCTCAGAAGCCATCAAGTCCAACCTCATTTTACAGGGAAGAAAACTGAGGCCTAGAAAGAGCAAGTAGCTTGTCTAAGACTGCATAGCTTGTAAGTGGCAGAAGCAGGTTTTGTAGTTAGGTAGCATTCTTCCAGGGAAGTCAATGGTCCAGAGGAAGATCACAGGGAAAGAAATAGGCCCCAGGCAAGAGCCTCCTCAGATTCTGGCGTGGGGGGAGCAGTGACCTATTCTCACACTTAACCCCTCCTCTAGTACTTTTTTTCTCATCTGAAGGTCACTCAGGGTTTCCAGTCTACTGTCCTATTGACCCAAGTTTTTGCTTTTCTTCAAGGTGGCCTAAGGTGGCCCTAGGAAATGGGCTCACAGATAGCTCTCTTCACATTTATGGGAATTCAAGAGAGGACAGATTACTGTGCCCATTTTACAGATTAGAAAACTGGGGTTCTGAGACAGGAAATCACTTGCCCAGGGTCATGCAACTACTAAGCATTGTGTTTAAAAAAAGTATCTATTGACTAGCATTTTGGCTCTAAGAACAGGCCTCATCTTGCCTCACGTTTTGAATTGTGTTAAAATTGCCAGTTTGTATAACCCTGAGAAAGTTCCTTAACTTCTCTGAGACTCAATTTTCTCATCTGCAGTATGGGTGGGTTTGCACTCACTGGTCTCTAAGCCCCCTCTCCAGTTCTGAATCTGTGATCAGGAACCTGGAGGGGAGAAAGATAGAATAGTAGAACTTTTCTTGGACACCTGCTCCAGAAATGAAGAAGCAAATTGATAGGCAAAATCCAGGGGAACTGAGTCCAGACAGGCTTCAAGGCAAGGTTCAGAGGGCTTCACAGAAAAGTTTTGGTCTGGAACTGCCCCAGGAGCTTAGATGGATGCTGTTCCCATAGTAACCAAAGAGCTCAGAAACAACTTCACCAGGGCAGAGTGTAGGGGTAAGAGTGGGGAGGAAGGAACTAGGGGCAAGTAGAAAGGCCTGCTCCTGGGTCTGCCTATGGGCAAACCAAAGGGAGAGATGAGACCCACCCCCAGAAATGGCGAGGGAACTAGCCTCAGAATCGGGAAAACCTTCATTCCTATCCTGGCTGTGTGACCCTGGGAAAGTCCTATAACCTCCCAGTGCCCTCTTCAAGGCTAGAATTTGGAGAGCAGGTGTTGAGATGCATTGGGAAAGGAAGTTTCCTTCCCTGGAGTTCCCCAGATCAATGGAATCACAGGGCCAATCCAAAACATGATACCATCATAAAGCATATAAAAGTGTGACTGATTAGTATGATCACATCCAGATCACTTCCTTTATACCACACCCCAGCTAGATAATCAGTGAAAGCCTTCTAGGTCCTATTTTACAGAGGAGGAAACTGAGACTTGAGATAGGAAGTGAGGACCCAGTCCATTGTATGTGACTTTGTAGTATAGATTATAAGCAGGATTTGGAGTGATAGAAGGGACATTGGACTGAAGTCTTGGACTTGGTCAAAGTTTCCACATTCTGTATGTAGCACAATCTAAGATGAAGGTGAGTGATTGTGGCTAATTAGTTGATACTAATAAATTGAAAAGAAACTCAAGAACACGGGTGGGGTGGTGGTAGGGGAGAGAAGATTAGGGTATGTGCTAAGGAGCTGCTTCAGAATGCCTGTCTCCTTGCTGGCAATTCATAAGACCGGAGAATGTTGGCTGAGCTGGATAGAAACTTACAGCAGAGCACTGCATCTGGATGAGTCCTTAGAACAACGAATCTGAAGTGCTGCACTTTAAAGGGACCTTACAACTTACAACTGAGAAGGCCCAAGGAAGAGGGAACGTCAGAGCTGGCAGGGGCCTTAGAACAGAGGTCAGAGCTGGCAGGGGCCTTAGAACAGAGGTCAGAGCTGGGAGGGGTCTTAGAACAGGGAATGTCAGAGCCCTTGGAACAGAGAAGATCAGAGCTGGGAGGCACCTCAGAACAGAGGACATACAGAATTCACAGGACATGGAATTCTTTTGGGAAGAATTCTAAACAAAGACCAGAAAAGGGAAAAGGTGGAAAGCATCTTGACAAAGCTCTGTTTCCCCACGCCTCCTCATCGGAAACAGAGAGTGGGTGCACCCCGTGAGGATGCAGGCTAAGATGCTTCCTTGCCCGGCCAACTCAAGCTGAGCTAAGAGGCTGGGGGTGGATGGATAGGTCTACAGAGCCTCTCACTTCCCTGGTAGCTTGCTCTGAAGCTAAGCCCAGGGTCAGCATCTGGTGGTTTTCAAGCATACTTTCTGATGTGAGTCTTTAGACTAAGCTGAGAACAATTCTCATGAACAACCACCAATCCCTGGTCAACTGAGCACTCAAAAGTCAACTCCAGACCTTAGGGAGCTGGGTCGTGGCCCAGGCAGCAGCCCTTGACCTCCTGATTGAGGGAGAGGGTGACCAGTGTGGTGATGGCCACTGAAGCCAGAAGCCTGGATCTTCAGGGGGGAGGGTCACTATTTAGGGAGCAGGGCCAGGTTTCTATCCCCAGCAATGAGCACTCATCTTGGCACTACTGAGCAAAATTTCCAGGCGACAAGGAATCCGAGCTGAGGCCTGGACGAGCAGATAAGTGGCCAGGTCTGCAGGCCATGTCATTTACTGATCTGATTTCTGCCTAGATGGCCTCTGGGTCCTCCTTGCAGAGGGACAGAGACTGGCTTTCATGAAGATGCTGTGTATATTGGGGGAGGAGGTGGATGAGACACAGACACATTACCTAAACTCCTGACAGTAACCCTGAGGGAAGCTGAACTGAAAAGAATGCCACTTTCAGAGTGCAAGGGCCTAGATTCAAATCCCGGCTGTGCCACTTCTATCTACATGACCTTACAAGAGTCACTTCCTTGGGCCTCAGTTTCCCCTTCTGTAAAATGACGAGGTTAGATGTCATGGACTCTGAGGTCCCTTCCAGCTCTAGAAGGAGGATCCCATAAAGAGAAAAATGTCATGTACCACAGCTAACCCACTGCACATTTCTCAAAATCTGATCTTCCACTCATTTCCCTACTTTCCCAACATATGACTCTTCATGGAGAGGGACTCTTTTGGGGAGAAGGATGAAAGGGCTTGAGACAATCACCCAAATTCCCAATGAGTCAATCGACAAACACTAAGAATGTACCCATTATGCATCAGGCACTGGTGCCAGATGCTAGACATAAAAAGACAAAAATGAAATAAGGCCTGCCCCATAGTAATTGACTTGGATTCTCTCAGGGAGAAACCATGCACACATACAGATATATACAGAATCTACATAAAGGGAGATCATGTCTGACTGGGAAAGGACCTCAGAGACATACTGCCCAACCCCCTCATTTTTCAGGGCCTAAATTGGAGCTCTCTTCCTGACTCTCAGGCCAGTGGCCTTTCAACCAAGTAGATGAAGTTTGGTCTCCCTGTGGGACAAAGGGCACTGTCCCCTGGTCTCATGACTCGGGGCAAACAGCTAAGCAAGGAAGGGGGCCCTTGGGTCTCCCAAACACACTAATTCCTCAAGTCCCACCCCAGAGAAAGATTAAGCTGCTTGACTTTCCAGGGAAATGAGAGTTCTGGGAATGGGCAAGGAAAAGGCCTCTCTTGCGTAGACATTCCCTGTCCCCCCACCCCAACTTCTGAAGGGCAACAGAGAATCTACATGTCTGGGAGGATGTCTCTCTTCCTCAGGGAAACAAGTACTTGCAGAGGCCCAATCTCCAACCCTCTGGGCCTCAGGAAAGTTTGAGAAGTCAGAGAAGACAAGTCTCAGGGGAACAGAAATGAACCCTGGTAGGGATGGGAAGACACAGGTAGTCTCAGCAAAGCACTCCTTCCAACAGAACAGGAGCCATCCTCCTTCCTTCCTTCCACCAGAGCTGACTGACCATGGGTAGGAGGTTTTCAATCAGTTCTCTGGGCCTGGGTCAAGGCCAGACCCTAGGGCCCACCAGATTAGCATTCCTTTCTCTACTCTCATCATCCTGTCAATAGCTATCAGACTCTCTTCCATGACTCCTTCCCTAGGAACATCATCATCTGCCTTCTAAACCTCAGGCCCTGGGCCAGTTCCCAACATTCCTCTGGGAAGGTGCATGGGAGAGAGCTGAGCAACCTTGGGCCAGCTGCTTGATCTCTCTGGACCTCAGTTTTCTCCCTACACTGAAGGATTTGGGGATGGGAAGTGGTCTAATCAGGGATAGGGAACCTGTGGCTTTGAACTACACATAGCATTCTAGGTCCTTGGGTGCAGCCTTTTGACAGAGTCCAAGTTTGACAGAACCAATCCTTTTATGGAGGGGATTTGTTCTGTGAAATCAGGACTCAAAGGGCCACCCTAGAGGACCTAGAGTGGATTTGTTCTGTGAAGTTTGGATTCAGTCAAAGGGCCACACTTGAGAACCTAGAGTGCCACATGTGGCCTTGAGGCTACAGCTTTCCTCCCCCCTGGATGGTCTTAAATGTCCATCTTTAAGCTCCAACATTCATGCTGTGTCCTAGGATGGAGAAGGCAATATAGGGCAATATAGGAATGATTTAGAGCCAGAGAACATAGGTTCAAGTCCTAGCTTTACCTCGTTGGAGGATTTCTGGGGTTGAGGGAGAGTCATTTCACCTCTCGGGGACTTAGTTTTCTCATCCGTAAAATGAGATCTTTCCACCATGACTGAAATCTATCCCTTCCAACTCTGAATCTCTCTATCCCCTGTAGAACTTTGTCCCAAAGTAGTAAGATGTAGTCAAATGGCCTAGCTTGGGTCCTCCATGGCAGAAAGGGCCACTGCTCTGATGAAGACTATTATGTTCCTGGGTGAGAGTATGAGTGAGTACTTTCCTGAAGTCTATCAAGCCTGATCTAAACTCTTTCCAAGGGAAGAATGTCCCATTCTTTCTCAGCCAGGCCAACCACTGGGGTAGACAAATAAAAGTTAGGCCACATTATCAGAAGACAGTCTGTCTACCCAATACCATGGTGTCAGTTCTGCCTGGGGACCAGCTCCCACGGTGCAGGTCAGCCTAGAGTGAGTGACACCCAGAGAACAAACCCTAGTTATTAACAGAGAAATGAGGGGAAGGAAGCAATTGCTTTTTGTTTGTGGCCTTCTTCTGGACAAGGACATAGAAGGATGGGGCCAAAACAACCCAGGCCCTGTCCTAGGGCATCCCTGGCAGCTGCTTCTCATTGACATAATATCCTTGGTTTCCATGGGTTGAATACCAGAGGGAGATGGCAAGAAAAATGCAGAATCAGTATCATCAAGACCCTGGAACCCAGCTCAGTCCAGTGAGGAGAGTCCAGGCTCAACAGACTGATGACTAGAAGGGGAAGGGGAAGGGATATGTTTTGTATTTGTGCTATTTACACATGTCATTAAAAAACTGAAAAGAAGTCTGGGGCCTAGGAAAATCTGTAATCAAGCAAAAGTGAGAAGAGACTCAAGTGAGCAGAGGGGATCAGAGAATAGAACTGGGAAAGGAGCTCAGCTCCTGACTCTGCCACTTCCTGGTGGTGCGACCCTGGGCAAGTCACTTCCCCTTAGCCTCAGTTTCCCCCTCTGTAAAATGAAAGGGTTGGACTAGATGGCCTCTAGGGTCTTTCCAGCTGTAGATGTGGAAGCCTATGTGTGACCTTGGACAAGTCCCTTCTCCTTGGACCAGTTTTGGTTGTTGTTGAGTCTTTTCAGTCATGTCCAACACTTTGTGACCCCATTTTGGGGTTTCCTTGGCAAAAATACTACACTCATTTGCCATTTGCCTCTCTAGCCCATTTTACAGATGAGGAACTGAGGCAAACAGGGTTCAATGACTTGTCCAAGATCACACAGCTAGTGTCTGTAGCAACATTTGAACTCAGGTCCTCCTGACTCCAGGGTTGGTGCTCTATCCACTGCAAGCCTCTAAAGTTTTTCCAGCTCTAGATCTTGGAGCCTGTGATTCATAAAGATGTTGGCCTAGATCATTTGAACCCCAGAAAGGTCACATGAGTTAGTGGCAGAGTTGGGAGTCAAACCACAGTCTTTCCAACCTACATTATACCTGATCCTTGGCCTTCTAGAGTAATCCTGGAAGACCCCAATGGGTTTAGGATGAGTGGATCCAACAAGAGGGAGATTACTCCCTGAGATCCCCTCCTCCCCACTTCCACACACCTTCTGATCCCCTTTTCCACCTGGGAAAACCTGGAATTTAAATTGCTATTGCGCCTTAAGGGCTGAGCCAGACTTGGCCTATATCTCTGGTTATGACTATCTGGATCTTTTGACTAAAGTGGCAAGCCAATTCAGTCCCACTCCCAGCAAGAACCATTTCCTTCCTTATCTGACCAGGTGTTGGGATTGACCAGTCCTTGAGCTGAACTATCCCACCCTTATGAGCAATTATTTGACCAGAAAAGTGGACTGACCAAATTAACTTCTAATTGTTTAACCAATTAAACAACTGGTTGATTGCAATTGACCCGTTAAGACAGAATAACTAGACAAACTCAAAGGGGCCAATTCAAACAGCAGGTCCTTTCTGTCAGTCCAAACAAGCAGTTCCAAGTGAAAATGATTGGCCAAAGAGGCCCGATCCCAGAGAAAGGCCCTCCACCTCTGAAGAAAATGCCAAAGGAACAGTGCCCACACCTGCCTTCTGGGAACTAGCCTGGGATTGCCCAACTAGCCAGGCTGACTCCAGACATCACGCTTTACTAAATCATGAAATAAGCCTCTGAGGCCACCTCCTGACCCCTGGAATGTTGCATCTGCCCGGTTTTCATTTGGGCCTCATCCACTCTTAGCCACTTCAGGCCCCCTCCACTGAGACCTGGGGCTGCCAGTATCTTCAATCATGGTTTTCACAAATGTCAGTGCAACAAATAAGGGGCTTCAGAAGGAGAGGGCTCGGCCAAAAGCCAAGCCCCATTGCACTTTGCTTCCACAAAGTCAGGATGGCATTTCTGGGGGAGCCCCATAAAGAATGCCAGAAAGAACACAGCAGCCCAAAGGGCAGATGGAAGCCAAACCAAAGAATAGTAATCTAGGAAGGCAGGTTTGCTGTCTGGGTGACCAGCTGGGGCTGCTGCTCATGATTTCCCTTTGCAAGACCTCAGCACTGGGGAAGAAACATCGACATTTGCCAAAGGGGGCCTCATTAAGTTCTATTCATCTTGACACAACTCAGCCCACGTTCATTTGTGTGTTGGGCAGTAGAGATGAGAAAATGTTGGACCCCAGAGACAGAATGTTTTTCTGTCCCTCTTAATTAAAACCATAGCATTAGAAGATGTTAGAGCTGGTAGGAGTCTCAGATCATCTCCTCCAGCCCCCTCTTTTATGGCTGAGGGAGCTAAAGCCCAGGATATCAAATGACTTGTCTAAGATCACACAGCTAGCATACAGTAGGCCTGGGACTCTAATCTTAGTCTTCTCCACGTCATAGTTAATGGTGCTTCCCCTACCCCCTACTCCTGACCCTGACTCCCCCAGTGGCGATGGCTCTTTGTCTCCTCCCACTCTGGATTTGCTGGAAAGAATGGCAGGCACTAGCTGGATGCCAGGGGTGCCATTTCCAGCACCCTAAAGGCCAGTCTAAGCCCAAATACTGTGTATTTTTTTGTAATTACTCTCTATATACTTATACAGGTTTATGTTGACTTCCCTTGATAGAATATAAGCTCCTTCAAGGCAGGGACCATTTCACTTTGTCTTTTATTCCCAGCTAGTACAATGCCTGGTACAGATAGGCAATGGAAGGATGGATGAACAAAAGGATGGATGGATGGACAGATGGAGAGAGGAAATGATGGATGGATGGAAGGATAGGTGAGCAGATGGGTGGATGGACAGATGGATAGGTGTATGGATGAGTGTATGGATAGATGGGTGGATGGATGGATGGGGACCTGGACTATATGTAAGGTTTATGAGAGCAAGGGCTATTTCATTTGTTTGTCCTTGTTTCCCCAACACCCAGAACAGTGTCTGGCGCAGAGTAGACACAACACAATGGTTGTTGATTGCCTGATTTGGTCCTAGCTAGGCCCTGAGATCCAACAGCTCCTTTGAGTTCTTCTCCGCAGGAGGATGTCAGCATTGTGGGAACCTTTTTCCAAGCAATCCTTCCCAGTCTGTTAATGAAAGATAGTCACTCTGACTGAAACAAGTCTGGGTCAAAATGATCACCTTTTGTAAGATGGGTGGAAGGCTGCCAGAAGAAATCCAAACAATCTCCTTTGAGCACCACTATTTGGTGCTCGTTAGTTTTGAATTCAGAAAGAGTGGCCTGCTCAAGCGCAGGGTCCACAAACTACCAGGAGGTTGGAGCCTGACTGCCAGGAGATCTTATAGGTTTCTACTGCAGCTTAGATGCTTAGAAAATAGCCATTCCCTTCCCTTCTCCCACTTCCTAGCAGATATTCAAACTAATTGTTGTTGCCATTTGCACCTCTCCATTGATCTGGTCACATCACTCTTCCACTCAAAAATCTGCAATGGCTCCCTACTGCTTCCCAAGCAAAGCTCATACTCCCTTGCCTAGAACTCAAGGCCCTCCACAATCTAGCATGCTCCCAGTAGCCTTGCTCTGCCGATGCTCCCCAGGCACCTTACCTTCACGCCAATGAGACAACATATTCTCTGCTTTGCCTTTGCTTCACACAGTTTCTGTGGCCTGAAATGCCCTTCCTCTCATCCTTGTTACTGAATTTCCAACCATTCTTTAAAGTTTAACTCAAATGCTGCCTTTTTACCAAAAGCTTTCCTTGGTTTCTGCCATCAATCAGAATCTACCTCTCTCCCCCAGATTTTACAACATTTTGTCTCTCATGTATAGATCATGTAATGTGCCATGTGCCTGTGTCCTGTCCAAGTCTTATTGAAGTTTTTCTTCTCTCTTAACCCCTAACACTCTACAAGGAGGAGCTTAAAAAATAAATGTTTGGTGAATAAATTAATATTTTGATGAACATTTCCAGGAAAGAAGGTTGGCATTCCTGGTGTGAGGAAAGGATATGAGCAAAAGTGCACAGGGAGGAAAGTCCAGAGTGTGTTTCAAAGTGAACAGATGCATTTGGCCTGTGGAGAAGCCATGAGGAACAAGGCCAAAATGTCAAGATGGAGACATATAGAGGGTCTCACAGTCAAGCTGAGGAGTCTGGATTTTATCATGTCATATTTGCAACAAGGAGTCAGGGAAGGTGGCCCACGTAGACACATGTGAAAAGTGGATGAGACTCACAGTCAGAAAACCAAGGTTTCTACTCTGACTCCAACTTCTGCCCAAAGTCTACACTACCCATGACACAGATGCACAAGTGGCACTTAGCAGTTGAGTCTGGGATAAAGAATGCAGGACTTTGAGTCACAATACCTGAGCTCCAGGAGGAGGGAGGCCCACTTAATTCCTGTGTAACTTTAGGCAAGTCACTTCACAGAATCCCAGAGCTCCCTTAAAGGACCCTCAGCTAGTCCAGCAGGGAATCTCCTTTGAGCCACCCTTGGCAAGTGATCACCCAGCCACTGCTTACAAATTTTGGAGTCAAGGGAGCTCGTCACCTCCTGAGGACAGCACCTCCTGCCCATCACGGAAGCCTGTCACATCCTGAAGACAGTGCCTCCTGTCCACCACCTGAGGACAGCGCCCCCTCCAATCACCTTCTGTGGGAGCCCTCCTTCCCATCATAAAAGCTCTAACTGAGAAGATCTGTCCCTTACATCCAACCTCAGTTTGCCTCTTTTCATCTTCCTGGAGTCAAGTGCTATACATATAATTGCTCTTCAAGGAATTTTCCTTTCAGATACTTAAGGTCATTATCATACCTCACCTACATCTTCTCCTCCCCAGGCTTACCACTGCCAGATACATCCATTAATCTTCATGTGGCATGAACTGAAGGCCATGATTCACCATTTTGGCTACCATCTTAATCATTCTCCTGAGCTTGCCAATGTCCCAAAAATGTGGCACCCAGAAATGAATACAAAGAATGAAATGTGGTCTGACCAAGGCAGAGTAGGGTAGGCTTAGAATCTTTCTGCATCATGGTCTTTCTTCATCCAGCCTAAGACCAGAGCAGTTTTCTTGGCTGTGTATCATATCGCTGAAAAATGTGTTTGCTGTCCACTAAAACCCTCCTATCTTTTTCAAGTGAGTTGCTATCTAATCATCTCTACTCACCCCACCAACATTATGCTTGTAAATTCTGGTTTCTGAACCCAAGTTGAAGGCTTTACATCCATCTGTGCCAATGGAAATCCAATGCTGACTATACCACATTGTCTCCCTTTTCCTGAGCTCACCCAGGATAGATATTGAATTTTTCCAAAGGATGTTTGTTACTAGCAGCTAAAGCAGAAGACTCAAATAAACTCCAGGGCTCAAACCCCAAACTGCGAGAACTGTGAGGCAACAGACCTTGGAAGATGGTGGAAAGGTAGGGATGAAGCTTTAAGCTCAAATAGCTGGGTATTTTTAGCATGACTCCCTTAGAAATACAGCTACTTTTTTTCAGTAAAAACAAAATTTAAACCAAAGTCAACAAAAACAAGACTGACCTAGCAAATCTACAGTACAGCAATGAATAAAGTATGTGCAAAGTTAGTCCCGTTGAATTGGCGAACATCTCAACTCTACAATAGTACCATCTGCCATTGTCCCCATCAGTAGGCCAGCATAGCTCAGGACCCAGATGAGTGGAGTTGGCACACTCTGTCTGAACATGCAGTTTCAGAGTGGAAGTTAAAGCGAACAGGCTTTTCGTTCTATTTTTCAACAGTATTTATTTCGTTAAGTATGATATAATACTTCATCTCCTCCAAAAGTTGCTTCTTTTAAAATATTGAAGCAAGTCAAGAAAAGATAGCTTGAGATTTTCAACAATTTAAATTTGTCTTAAATTATTATCATCTTTGATTCTTTGAAGGAAAATAATATCCCTTCCTGATTGAGTAAATCTGTAACTAGTTTGAAGAGAAAATTGCCTGGAGGAGCTGAATCTAGTAAAAGCGATGACAACAGCAACAGTTAAAGTAGCAGAGATGCTGGAACACAAGGCCAATTTCAGATCTGATAACCCACTATATGCATCACTGGGATTCACAAGTACTATTTCTAATGGAGAAGAAAGGTCAAAGGAGTCATTCCCCAATTGATAAATGGTTAAAGGATATGAACAGGCAGTTCTCAGATGAAGAAATTAAAGCTATCTATAGTCATATGGAAAAATACTCGAAATCACTATTGATTAGAGAAATTCAAATTAAAACAACTCTGAGGTACCACATTACACCTATCAGATCAGCTAACATGACAAAACAGGGAAATGATAAGTTTTGCAGGTGTGGGAAAATTGGAACACTAATGAATTATTGGTGGAGTTGTGAACTGATCCAACCACTGTGGAGAGCAATTTGCAACTATGCCCAAAGGGTTCTTTGATCCAGCAACACCACATAAAAAAGTGAAAAGTATCCACATGTTCAGAAATATTCCTGGTATGTATGGGTCCTTTAAATGCATCAAAGCTAATAAATTGAAATGACATTTTGAGAGTAGACATACAGAATAAATGGTCAAGACAAGATCATTTTTCCAGAGATCATCAGATCATAGATTTAGAACTAGAAGGGAATCTGGAGTTCCTCCAGGTGCAGGATTACAGGGTGTCAGGGCTGGCAGGGACTTAGAGGCCATTAGGTCCAACCTCCTCATTTTGCAAATGAGGAAACTGAAGCTCAAAAAAATGAAGTGACTTACCTAGGATCATAGAGCTAGTATTTCAACCAAGTTATGAACACAGATCTTTATGCTCAATGTTAAAATATCAATTAGCCAATTGATTAACAGGAATTTATTATTATAAATAATGTAATATATTAAATAATATAAATTTTATATATTTTAATTTTATATTTACTTACTTTGTATATTTTATTTTATGTATTTTAAATATATTTAAATATAAGTATATTAAATAATATAATACACTCTACACATAAAATGCATAGAGCTCCAGACTTGAAAGTCAGGAAAACCTGAGTTTGAATCCTGCCTCACTTACCAGTGGTATAACCCTGGGCAAGTCACTTAACTGCTCTGTGCCTCAGTTTCCTCATCTGTAAAAATAGGGAGAATAATAGCACCCACCTCATAGACTTCTTGATAGGATCAAATAAGATAACATATAAAACACTTCATAAATCTTCAAGTGTTAGAGAAATGTTAGCTATTCTATAATAATCACAATCATAATACTAATTTTCTAGGTACTGTCTAAGCTCTGGGGATATAGAGAAATGCAAAAACTGCTCTTGCTCTCAAAGAGCTCACTGTCCAAGGTGATGAGACAACATGTAAATAGTGAGGCACATAGAAGTTAGATCTAGAGTAGATCATTGGGTGGTAGGGGGGATGGGACAAAGAGATAGAGATGAGGGGAAAGGCATGGGGGACAGCCAGGCAAAAAGTTTGGAAACAGGAGGAGGGCTGTAACATGGAGGGATTGCAAGCAGGTCAATGTACCCAGATCAGAGGATAGAGGGGGAGTAAAGTAGATAGAGTCTAGAACACATAGATTCTGAGAGCTGTTATCTACAGATGTCAATGAGCTGGCTCACAATTATTCTTTCCTCCTGAACTGCTGCCCAATAACTAGGGGCCATTAATACAGAATGATACCCCTTCAAACACCCTAACCTTCCAGTTCCTCAACTTATCCTCTTCCTGTGACTTTCTCCTCCATCCCACCTCAGCCACACACACACAGAGTTGTATCCTTGTTTGACTTCTATCATGAACTGTGAAATCCCTTTATCTGATCACAATTTGGGGTCATTGCACTTCTCCCTCTGCCTTGCAACCCCAAACTCTCTTCTTCATTCTCATTGTTACCTCTTTCCCTTAGTTCTTTCCCAGGTCATCACCCCTGCACTGGCTACATTCTATTCCCTTCCCAGTCTTGACCCTTTGGTAAATCATTTCAACTCTGTATGTACTGTCATCTCCTCTTGAGTCTCTCACCCCCTTAATCTATTACAGATTTGGTCCTGCCAAACCTCAAACTTGGACTACTCCCACCATTGTTCCTACACATGAAGCTGGAGAAAATCAGGAAGCTGTCCTGACTGGGTCCACTACTGATTTTTGTTAAAGAACCTTATCTGGGCCCTCACTGTTGCAAAGCAATCCTATTAGACCTCCCTAATCACTTCACTCTCCCACTCACCACAACAGTTTTTCCAAACCTTTTCAACCCTTCTTAAACTTCTAATAATTCCTCCTCCTGAACCCAGCTAAGAAATTTGCTTCCTATTTTACTGAAAAAAACTGAGGACATCTCGAATCATTCAGACACCTCTCCACTCTCTATCGCCCCATGAAGATATAACTCTATGAATCCCATCTTGATGCTGATGATCCCCAAATCTACCTATCTATCCCGGACCTCTCTGCTGACCCCCACTCTCACATCTCCAACTGCCTTTTAGACATCTCGAACTGGATTCCAGAAGACATCTGGAAGCCCTGCAGTGGCTTCTTCTAGCACCCAATTAGCTGTCCCCACTCCCACCTCAGAAGCTGTCATTGGTGTTTTTAAGAACTTAGTGTTGGCTTGTCCTCATTCCCGACAAATAGATTCAATCTTGGCTTTGGAGAGCAAAAACATCTCCCAGCCTAAGCAACAAGGCAAGGAGCATCCAGGAGGGAAACCAGTTCTTGATTCAAAACAGATTTAGCCATCAGAAGCACATTTTTTTCCCCTGATGGCTGAATTCAACTGCTCCCACACTCTTCCCCCCCTTCCACTCCTCCACCTCGCCTGTCACTAAGGAGAAAGAGGAAGGAGCTTCCCCTTTCCCTAGCCTGGTCTCACTGAGGCCTGGTCTCCCTAGGAAAAGGCCATCCTGTAGACCCAGGTACACAGTCTCCTCACAGGCTGGGTCGAGTTGCGGCCTCCTCCCTCTGCAGAGGCAGCAGCAACTACTCTGGCTGAGAGTCCAGAATCCTAGGTCTGAATCCTGGCTTGGCCATTTGCTTGCGGTGTGACTATGGGCCATTCATCTCCTGTCTCTGGCCTTCCCTTGCCCCTAATATGCATCTCCAGGAGGTGACACAGGATGAACTCAGATGCTCCCAAATCTAGCCCAGCACCATGTGAATGAATTTTGTGCTCCTTTGGAAGCTCTGGGCAGTGCTGGGGAGCCTCGAAAGTTGACTAGTGAGGAGTTTTCTTCTTTAAAAAAAATTCTTTATTCTGAACTTAAGAATTAAAATAAATATTTCCATAACAAAGTAGAAGAGAAAAAAAGGGGTATTGGACATGAAACTGCAAATTCATTCATTATGTACAACCTGCTTTTCCTTTTATATATATATATATATATATATATATATATATATATATATATATATATATATACACAATAAAATTGTTATATAATTTTCTTTTTTCCTTCCCCTCCACCCTAGAGATGGCCACCATTAGACACAAATATGTGTGTGTAACCAATTCATCTATTGGTTTTCTCTCTGGATGCAGATAGCATCTTCCTTCATAGCTCCTTCATTGTCAATTTGGGTATTTATAATAGTCCAAATGACTTGGTGGCTCAAAGTTACTCTTAAAACAATATTGTGCTTGCTGAATACAATATTCTCTTGGTTCCACTCATTTCACTCTTCACTATTTCATGGAGGTCTTTCCATGTTTTTTTTTTTCTAAAATCATTGAGCTCATCATTTCTTATAGAACAATAGTATTTCATCACAATCATATACCACAACTTGTTCATCCATTCCCCAACTGATGGGCACCCCCGCAATTTCCAGTTCTTTGCCACCACAAAAAGAGCTGGTATAAATATTTTAGAACATGTAGGTTCTTTTCCTTTTTCCCTGATCATCTTGGGAAACAGACCTAATAGTGGTATTGCTGGATCAAAGGGTATAGACAGTTTTTATAAATCTTTGGGCATAATTCCAGATTGCTCTCCAAAATGGTTGGATCAGCTCACAGATTCACCAACAGTGAATTAATGTGCCAATTTTTCATACCTCCTCCAATATTTGTCACTTTTTCCTTTTATTATTTTAGCCAATATGGTGAGTGTAAAATCACATCCCAAGGTTGTTTTAATTTGCATTTCTCCAATCATGATTTGAAGCATTTTTTTCATAAATTGTTTTGATTTCTTCATCAAAAAACCACCTGTTCACGTCCTTTGACCATTTATGAATTGGGGAATGACTTGTATTCTTATAGATTTGAGGAAGTTCTTTATATATTTGAAATATGTGGCCTTTATCTGATAAACTGTATATAATATATTTTTTCCAATTTTCTGTTTTCCTTCTGATCTTGGTTACATTGGTTTTATTTGTTTTGGTTTTATTTATTTAAAAGGCTCTTTTAATTTAATGTAAATGAAATTATCCATTTTACACCTCCTAATGTTCTCTATCTCTTGTTTATTCATAAGTTGTTCATCTGTTCATAAGTCTGATAAGTAATATTTTCCATGTTCTTCAAATTTTCTTGTAATATCTCCCTTGATATCTAGGTCATGTATCCATTTTGACCTTATCTTGGTACATGGTGGAAGATACTGGTCTATGCCCAATTTCTGCCAAACTGCTTTCCAGCTTTTCCAACAATTTTTTTTTTACCAAATAATGAATTTTCATCCCCAAAACTTAAGTCTTTATACTTGTCAAACCCAAGGTTCCTATAGTCACGTGTTGCTGTAAATTGTATATCTACTCTGTTTCATTGATCTACCTTTCCATTTCTTGGCTGGTACCGGATAGTTTTGGTAATTACTGCCTTATGAAATAGTTTAAGATCTGGTACTGCTAAACCTCCTTTCTTTATGTCTCTTTCATTGGTTCCTTTGACATTCTTTACCTTTGGTTCTTCCAAATAAATTATGCTACTATTTTTTCTAATTCAGTAAAAATATTTTTTAGTAATTTAATTGGAATGGCATTGAATATATAGATTAATTTAGGTATTTTTTTCATTTTTATTATATTGGCCTTGACTACCCATGAACAATTAATCTTATTTTATTTGCACAGAAAGTTTTTTAAAATTTTATATTTTTTTTATCATTGATGGTTCCCATGTTTCTTTTGGCAGGTGTACTCCCAGGTATTTTACACTGTCTACAGCTGTCTACTGTTCTTTTAATTGCGGCATCTCTTATTATCTCTTTTTGCAGGGTTTGTTGGCAATATATAAGAATGCTGATGATTTATGTGAGTTTACTTTATATCCTGCTACTTTGATAAAATTATTGTTTCAACTAACTTTTTAGTTGAGTCTTTAAGATTTTGTACATCATTATATCATTTACAAAAAGAAATAGATATTTTTGTAAATATTCTTCAATTTCACTTAAATTGTTAAATTTATTAGCATAAAATTGGGCAAAATAATCCCTCAGAATTGCTTTGATTTCGTCTGTTTTAGTGGCATATTTACTCTTTTCATTTTTAATACTAGTGACTGGTGTTCTCTCTTTTTAAAAATCATATTAACCAATGGTTTATCTACTTTATTGGGTTTTTTCATAAAACTAACTCCTAGTTTTATTTATTAGTTCAACAATTTTCTTACACTCAATTTTATTAATCTTACCTTTAATTTTTAGGATTTTTAATTTAGTGCTTTGTTGGAGATTTTTTGTTTGTTCTTTTTCTGATTTCTTTTAATCGTATACCCAATTCATTGGAGTGCTGGTGAAGAGTTTCCAAGAGCCACAGCCCCTACTGGTTGAAGCCCTAGGAAAGAAGGACCAGTCTGTGTCTGTTCATGGTACAGGATTTCCTTCCTGTCTGTCTGAGGCACTCTGCTAACTGTATGACCTTGGACAACTCACTGCCACTCTCCTGTGTGAAACAAAGGAGTCTGCAGTTTTTTACAGCTTGAACTCGTAAGATGTTGTGAGGACTGCTCAAAGCCCCCAGTGCAGAGACTGGTCCAAGCCTGGGGCAGCAGGAAGGAATCCCAGAATCTCTGGGGAAGAAGGGACCTCACAGGCCAGTTAGGCCAACTTGCACCTGAACACGAATCATCTGTAAAAGTAACCAGACGTCCAGACAAGGCATGAAGACCTCCAATGAAGCCGCCACCTCCTGAGGCCACCTATTCCGCTTTTGGACAGCAATTTCTCCTGATGCAGAGTTTCAATTTATTTCTTTGCACTTTCCAAGTTGAAATGCTCCTAGCACATACTGCCGCCAAGCTAAATCTGACCCAATCTAAACCCTTCCAGCACGTGAACAGAGACATCATGTCCTGATTCTCCACGTCTCACTGATAAATAAGCCCTGTTCCTCCAACATACCATGGAGGGAGGCCCTTTCTATCTGGATTGTTCTCCTATCTTATCAATGTTCCTCCTAAACTGTGTTTTCTGAACAGAACCTAAACCTCCAGGTGGTGGAGGTATATATGCTCTAGTGGACCAGGGGGCCACAGTCTGAATGTGAGGACCCTGTGGTGGAGTGGAAAGAACACTGGATTTGGATTCAAAAGATCTGGAGTGGAATCATGACTTGTTACCTGTGTGACTTTGGCCCCTCCCTGAGCCTCAGTTTCCTCCCCTGTAAAATGAAGGGATTGTAGTAGCTGGCCTCTGGGGCCTCTTCCAGATCTCATTCTAGGAGGAAGACCAAGAGGGATGGAGGAAGAAGAGAAAAATTGGAAGCCAACTCCAAAGTAGTTACTCAACAAGCCAAGAAACACTTAGTAAGTGCCTACTCTGCACTGCCTCCATCACCACGAGTCTCCACAGCATGGCTCATCAGGCCAGGACACTTCATGCCTTCCTAATAAAGCATGTGGGGGGAACTTCAAGTCTCTGTAGTCAGGGCTCCCCATCTTTAGTCAGGCTCAGCATCGCTCAGGAGGCCTGTGAAGCAAAAAGGACTACAAGGTATGTGGAGATCTGGTTCAAAGTAGGCCTCTGCCCCTCCTCAACTGGGGGCCCATAGTCTCTGTGAGAGAAGTTTCATCAGGGATCTGATGGTCTCAGAGATCCCTGTCCTCTTCAATAATGGGGGCTAATGCTTGCCTGCCTGAGCAGAGCCCTGGTGGGAGAAGGAGGTGACAAAAGGGGTGGGCAATAGCCCAGGCAGCACAACCAAGGGCTGGCAGCAGGAACCGTCTGCTCTCCTCGGGAGAGAGCAAGGCCAAGACGATAGGAAAGCAGCTGTTTCTGTCCCATCGCCTTTGTTTAGCACCTGAATTGCTTTCCCAGGCTCTGCAGCCCCCAGGTCTCAGCACACAGCACCAGGGGGGCCCAAACAGGGGCGGGTGTGGATCCCATTATGAGTTAGGGCCCTCTGGCCCAGAGCCCATGGGGTGAGTGGGAGAAGGGCTCCAAAGGGGCCCAATGCATTCTTCCCATGTCCTGCCCCACCCCTACAGGGGAAGGGCCCGGCTTGGCCCAGGGCCAGCCAGGAGCGAACGTAGGCTTCTCAGCCATTGATTTTGGTGAGAACTTTTTGTATCTCAACTTGTAGGCATAGTGATGTTACAAAGACCACAATTCTGTGCTTCATAGGATCTTGGACCTAGATCTCAGAGCTGGAAAGAGTCTTGGAGGTCACTGAATCCAACCCCCCTCATTTTACAGAGGAGGAAACTGAGGCCCAGGGAGGGAAAGGTCACACCATGTCAGAGGCAGGATGGGAAGTGAGGTCTTCCAGACACTGTACCAAGTTGCTGATTCCAGGATTCAACAATGGCAAAGGAAGTCTCTATCAAATAGTCCCTACATCACCCAGCTTTGACCTGGACATCTCCAGGGACCATGCCTCACTACCTTTCAGGACATATATCACAAGAGGGTCATGGTGCTTGGAGTCAGAAGGACTTGAGTTGAAACCCTACCTCAGACACCAGTTAAGTGAGCCCAGGCAAAGATAGATAGATAGATAGATACATAGATAGATAGATAAATAGATAGGTAGATAGATAGATAGATAGATAGATAGATAGATAGATAGATAGATAGATGATAGATAGATAGAGATATACAGATAGATTTATGAATTCTTTCTTACATGTAAACAAGAATTTTTAACATTTTTTTGGATTTTTGAGTTCTAAATTATCTTCCCTCTTCCCTCTCTGGGAAGACAAGCAATTTGCTATAGATTATACATGTGCAGTCATGCAAAACATTTCCATATTAGCCATGCTGCAAAAGAAAGCACAGACCAAAAAAAACCCACAAGAATGATAAAGAAAGCAAAAGAAAAGTATGTTTCACTCTGCGTTTAGAGCGATTAGCTCTCTCTCTGGAGGTGGGATAGCATTTTTCATCATGAGTCCTTTAGAATTGTCTTGGATCATTATATTGCTGAAAAGAGCTAAGTCACTCATAACTGATCATCGCACAATGCTGCTGTTACTGTGTCTGATGTTCTCCTGGTTCTTCTCACTTCACTTTGTATCAGTTTGTGTAAGCCTTTCTAGGTTTTCTGAAGTCCACTTGCTCATCATTTCTTATAGTATAATACTATTCTACCACAAGCATATACTACAACTGGTTCAGCCAACCTCCAATGGATGGGCATTCCCTCATTTTCAAATTCTCTGCTACAATAAAAAGAGTTGTTACAAATATTTCTGTACAAATAAGGCCTTTTCCCTTTTTATCTCTAGGATACAGACCTAGTGTTGCTGGATCAATATTTTATAAATAGCCCTTTGGGAAAAGTTACAAATTGTTCTCCAGAATGGTTGGATTAGTTCACAACTCCACCCACAGTACATTAGTGTTCCAATTTTCCCACATCCCCTCCAGCATTTGTCATTTTCCTTTTCTGTTATATTAGCCAATCTGACAGGTGTGAAGTGGTACTTCAGAATTGCTTAAATTTGCATTTCTCTAATCAATAGGGATTTGGAGTATTTTTCATATGAGTACAGATAGCTTTGATTGCTTTTTCTTAAAGCTAGGCAAGTCATTTAAGGTCTCTGAGCCTCAGTTTCCTCATCTGTTCAAAGAGAATCCTCTGAGGTTCCTTCTAGCTCTAGAACTAGGGTCTTATGTGGGACCTTGGGCAAGTCACTTCCTCTCCCCAGACCTTTGTTTTCCTTTCTGTAAAATTAAGGCACCAGTCTTCATGGTACCTTCTGGCCCTAGATTCATAACTCCAAGTCAGAAAGTACCTCAGGGGGTACCACTCAGCCCATAACTGAGCAAGAATCCTGTCTATAGTTTTGATGGCTGGTCAGCCAACACCAGCTTGTGTCCTCTAGAGATGAAGAACCCAATCTTGTACAACAGGTTTTTTATCTTTACATAGGTCTAATCAGGGGTAGGGAACCTTCAGCCCCAAGGTCACATGTGTGGCCTTCTTGGTCCTCCGGTGCGGCTTTTTGACTGAGATCAAGTTTGATAGAATAAATCCTTTTATTAAGGGAATTTGTTCTGCAAAGTTTGAATTCAGTCAAAGGGCCACACTTGAGGACCTAGAGGGCCACATGTGGCCTCGAGGCTGCAGGTTTCCTACCCCATCTTATATCTATCCCTTTTGCTCACTCAAATCCTGACCCTCCATGTCCAGTTTAGATTGTGGTCATTTTTCACCTTCATCTTTTACAATATCCTCCTTAAGAGTGCCTTAAAGCTCTCCAGCATCTTGACTTTGGAACTTGGGGTATCCAGAACTGATCACAGTGCTCCATATGGAGGTCGATCAGGGAAGAGGCCAGTGGACCTATCACTTCTTTATTGCTAGACATCCTAGCCTCGCTTAATGTAAACTAAAAGTCACATCTACTTTTTGGTCAAGGCAGCTTACTATAGTGGATCAAATGCTAGACTTAGTGCCAGGAAGGCCCAAGTTTGAATCCTGTCTCACTTGTTAGCCATGTGAACCTGAGCAAGTAACTTGGCCGTACTGAGCCTCAGTTTTCTCATTTGTAATAGCACTTACCCCTTAGGCTTATTATGAGGATAAAATGAGATGATAATATAAAGAGCTTTGCAACCATTAAAACTCTATAAAAATATTACTTTTAGCATTATACTATTATATTTTTCTATTAATTTAATAATATTTCAATAAATTATATTATGTTTATTGTCATTGCCTGCTCGTTAGATCATATCCAACTGGCCCAAAGAATAGGGTTTCCCTTGGGTGGACCTTCCTGGGCTCACCCATCAGTGATAAAGGCAGCAGCTAGGTCCAGAGATCCATGGCTAGCTCACCTGGTCCTATTGGGCTGGGACTCAGGTCACAGACATTCGCTCTAGCACTAGTCCCTTCTTTCAAGTCTTCCCAACTGAGTAGAACATGGCTGTTTAGTCATTTTTGTGTCTGACTATGACTTCATTTGGAGTTTTCTCAGAAAAGATACTAGAGTGGTTTGTCATTTCCTTCTCCAGCTCATTTAACAGATGAGGAAACTGAGGCAAATAGGATGAAGTGATTTGACTGGGGTTACACAGCCAGGAAGTGTCTGGGGTCAAATTTGAACTCAGGTCCTCCTGGCTCCTGGCACTCTATCCACCATAGTGCTACCTAGCTGCCCATAGCATAGTGTTATTTCGTAGAAGCTGTGACTGAATTAAGGTGGACTTTTAATGCGATTAGAAAAAAAAGGAAGCATAATGCAACATATTATGATTTGCTGAACAGGTTTTGGTTTTATTCTCTTCAAAATGAGGGGATTGGACTGGCCAGTGTTCAGCACATTACTTGGCACACGTGCATGTGTGTTTGTCCCTCATTGCCGAAGAAGACCATGCCATCAGAGAAATGATGACATGACTTGCATTTGACTTTGTTTTGACTGAGGGAGGGTTGTGCAGGTCACCAGCCTTACTTCTCCTCCAGAGCCATCTGAATCCAGTGACCAGATATTCATCAGGATGACTGGAGATGACCCAAGATGAGGCAGCTGGGTTTAAGTGACTTGCCCAAGGTCACACAGCTAGTGAGTATCAAGTGTCTGAGGTGAGATTTGAACTCAGGTCCTCCTGACTCCTGCGCTGGTGCTCTATCAACTGCACCACCTAGCTATTTGGCACATAGCAGGTGCTTAACAAATGTTTATTGACTTACTGGATGATGTCTAAGGGGCTTTACTGCTCTAATAGTCCATGTTCTATGATCTAGAACAAAGTTTCTTAGGCTGGGGTCTATGAATGCTTTTCTTAATGTTATGATAACTGTATTTTGACATAATTGACTCCCTTTGCATTTTATTTAATGTGTTAACAAACATGATTCTGAGAAAGGCTCCAACCATAGGCTTCCTGAGACTGCCAAAAGGGTCCAGGGCACAAAAAGAGACGAAGTACCTTTGATCACACACATTCTGTATGCCTGGACACAGTAGATACTTACTAAGGGCTTGGTGATTGATTGGTGGATTGACTGAGTCTACAATAATTTAGGGCAGTGAAAAAGAGTTCTGGGTTGGGAGTCGGAGACACTGGATTTAAATCCCATCTCTGCCATCTACTACACCAGTGTGACCTTGGGTAAGTCACTTCTCCTCTGTGATGGACTTGATGATCTCTAAGGTCCCTTCCTGCTCTAGATCTCTGATCCTATGAAGGTTCCTCTCATCTGCGACATTCAATGTTCTAAACTGCCTCCCCATTTTAAGTCCTGTGACCTCTAGCTATGTATTTGATCACAGATGCATACTGGGCAAGTCTTTAGTAAAGAATAAACCATCATTTTCCATGGGGTTTCTGACTGATTTCCTGATGAAAATCACTGAGAATGCCCAGACGCATTTCCTGGGATGAAGACCATCCGACCCCCTGAGATGTGAATTTGCCAATTAAGTCAAGGTTTTGCTATCATCAGTGCTCAGCAAACTCTGGTCAGTTGTCCAGTGCAAAAGACACATCCCTCTGTGCTCACCCAGGTACTCACAGACAAGCAGAGCTTTGCAAAGGACCCCTGCCATGAAAAATCAGGTAGTCTTCCCTTGTACCATAAGCTAAGGGCCAGGCCCAGGAAGGAAACGCTAAGGCTGCAAAAGAACTTGGCTGTCCTGTGGACATGGAAATGCAAGGGGAGAAAGAGCAACTACCTGACCCTACAAGGAGAAGCTTTCTTAGCACCATCACATTCATAGGCATTACATGGAGGAGGGGTTCGTTTCTAGACTGTGCAAACACCGGGGTCAAAGGAAATATAAGAACCAGCAACAAATGCTTAAAATAGGAGGGAGGGGGAAAGGGGCAAAGTGGGGGAGGGGGTGTCTTTCAGGGGCCTGAGCAAGCCCTGGGGCCTGGTCTCTGAACATGGAGCTTTGCAGCTGGTCCCAGATGGGTGCAGCTCTCCTATGGTCTGCTTCTGCTCACAGTCATTCATTGTTCACTCATCCACTCAACAATAACAATCATAATAGGCCAGCATTTCAATAGCATTTTAATGTTTGCAAAGTGCTATATAGATATTATTTTGTTTGATCTCTACAACAACCCAGGGAAATAGGTACTGTTATTATTGCCATTTTACAGATGAGGAAACTGACTGAGGTTGGATTTGCACTCAGGTGTTCTTGTTTCCCAATCCAGTGCCCTGTCCCCCACGCCAGGCTGCTTCACATTATGTCACCTTATCGAGGTCCTGTTTTGAATGAAGCCTCTCCTGATCCCCATCTCCTACTGCTAGTGCCCTCCCTCCAAAATTCCAAATCCACTCTTCCTATTTTGGCTGTATTTCCTTAGGGGGCAGGGATTGTTT
Source organism: Notamacropus eugenii (assembly GCF_028372415.1). Taxonomy (NCBI): domain Eukaryota; kingdom Metazoa; phylum Chordata; class Mammalia; order Diprotodontia; family Macropodidae; genus Notamacropus; species Notamacropus eugenii. The sequence goes on along the minus strand of NC_092879.1, from coordinate 17,056,685 downwards.
AATCCCCAAAGTCTAGCCCAGTGGCATCAAACTCAAATAGAAATTGGGGCCATGAAACTGTATATAGATACAGCAGACTGCCTGAGAAAATCACATATTAACTTTTTCTATGTTCTATTATATTTGTACCACTTAGTCAGGAGGACCTGAGTTCAAATCTCACCTCAGACACTTGACACTCACTAGCTGTGTGACCTTGGGCAAGTCACTTCACCCCAATTACCTCATCCTGGGTCATCTCCAGCCATCCTGATGAATATCTGGTCACTGGATTCAGATGGCTCTGGAGGAGAAGTGAGGCTGGTGACCTGCACAACCCTCCCTCACTCAAAACAAAGTCAAATCCAAGTCATGTCATTATTTCTCTGATGGCATGGTCTTCTTTGGCAACGAAGGACGAACACACAATTATATTTGTATTTACTTTGGTCAATAATTTCCAATTACATTTGAGTCTTGTTGCATGTTTGACACCTCTGGTCTAGCACAGGGCCTGGTGTCCAGTAGGTACTTGATCAAATTCTCTAAATTTCCCTACAACGTTCAATTCAAGTCAAGTGTGTAGTAAACAGAGGCCCCTCTGTGCACAATCATGTGCTACTTTAGGGAGCTAGCAAAGAAACTGCAGAGAGCAAGCTGCCTGCTTCCCAGGGCCATTTGCAAATGTTGTATGTGACAGGTGCTAATATGTTTATCTCCCTGTGCCCCCCCCCAGTGCCTAGTACAGAGTTCCCACAATGCCTAAATAGAGAAGGCTGGGATGTTTTTATCATTATCATTCATGGAAAAGATCTGTAAAGGTTTTTATAACCAAGTCCTTTCTCCAGCGTGGATGGGGTGGAGCCCCCGCTTCCCACCTTGGGACTCCAACCACCTCATCCTCCTCCATATGCTGCCTGAGGAGGCAGAAATGACACTTCTGAAGAACTGGGATGCGAAAAGCAGCTGGACCAGACCGAGCCAACACGGAGGAGGCCCACACTGGGGCAGCTGCACTGAGGGATCCATTCTCAAGACTTGAGGAAAGAAACCAAATATCAGACTTTATTAGTAGCCCCATAAAGGTGACCCAGAGAATTTTGGAAACTACCAGCCTCCACCCTTGTTTTCCCATCTCTACTAAACACTTATGAGAAGAACCTACAAAGAACTCCTTGGAGACGGTACTGGAAGGATAGGCACACTTTCCCAATGGACATCCTTCATCTGACCATATAATGACAGTCTCACGATTGACTAAAATTTGGGGAGCATATCATATCCCAAAGGACCTCTCTGTTACTTTGTCTTTTTAAAAAGCATTTGACTTGAGAAAATAAAGCGTTGCTGTAAAGGCCCTACCCTCCAGCAGGGCATCCCTCGTGCATGTCAAAATCATTCAAGACTCCATGAAAAATGTACTAAGACACACAATGTAGGAGAGGCAGGGGGACTTGTAAATAGGGTACTGGACTTGGAATAAGAAATGACGAGCTCAATGATCTTAGAAAAATATGGAAAGATTTGCACGAAATAATGAAGAGTGAAACAAGCAGAACCAAGAGAACGTTGTATACAGCAACAGCAATGTTGTTCAAAGAACAATTGTGAATAACCAAGTTATTCTTTTATAAATACTCAGATCAACTACAAAGGACCTCCAGAAAAAGACCTGATAAATAGAAGTATGCATTGTATGGTTTTGCTTACACACACACACACACACACACAAAATCTGTGTCAAATGATGGCCTTCTCTAGGTTGGGGTGGGGAGGGAGGGAGACAATTCAGAACTTAAAATGTAACAAAAAAAATTCAATTCAATTTTTAAGAAGTTATTCCACTATTCATAGTTAACATTGTTCTAGAACTTCAAAGGTTACAAAGAACCTTTCGTATGTTATCTTTTTTGGTCATTACAACAAGCCCAAAAGGTAGATGCTATTATTCTCCCTATTGTATTTGTGGAAAAACCGAGGCTGAGAAAGGTTAAATGACTTGCCCAGGACCATACCACTAGTAAGTGACTGAGGCAGAATTTGAATTCAGATCTTCCCTACTGCAAGCCCAGCATTCAATCAACTGAGCTACCAGATCTGTCTTTTCCCTGTTAGACTGTAAACTCTCTTCAGGTAGTGCTTCTGCTAGATCTACCTGTGCTGAGCACAGGGCCTTGTATGACATGACCAGATTTGCCCGCTGGGATCTCCACCTGACAGTCTCCTCATCTGTAAAATGAGCTGGGGAAGGAAATGGTATGTGTGGCAAATATCCCCTAAATGGGGTTACTAAGAGTCACCCACAGCTGAAAACTGAATCACAACAGCTGCATATACTACCTTGAGTTGGGAAAATAGATTCAAATAACCTTGGCTGCTCCCATAAGGCCCTGGAGAACGGGGTGCTATTAGGAGCATCCCCTTCTCTTTGCTCTGACTTTCTGCTCACCAAGAAGTCTCCTAATGTCAATGGAAGCACACAAACAGACTTTCTTATTAAGAAGAGAATGTCCTGACCTGCTGACAAGACCATTCCAGACAGCTCCGTGGTTCTATTTTAAATGAATAAATTGGACTCCGATTTTTCGGTGTCTTGTGAGTTTGGTATTTTGGCTACCCCAATAACCTTTGTAAAGCATGACTCCAACCACACCACATTGCCTTCATCCTCTTCAAACCCCTCCATTAGCTTCCCACTGCCTAGAAAGTAACATGTAAAATTCTGATGCCAGCATCCATGGCCCTCCACAGTCTGGCTCCAACCCACCTTTCCTGCCTTATCTCACTCGATTCCCCTGGACACACTCCACAGGCCAGGCAAGCTGAGCTACACGATGTTCCCTTGATTCATGACCCTCTTCCAAGCACTCCCACAGGATGTCCCACAGGCCTAGAACTCCCTCCCCTCTGTCTGGCCTTTCCCTTATCCCCTTCCAGCTGAAAAATGATCATGTTTTCCTAGTATACTTTGTCTCAATGTCTCCCTTGCCTTCATTTCATTATTGGAAGGGTTTTTTAGAATGTCAAACCTAGGGGGAACCTTAGAACAGAGACTAACAGACCCAATGGGAACCTTGAACAAAGACGGTCAGGGCTGGAAGGGACCTCAGAATAGGGTCTTGGAGGAATCTTACATCCAAGATGGTCAGGGCTGAGGGAAATCTTAGATCTGAGATGATCAGGGCTGGGAGGGACCTCAGAACAGAGACTGTTTACTTTCTGAGCTGTTAAGGGACTTTAGAATCCTCTAGACCATCATCCTCATGTCCCAGATTAGGAAACAGAGCCTTCAAATCCATGGCACCTGAGATTTTGTCAGATGGTCAAATAAGGATTTGAATTGGTGCTCTTTGATCCAACCGGATGGCAGTCTCTTGATTTGGCAAACTGAAGGCTTTGAGGTCAGGGTAGGGCCTGTCCCAACTCAGCAGCAAAGGCTTGACTTTCTCCCTTTTTTGGGTGATGGGCTGGGGGTTGGAAATACATTATCATCAACCCCTGCCAAACAACCTTCAAGCTATTTACTCCCCTGAAAAGGAAATCCTATGTCATAAGGCTTAAGGGAAGGCCAGGCATAATGTCCGGAATTCCTTTATCTGCCTCACTGGGGCCTTCTTCCTCCACATGGGGTCTGGTCCAGGACTTTGAGACATGGCCTGGAAGACCCCAGGCCTGAGGCAAGTTGAAGAAACAAATGATTTTCCTCAAGCCAAGCCTTTTGTTGTTCAAGGTGAAAGCCCCAAGTGAAAGAAAAGGGAAGTCAGGGCCTCTCTGTAGTGAGTGTGCCCAGTATGACCTCGGCCAATGCTGCCTTCTTGGAACAGGCCCAATGCTTTGCTTTTCAACATCCCTCCTCCTGTCTAATCAGGAAAGGCCTGATGAGTCCTCCTTGGAGAGTGAGCCTAGTGGCCTGTTTGCTTTTTAATGAAGTCTTCCATCTGAATGGTGGCCTCTCCTAAATAAGGCCCAATCTCAAGTTTGCCTTTACAATGGGGGTGGGGCTGGGAGGAGGTAGGGGACCACTGGCAGCCTCTTCTGGCCACATGGACAGCTCCCCTGCTGATGGTGCTCAGTCTGCCTGGGAACTCTCACTGTGGCCACGGAGCTACGAGGGACAGAGATCATTGCTGACATTTTCAGGAGGTGGTGTGGGGGGGAAACTGAGGTTCACAGAGGAGACTCATCAATTAAGCAGAAAACACTAATTAATTGCTTACTATGTATAGGCCAGGCACCTTTCAAAAAGGCAAAAACAAGAAAAGTCCCTGACCTCAAGGGGCTCTCACCCTAAAGGATGACAACATGGATAAGTTGGTACATACCAGAAAAATACATCGTCAATGGGAACACGCTTTAAAGTGGCAGTTGGCAGGACCAAAAAAGGCATCATGGAGGAAGTACCAATGGAGTTCCTGGTTAAGGACCTGAAAATGGGCCAGAATGGTTGGGACAGAAAGATGAAGGAGGGTAGCGGCACAGTAGCTTGGAAAGAGCCACATGACATCAAGTTCAAATCCTCCATGGAGTCAGGGGCCTCCATAGCCAGAGTTCAGAGCATAATGGAGGAAAGGCAGCCAGAACTGGCTCCAGAGAGACAGCCAATTGTTCAAGTCTCCGAGTGAGCATTTCAACCTAAGAAACTGGCAAATACGACAAAGCAGGCCTGGATTGAGGATCGTGTTGACTGTTAAGGTTTAAGAAAACAATGCAGACAAAAATGAAAAGTGTGTCAGGGCTATACTTTTTTTTCTCAGAGAGCTTGTTGTTAAACATTTAGCAGCACATGATGGTAATGACTCGGTGACTAAAAGCAGAGTAGCCCTGGGAAAATTTGAGTTTTCCTTACACCAAATAGTCCACTCTGCCCCTCCCCTCAATACATACATTTATAAATGCAGTGCAGAGGGCAGAGGGGCTGTCAGCTCTCTGACCCACTATTAAGGCAGCCCAATATTGAATTTTAATTGGCTGCCATATCACGCAGCTGTCTCCAAAGAGTTTGCAGTCCACTGAGAGCCCCAGATCGTTTTCAGGTAAACTACTGCTTAACCAGGCCCCCTGTACCCTTGTTTCTGAAATTAATTTTTTGAACCTGTGTTGAACTTTGGTCCATTATTTCCCCTCCCTGCCTCAATTTCCTCCTCTAAAACGTGAAAGGGTTGGACTGAATGCCCTTCAATTCTAGATCTAGGATTCTATCACTTCACATTTGTCAGTCATTTAGACCATAAGCATTTATTAAATACCTGCTATATAGAGACCTATTGAATGGTATCATCTTCCAGCCAGCCCAAAGCTCTGACTTGTTATATTATGAATGCCGTTGAACGAGGGCCCTTCAAACTCTGATTCCATGACTGGATGAAATGCGATTTCTCATCATGCTCGTTGGGTCAAGCCCTCCTGGCCTCTGAGGCTCAGCTCCAGGACAGAAAGTCTTACTTGACCACCCCAGTCCACTGGGATCTCTCCCCTTCCTGACCCACATAAGCACAGTGTTCAATTATCAAGGACAAACAGCCAGGTTTCTCTCATCCTCAGGCTTGGGGGGAGGCATGGGAAGCATGTAGCAAATGGACTGGCAGCTCCCTGACAAAATAAAGACCTTTCCCTTCTCTGGAATCCCCCCAAAGCCTGGCACAAAGCTGGGAGCTCCGTCAAGGAGAGCGGAGAAGTATTTACAAACCACTTCATTTCCACATGCTGGGAGAAGCAACCATGGTGTGAATCTTTGGCAGGATGCTTGGGAAAGGGTCTGGGTTTAGATCTCAACCCTGCTCCTTCTGTGTGCCCTGGGCCACACAGGGCCTGGGGTAAGGCCCTTCCCCTCTCTAGGCCTCAGTTTCCCCCTCAGTAAAATGACGGGGTTGGAGGAGGTATTCTTCCAACTCTAAACTCCATGATCCGGAGGAAGGAGAGAGAGGGAGAAGAGAGGGAACAAGTGAGGGGGGAGGGAGAGGGAGAGAGTCTGGGTAAGGAGGAGGAGAAAAAGTAAAATCTTCTGATGGAGGAGCTCAAAATTCTGTGAACCAGATAAGTAATCTTTAGAGAAGAAGGAAAGTTGACTTGCTGAATGTTCCAGAAAGAGGAAGGGAGGGAGAGGAAGGACGGAAGGAAAGAAGGAAGGAAAGAAGAAAGGAAGGAAAGAAGAAAGGAAGGAAGAAAGAAAGGAGAAAGAGGCAGAAAGGAGAGAAAGAGAGGGATGGAAGGAAAAAAGGAAAAAGGGAAGGAAGGAGAAAGAAAAAGACAGAAAGGAAGGAAGAAAGAGGGAAAAAGAAATGATTGAATGAAGAAAGGAAAGAAGGGGAGGAAGGAAGGAGAAAGAAAGAAGGAGGGAAGAAAAAAGGAAGGAGAAATAAAGAGACAGAAAGGAGAGAAAGAGAGGGATGGAAGGAAAAGAGAAGGAAGGAGAAAGGAAAAGACAGGAAGGAAGGAAGGAAGGAAGGAAGGAAGGAAGGAAGGAAGGAAGGAAGGAAAGAAGGAAGGAAGAGGGAAAAAGAAATGATTGAATGAAGAAAGGAAAGAAGGGGAGGAAGGAAGGAGAAAGAAAGAAGGAGGGAAGAAAAAAGGAAGGAGAAATAAAGAGACAGAAAGGAGAGAAAGAGAGGGATGGAAGGAAAAGAGAAGGAAGGAGAAAGGAAAAGACAGAAAGAAAGCGAGAGAAAGAGAGAGGGAGGGGGGAAAGGAATGATTGAAGAAAGGAAAGAAGGGGAGAAAGGAAGGAAGGAGAAAGAAAGAGAGAAAGAAAGAGAGAGGGAAAGAAAAAAGGAAGAAAGAGAGAAAGAAAGAGGGAAGAAAGGAAGAGAGAAAGAATGGGTGAGGGAGGGAAGAAAAAAGGAAGGAGAAATGAAGAGACAGAAAGGAGAGAAAGAGAGTGATGGGAGGAAAATGGGAAAAAGGAGAAATAAAAAGACAGAGAAAGAAAGAGAGAGAGAAAGAGAGAGGGAGGGGGAAAAAGAATGATTGAATGAAGAAAGGAAAGAAGAGGAAAAAGGAAGGAAGGAGAAAGAAAGAAAGGGTGAGGGAGGGAAGAAAAAGGAAGGAAGGAGAAAGAAAGAGACAGAAAGGAGAGAAAGAGTGATGGAAGGAAAATGGAAGGAGAAAGAAAAGACAGAAAGAGAGAGGGAGGGAAAAAAGGAACGACTGAATGAAGAAAGAAAAGAAGGGGAGGAAGGAAGGAAGGAAGGAAGGAAGGAAGGAAGGAAGGAAGGAAGGAAGGAAGGAAGGAAGGAAGGAAGGAAAGAAGGAAGGAAAGAAGTTAGTTCCAGGAAGGGTGATGATGGTGGCAGCCCAGTGTTAGAATACCTGAAGCTAGAAGGCACAAAACTTTAGGGATGGCTCTAGATCTAAGTCCAACCCCAAACCAAGATGGGCCCTTTCTGCTATAATCTGCTCCCTCTTCAGTTCAGTTCAATTCTGTTCAAACATTAAGCATTTACTGTGGAGAAAAGCGTTTTCTCCACATCGACCCCACATAGTACATTCTCCATTTGGAGTTAAGTCTCAGTTGATACTCAGAGAATTAAGACTAGCTAGCTGTTTCAAGGTTTGCAGAGTGCTTTCCATGTGCTAGCTCATTTGATCCCCACAACAACCCTATGAGGTGGGTGCTACCATTATCTTCATCGTACAGATGGGGAAATTGAGGCAGGTAGAGGAGAAGTGACTTGCTTGGGGTCACACAGCTAATAAGTGTCTGAGGTTGGGATTAGAACTCAGGTCTTCTTGACTCCAGGCCTACTACATAAGCATCTAATAAATGCTTGTTAACTGACTGAGTACAGCACCAGAATCCTGAGCTTCCAAGGTTAAGTGACTTGCTCTGTGGGTCACACAAGAGTAAGTAACAGAGTGAAGGCCCACCCTGATTCTGTCCAATTCTAGGATCTCTTTCCTTATTATCCCATCACTTGTATGCAGGTCCTGGGGAAAGCTGAGTTGTCTCTTTGAGTGGGAATGAGTCAGGGCCAAATCAGTGGAAGGGCAGCTAGGTGGTGCTGCAGTGGATAGAACTCTAGGCCTGCAGTCAAGAGGACTTGAATTCCAATATGACCTCAGACATTTCCTAGCTGTGGGACCCTGGGCAAGTCACTTCACCCTGTCTGCCTCAGTTTCCTCATCTGTCAAATGAGCTGGAGAAGGAAATGACAAACCTCACCAGTATCTCTGCCAAGAAAACCGCAAATGGGATCATGAAAAGTCAGACACAACTGAAAAACCAACCCAAGCAGCCCTTGCAGTAGTCACTGGCTACAGTGCCCTAGGTCTCCTCTTTCTTAGAACGTCTCAGTTCAACAGCTTCTTCCTCCAGGAGGTCTTCCTTGACCCTCCTGGCAGCTAGGGCCTCCTCCACCATCCTCCTTTGCTTATAATCTCCCGTGTATATATTGCCTCCCTTGCTGGAATAGGAGTGCCAGGAGGAAAGAAAGTTCTTTTGGGGGCATCATAGTCCTAGTGCCAAGCTCAAAGACAGACTCATAGCTCTTAATAAAGCTCTTAATAAGCTCTTAATAGCTCTTAATAAAGCTCTTAATAAAGAATTGCCGTAGTTCAGCTATTTCAGTCCAATCTGACTCTTCACAATCCCATTGGCAGAGATACTGGAGTGGTCTGGCATTTCCTTCTCCAGCTCATTTTACGGATGAGGAAACTGAGGCCAACAGGGTGAAGTGAGTTGTCCAGGGTCACACAGCTAATCTGTCTAAGGCCAGATTAGAACTCGGGAAGAATCTGGGTCCTGTGTTCTACAAACTGCACTACCTAGGTAACCCCAAACAGTGGCTGACTGGCAGTTTAAAAGTTCACTCACCATAATAGTCCTGTGAGGTAGCTTATGTTAATATTATTATGACCATTTGTTGGAGGAGGGGAGACGGAGATTCAGAAAGGTTAAGCAACTTGTCTGGTGTCACACAGCTAGTGAGTATCAAAGGCAAGATTCTGCTCACTCTGTGGCTTCTGGGAGGCACCAGTGGCAAGGTTTGGGGCAGAGAGCCACCAGATGTTCCGTAAATATGACTGAGGATCAAAGGATCCTAGAATTCAGCTCTTCCAAACTCTTCATTTTACAAATGGTTAAACTGAGGTTTAGAGAAATGGCTTCTCTAAAGTTCCATCTAGGGTAGCATCGTAGGTAGCAGTGATAAGAGTCAAAAGCTCAGGATCAAGGGGGAGACTTTGGCAGCAGATTCCACAGTTGAGAGACTCCCAAAGTTGATGACCAGGGCCAGCCTGGACCGAGGCCACAAGGGCTAGGCTTAGAGCATGAAACTGACCCCAACCTTGCCAAGTCTGTTCTAGGGGAATGTGTGGAAGGTCTGGAAGGATCCACCAAGAAAGATGCAGTAGTCACCCTGGGCAGGGTTTGAATTCTGGCTTCCTAGATTTGTGACCCTGGGCCATCCAGGGCCTCAATTTCTTCCCCTGTAAAATGGGAATAATCTTCCTATTTTAAGGACTAAATGAGCTCAAGGATGCAAAGTACTTTATAATCTTTAAAGCACTGTAGAAATGGAAGCTGGGGTTTATTTTTGCTATTATTACTCAGCTGAAAAGTCTTCAAGTAAGACCCAAACATCTTGGAGAACCTCGATTTCCTTGAAGCATCGGGAGATTTCGGAGCACAGAACATGCGAGCTGGGAGGATAGCTGGACATCATCCAGTCCAATCCCTTGGTTTAAACAGGAGGAAACTGAGACCAAGAGAGGGGAAGGGATTTTGCCCAAGGATGGATCATCAGGCCAGCAAATAGACCAGCTGGGATTTGAATCCAGGTCCTTGGAGCACAAATGGAAGTTCATTCTCCTTCCACTATCCGAGGCTGTCTGCTTTCCTCATGGTATCTCCCTCCTTCTGGGCTCCAGCACGTTGGGGGCCAATGAAATCCTGGGCCTGATTTGGGCAGTGTGTGGGTGGCTGGGAAAGGCCCAGCAGCTGGCTCATCCCTCCAGACTGTTTAATTTACTCTGTCACTGATTCCACAACCAGACATGCTCCCCCTGCCTCATGGAGACCATGTTTGCTATCCCACATTGGGACTGGGCCTGCTCAGAATCCAGAGACTCAACTGTTTTTAGCAACACACAGAATTAAATATTTAGGCCAGTTGGGGTCAGAAAAGGCCCCTCGGTATCTCTCTCTCTTTCTTTTTCTCTTTCCTTCTATAATTCCTCTCCAACCCCTCCCCAAGTCTTTTCTCCACCGGGTTGGATGGAGCTGGAAGAGGCATTAGTAACAGCTCAAACATCCTCTAGGGTCACACCTGGAGACTCAAAGGAAAGGAAGTGACTTACACAAGGTCACATAGCGAATTACAGAAACAAAGAGTCATTATGGCAGAAATGGAACCTTCATTTGACAGAGGAGGAATGAGAAGTTAAGTGACTCCACAGGATTCCACAAAACATCCTTCAATCAATCCCACCGTGGCTCAATCTCTGGTGTCTTCATTGTTCTGGGTTCTCCATTTTTTCAGGGGATCACAGGACCCATCATATTCTGGATAATGACTGGTATGTACAGAATCCAGCCAAAGATGGAGCTGGTGTCTTTTAGCTACATGTTCACTCACTTTGAGCTTGTGATCCACCAACCCTCACAAATCTTTTTCACATAACCTTGTCTAGCCAGGTCTCTTCCCTCTCATAGTTGTGTACTTGGTCATTCTGGTCCCAAAGTAAGAATTTACATTACTATTGAATTTTATCCAAGTACAGATGTTGAGAACTTTCTGAATTCAGATTGGATTGAATTATTCACAGGCTGAATGTGCACTTGGAGGCTTCCTTCCCAATGGCTGCCAGTGACAACTCTGTGTGCTTCACAATCGTAAGCATAATTATGTCCCATTTCCAATAGTTCCTTGAGTTTTTCTCCAATAAATTTTATTTGTGTCTTTTGTTTTTACATTGCCTATACTTCCCAAGATATCCTTTTCCTCTGCCCTTCCATAATCATTCCTTAATTGTAAAAGGTGGAGGAGACAATTCAGCAAAGCTAAGTCATCAAAAAGTCTGACATGTTATTAGCATCCCATACCCATAGGCCCCCACCTCTGCCAAGAAGTGGAGCAAGAGTACTCCAAGTTTTACAAAGAACTATACAACAAGCAGTATTAGCCTCATTTTATAGATGGGGAAACAGATTAAGAGTAGTGATTTATTTTAAACTGTTTGCTTTAAAGAATAATGGAGCTAGAAAACAGAATGATATGTAATCATAATGCATCTCCCCCCCCTTCTTGTGGAGGTAGGGGGCCATGGGTGTGGAATACTACACATACTGTCAGATACAGTTGAAGTGTTTCTTGGTTTTACTGAACTGTTTTTTCCTCTCTTTTTCTTTTTTTATTCTTTTTTTTAATTATTCTCTTTTACCTTTGTTACAAAGTGTGGCTCAAAAGGTAGAGGGCATGTTCAGAAATGAAGGTGATCCAAAAACAAAAGATCTGGAGGGAGGGAGGTTAGTGGACCACAATATCAAAGCAATTTTTTTAAGGAAAAATAAGTGTCTGCTTCCTGGATGAGAGAGGAAGGGGCTGGAGAGAATTTGGAAGCAAAAATTTACAAATGAATGTAAAAAAATTAATTAAAGGAAAAAGAAGGGGGTTCGATTTGCTGGTTTCAAATACCGTTTTCAGCTCTATGATCTCTGAATCTACCACAAGCTCACTTGGTAGAAGAACCAAGATTGCCTATGAATTGATCAAGGAGTATTTTTACAAGTAGACACCATGGAAGAAAAAAGAATGGAAACAATCCTGGCTTTAGAAAAGCTTCTTTTTGAAAGGAGTTGACAAGAACATATATAAGTATCTATATTATCAAATTAATGACTAAGAAGACATGCCAAGTGGTACGGGCACAATCAGAAGAGTCTTCTTGGAGGTGATGCCCACATGGCATCTTGAAAGCAGGAATCTGTGCGTTGGAGGTGGTAAGGGCACCAGCATAAGGGATGGCCCACGCCAAAGCAGAGAGAAGGAAGGGAGATGGCCCTTCCTGGTGAGGAATCTAGGCCAGTTTGGTTGAATTGAGGCCAGGGAGTCATATTCAAAGAGGCTGAAAATATAGATGTCTGCAGGAGAGGGAATAGTATTCTGGTGGCTACTGTGCCAAGGGTGACCCACAGGAAATGCTACCTAGTAAACAACACTGACAGGACCCACTGTGAGATTTAAGCTATTCCACTTGGGAGCCCAGACTCTGTGCCTGGTTGGTCAGTCATGTGACAAAAGCGTATGGTAACCCCGCTGTATTTAGTCAGACTCAATTCCAGACCATCTCCTTCTGATCTACCTTGAGGTTTCTGGAAAGGTTGAGTTAACCAAACTGCCTCAACATCCCTATCTCGACTTCACAAATGAAAATAACCCTCCCCAGCCTCCACCCTTTGTGAACTTGTTATCACGTTTGTATCCTTAGCACTTAGCACCTAGTGCTTATTCAGAATCTTTCAAATGACCAAGTAAAAATTGTTTTGTCAATTTTGGCCCCTTGTTCTATCAATAAATGATTTTCATTCATTTATTCATTCACTCATTCATTCACTTGTTCACTCATTCCTTTATTAATTCACCAACTCATTCATTCACTCATTCATTAATTCACTAACTCATTCATTTATTCATTTATTAATTTACTAACTCCACTCATTTGTTCACTCATTTATTAATTCACTAACACATTCATTCGCTCATTCATCCATTCATTGGTTCATTTTCTTATTCATTAATTCACCAACTCATTCATTTACTCATTCATTAATTCACTAGCGTTCATTCACTCATTCGTTCATTCATCTATTCTTTCTCTTATTCATTCATTAATTCACCAGTTCATTCATTCACCATCTCATTCATTTGTTCATTCATTCATTAATTCACTCATTCATTCACTCATTCATTCTTATTCATTTATTAATTCACCAACTCATTCATTCACACTTTCATCCAGGTGGCTGAAGAATAAAATAGTCTTTTAGGAAAACATACGTTTGACATTTGACCAACATGGCCAGCCCATCAGATTTCTGCTCTCTGCAGTAGAGTTTGAATACGATATGTTTCCCTGGTAAGGTATTGTAACAGAATAGTTTAGTGGAAAGAGCCCTGGATCTGAGTCAGTTTGGGTTCTGCCACTTTCTAGCAGTGTGACCTAAGGCAGGTCATTTCCCCTCTGGGTCTCACTTTCCCCACCTGTAAAATAGAATTGGTATCTGCCCTGCCTAACTCCCAGAAAATTAGCTCATCCCCTACATACATGTATGTGATGTCCATAGATATACACAATGTAAAAAATGCCATGTTGACAATGATCACGATGGATGGAACAAGTTTCCTTCCTAGCTCTATAACAAAAAGTCCAGTGTTTTCACAGATGCCTGCAGCAGGAGCCAAGCCTGGCCCCTCAGTGGTGGGTGTGCTGGGAAATGTTTAACAACAGGCTCAACCTGCCAACCTGTCTCCTCTCCCCATGTTAGCAGACCACACTTTGAAATTTAAGCTGCATTAGTCACACTTCCTTTAGACAATCTACAAAACAATCAATTAAGCCCTGATTTGTAGCAACTGCTGAGTTCCAAAGTATAAATGATCATACTGAAAATTTAACAATCAGCTCTCTGAGCTGGTCAGAGCTGGCTGCACCCCATCCCTAACTATGAGTCCTTCCTCTGAGACCTACCTTTAGAGGAGGGGTGGGGAACCTGCAGCCTCGAGGCCACAAGTGACCCTGTAGGTCCTCAAGTATGGCCCTCTGAATCCAAATTTCACAGAACAAATCCCTTCTAGGTCCTCAAGTGCAGCTCTTTGACTGAATCTAAATTTCATAGAACAAATCCCCACTAGGTCCTCCAGTGTGGCTCTTTGAATCCAAACTTCACAGAACAAATCCTCTTAATAAAAGGATTTCTTCTGTCAAACTTGGACTCAAACAAAAGGCCACACCCGAGGACCTAGAAGGCCACATGTGGCCTTGAGGTTACAGGTTCCCCAGACCTGTTTTTGACAAACCACTTCAAACTCCCTGGGCTGCCCCTTTACTGGGTCTTAACTAACTTGGTCTGTCCCCTCTGTGGGTGGGAATAAAAATGACCTAGCTAATATACATGTACGCCCTCCATAAAAGCAGGTCATTAGAAAACTGTGGTTCTCTGACTTGCCCTTTATCTATTCTCTTGAGAGGCAGGCTGTGCTGACTAGTAACTAAAGGGCTGGAACTGAAGTCAGGAAGATCCAGGTTCAAAATCCACGACAGATATATATTATGACCACAGGGAAGTTACAACCTCTCTGTACTTCAGTTTCCTCATCTGTAATATGGGGATAATAAGAGCTATAGTCCCCTCACTCCCAATGTTGTGTGAGGCTGCAGTGAGATCAAGATGCTTGGCAGCCCTTATGTTGCAGACACTTCTATTGTAGACACTTTGGGTGTCCTTTAATGGCATATGATAATAACAACTATAATGACAGAAAAATTATTATATAGATATTGATATGTAAAATGTCACTTTTTCAGTGACCTCATCTTGTCCTTTCCAGGTGCTACTATTTCCATTTTTACTCACTTGTGCGGGGAATAACTCCTTTCCCCCTTCCCCCATGAGACTGTTTGGTTGGTTGATTGATGTTCTTCATTCTTAAAGAAGACCAATATGACATGACTAAGTTGGAGTCAATGCATCTGGCTATGGCTGATCAAACCAATACAAGCTCAGAAGATTCTACCACAGGTCAGGCACACATAGGCCACATGAAAATTTGGGGTGGAGATGGCTCTAAATTTGCACATCTCTTGTTTCTTTTGAGCTATTTTAGTTCTACATTACTCACAGAGCACAGCGCTTTCTGCAATGGGGAGCAGTCCTATGCCACTGTCTCCTATGTCATACAATCAACTCCAAAGATCCTCAGAGAGACCCTGAGACTATCCTTGTATTGCTCCTTCTGACCTCCATGTGAGTGCTTGCTTTGTGTGAGTTCTCCATAAAATAATCTTTTAGGAAAACATACATTTGACATTTAAGCAACATGGCCAACCCATCAGATTTCTGCTCTCTGCAGTAGAGTTTGAATGCTTGGCAGTAAGGCTTGAGAAAAGACCTCAGTGTCTAGTACAGGGGTTGGGAACCTGAAGCCTTGAGGCCACATGTGGGCTTCTAGGTCCTTGGGTGTAGCCTTTTGACTGAATCCAAGTTTGACAGAACCAATCCCTTTATTAAGAGGATGTGTGTGCTATGAAATTTGGGTTCAGTCAAAGGGCTGCCCTTGAGGACTTACAGGGGATTTGTTCTGGGAAGTTGGAATTTGGTCAAAGGGGTGCACTTGAGGACTTAGAGGGGATTTCTTCTGTGGAGTTTGGATTCAATCAAAGGGCCACACTTGATGACCTAGAGGGTCAAATGAGGCCTCAAGACCACAGGTTCCCCACCCCTGGTCTGGTACCTTATCCTGCCCAGTGATCTTCAGAATCTTCCTAAGACAATTCAAATGGAAGCGATTCATTTTCTTGGCATGTCGCTGGTAGACGATCAGGTTTCATAGGCATACACCAATGAGGTCAGCACAATGGTTCTGCAGACCTTCAGTGTGGTGGGCAGCCTCTTCCCTCCCACACTTTCCTTCAGAGCCTCCCAAATACTGAGCTATTCCCATTTTCAAAGAGAACTCTCAAAAGACATCATATGTAGAATGAATCTCTAATGGTGGAATTTAAGGCATCAGCGAAGGATTTTTCTCCCAGTTGAGGGGAGCAGGGGGAAACAAGGCAGGGAATCCCTTGGGCTCACTCACAATATGGGGTCCAGCCACCGTAGTAAGTTGGAAACCCTCCCATTTTCTAGGTATTCTGGTCAGACACAATAGGAACCACATATCAAGTGCTCTGTTTCCTTCTCTACCACCCAAAGAATGGGCCCTGTTCAGTGGCTGCAGCATTCGGCTCGGGTCCCTCTTCCTACCATTTAACTCAGAACAATGCCTAATCCAAACAGAGACCAATCCCAGCACCAGTCACACTCCGAGTCAATTCATAACAACAGCTTGAGGGCCAAATGGACCTTCCAAGGGAAATGCTTGGACCTGCTTTCCTAGTAAGGTCCTAAAACTGTGGGGGAGGGAGGGGAACCCCAGGGAGCAGAATGGGGAAAAAAGGAAGGGAGAGGAAGATGATTTATTTAGTGCCTTTATGTGTTTGATAGTTTGTTTATTTGGTACATTTATTAAGCACCTACTATGAACACTGTGCTCTTATGACCCCCCATTTTACAATTGAGGAAACTGAAGCAAACAGAGCTTAAAATGACTTGCCCAGGACCACACAGTTAGAAAGCTACTGAAACAGGATTTGAATTCAGGTCTTCCTGACCCCGGGGCCCAGAATTCTGTGCCCTGCGGCACCCTGTAGCTGGACAAGACTAGGAGGTAAGTGGGACCTGAGCTCCCCCAAAAATGCCACAATACTCTCTGCGCCCAAGTTCCTCATATGTAAAATGAGAAGACAAAAGAACACATACCCAACAAGATTGGGGGTTGCTGGTAAATGTTTAATAATTGGTTCTCCAAAAATACACTTTAACGTCTCATCTTCATTATTAACATTTTCTCCAACACTTTATGAGATCTAGACAATTAACAAAACGATAAATCAAATCCTTACTTGTAGTATCTGCTAATTTCCAAGGTGTAAATGTTCACATAGAAAATTTAACAATCAGCTCTCAAATGCTCCAGTGTGTTCCAGAACAAGACGGCAGACTCATCACTCTCCTCAAACCTCTCCAACCCCAAAACCTCAGAAAAATAAAGTATATACCAAATAAAGCGTAACTACGGCTGATAAGATAACGGAAAAAACACATCAAGTGAGAATGTCAGGAAATAACATTAGAAAATGTAAATACTTAAGGCTTCTACTCAAGCCAGTTAACAAAATAAAAAACAAGGCAAAATCACAACAAAAAGAATTAACAGACCTCACTGTACAATATAAGCTCGCAAAATTGAGATCTCAAAAGAAATGAGTTGCTTACAAAAAAATATAAAAATATATACATTAACAGAGCACAAAAGAGAAAATGGAAACAATCTAATCTTTAAAAAATGAACTAACCCCAAAGGAATTTACAAAGGGAGGGGGGAAAAGATCATTGATCCAGACAGATTTATAGTGGAATTCCATCAAATGTTTAAGGAGATATTAATGCTTTTGCAATTCTCAAAATTTTTTTTGCTAATTCTTAAAAACTGAGGAAAAAATTATTTGACCAAATTCCTTTTATGAGACAAATATAGTTGTAATACCTAAACCAGGCAGGGGTAAGACAAAGAAAGAGAACTATAGATTAATATCACTAATAAATACTGACACAAAATTTTAAATAAAATCCTTACATATAGTAATGCATACAAAAGTATTCAGTATTCACTAGGACCAAGTTGGATTTATATCAGGGATGCATGGATGGTTCGGTATTTGAAAACTGATTAACATAATTAATGATGTTAAAAACAAAAAACAACCAAGTCACATGATTATATTAATATATTAATAATTAATAATATATTGATTAATACCGGAGGGGATGCCTTTAATTAAATGCAACACTTATTTACCTTTTTCAAAAACCCTTACCAGTATAAGCTCAAATAAACACATGACCCAAATATAAAAGATCAAATGATTAAAAATAAATTTAAGAACAAGATTAGGTACCTTTCATAGCCATGGATAAGGGAAGAATTCTTAACTAAAGAAGAGATAGTGGAGATCATAACAGATACATAGATAATTTTGATTACATGAAATTGAAAAACTTTTCTATAAAGAAAACCATCATATGTAATATGAGGGAAGCTACTAATTGGGAAAAACTGTATCAAATACCTCTGATGAGGTTCTGCTATACAAGATACAGAAAGAATATGTGTAAGACTATGGGCCACTGGCTGAGTGAGCAGTTAGGTAGCATGGTAGATAGAGTGCTTGACTTGGAGTTCAAAGACCTGAGTTCAAATCCTGCCTCAGACACTTACTAGCTATGTTACCCTGACCAATCAGAGTGGCCTGTCTTCTTCAGCTTCTTCGACTGTCAAATGGGGTTAATAATAGTGACAACTTCCCAGGAATGTTATATAGATAAAATGATTAATATATGTAATGTGTTTGTATAAACATGTCAAATTTCTTGCCTTGTCAATGGTGGGAGGGGGAGAAATTGGAACTCAAAATCTGATAAAAGAATGTTAAAAATTGTTTTCACATGTAAGTGGGGAAAAATAAAATATTAAAAAGAAAAATCATATATGCAAAGTGCTTTGCATACCTTAAGGTGTTATATGAATTCTCTTATTACACTGTCGTTATTACTAAGTGGAAAACACTTTTTTAGTAAGCTAATAGTTTAAGTGAAAGTTTTCACTTTATTGAGTGAATTTCACTTTACTAAGTGAAAGTTTTCACTTTGTTAAGTGAAAGTGAATGCGATGTCATTGCAATGACCAAGCTTGGCTTCAAGAAGAAGTTAAGAAAATGCTCCTTCCTCCCTTTCTGAGCAGAAGTGGGGGGCTATGGTGTAAGATGCAGTAGATAGATTGGTTGCTTTGGTTGAACTGTTTTTTCTCTTTCTTCTTAAAACCTTTGTTTTAAGCAATAGCTCACTGGCAGGAGAGGGATGGGAGCACATTCAGAAATGAATGTGTCATAAGAGAAAAAGAAAAACCAAGAGGACAGAGCTGAAATGAACATTGTCATTTAATGCCGGTTCTTTAGGGCTCCCTTTCAGCTGTCTTTCTGTCTTCAGCTGTCTCCCTTTCTGTGTCTAAATTTGAAAGTTCTTTCTCATGTGTACATTCTCAGTTTTGTTTCTTTGTGGTTTGGTTTGTGGTTTGGGTTTTTATTTCTTGCCTTTGGATTTTGGAGGGAGAATGGGTGTCCCTATCTCACCCTGGGGAAAGTGCAGCACCCACTCGCAGGCTTGATCCCAATGCTAAGTAGTGTTTGCTTGAACCTATTCTGTTTTTCCAACCTGGGCCTATTTGCCCCTGTTTGGGAAACCTGGTGTCCCTCTGTTCCCAGAGGCTCACCATATTGTGCCAGCCTCAGTGTAGTCCCTGATGACCTTAGCCCTACCGCAGCTCAGAATTCTGGAATTTAATGCCCCCAATCTCAGCATCCTCCTCTCCCAGTAACAGGGATTATGGTGTACACACCAACATGCCCAGCTAATGTTCAATTTTCCAAGGGATCTAACATTTTCTCCCCCATGTCTCCCTCTGCCTCTATCTACAGACATTCCAATATCCCATGTTTCTATAATCCTAAACCAAGAATGAGCCCCAATGTTCTTATCCTACTAAAAAATATCACAGTGATAAGACTCCATGGAGTCCAAATTCAAGATTGGGAACCGAATCTTGTCCCATGACAGCCCTTCCTCTCCAGACTAAATATCTCTGGTTCTTTCAAAGCTTCACGGAGCAGTAGTCTTCTGTCCCTCTCAACTGTGGCTTCCCCCCATGGACTGCTCGATCTCCAATTGGTCAGTCTGGTTTCCAGAAATGGACATGATGTTCCCAATGTGATCCAAACTTTTAAGGGGCATCCAGGTGCCCAGGACCCAAAGGGAAACATGAAACAGTCCCTGCCCTCAAGGGGCAAGTAAGAAAACACAAAATGCATTCCAAGTAATTTCAAGGGGAAAGGAATACATGTGGCTTTCCCTTCTGTGGGGGGAGGGGGGACAGATCTCAACAGGAATATGATTGGTTGTGGCTTGGGATATGCCAAGGGCCCTTCTGGATCTTTGTGGGCAGGGAGAATGCCCAAGGACTGTGGATGCTCAGCATCCAGGGTCTCTTGTCAATGCCAGATCCTGCTTCATAGAATCCAGCATGGAAAAAGCATCACCACCCTCCCCCAACACACACACACACACACACACACACACACACACACACATGCACACATATATACATACCCACACATGCACATGCACACACTAAACCACTTCAAATTATGCTATGTGATTCACCAGGGTTTGGAGCCAGGTCTCATGTCAGAGGAGGTATGGCCAAATGGACAAGGAATTGGCAAGTGTCTCTCCTACAATTCCCAGCTCCTCCAGCATCATTTCCCTGCCTAGCAGGAGATGGCATGAGGCCCTTTGCCCCAGATCCCCCTCCGACATCCTTCCTAGCCCTGGGCCAATGCAATCATGCATTTCCCAGGCACCTTGCTTCACTCAGGGCTATTTACCATCCATGGTACTTCTTGTAAGGTTTGTTGGGGTTTTGGACCAAAGAAGATCTTGAAAGCTTATCTAATCCATGCCTTCTATGCAGTGGGATAACACTTATGGGGAGCCACAGTGCTCAGAGTGCTAAGACTAGAGCTTGAAAGACCTGAGTTCAAATCCAGCCTCAGACACTTACTAACTGTGTGACCCTAGGCAAGTCATTTCACCTCTCCAGCCTCAGTTCCCTCATCTGTAAAAAGGGGATAATAATGGCACCTACTTCCCAGGGTTATTATGATGATCAAATGAGATACTATTTGTAAAATGACTGGCACATAGCAGGTGCTTAATAAATGTTTGTTTCAGGGGCAGAGCCAAGGTGGCAGAGTAGAAGGATGCACCTCTAGAATCTCTACCACCACAGCCCATAAAATAGCTGTAAAAAATGACTCTAAACAAATTTGACAGCAGCAGAAGCCACAAAAAGACAAGGTGAAAGAGATTTCCAGCCCAAGGCAGCCTGGAAGGCTGACAGGAAAGGTTTATTGCACGAGGCACAGAGTGGAGCGCAGCTCAGTCTTGGCCACACCGTGGCTGGGACAGGACTGGAGTGGACTTCAAGGTGCCACCAGCAGCAAGTGTGATTCCCAGATTCCTCAACACACAAACGCCAAAGGCAGCTTCAAAGGTGAGAAAGCTCTTTCACTTGAGTGAGAAGGGAGCAGGGACCTACTGCCCTAGTCCCGGTTCCAGACAGCCCCAGGCAGTGGCAACTTTCATTGTTGGAGCCTTGGCCTAAAGACCCTAGGGGAACTGAGCTGATGATCTCTATCTCAGGCCTGAGTGGTAGCCCTGGGGTGAGGAGGAGGAGCGCTGGTTGGCATGGTGGAACTGGTGGGCGCACTTGGGGAGGGAATTCTACTGGCAGATCCTGGGCAGGAAAGAGTGCTTGTAGTTGCTCCCAGACCAGAGTGAAGGTCAGGAGAGGAGTAAACTCTCCCTTGATTGTGCCACCTTGGAGGAATTGAGAACTTGCAGGTCCCCAGAGTATACCCTCCTCTTGACAAAGGACTCAAAAGTCAAGTAACTGGCTGGCAAAATGCCCCCAAAAGGGAAAAAAGATTAAAGCAATAGAAGGTTACTTTCTTCGTGAGCAAGTATTTTCTTCCATCCTTTCAGATGAGGAAGAACAATGCATACCATCATAGGAAGACCTAAAAGTCAAGGCTTTTGCATCCAAAACCTCCAAAATAAATTTATAATGGTCTCAGGCCATGGAAGAGCTCAAAAAGGATTTTCAAAACCAAGTAAGAGAGGTGGAGGAAAAATTGGGAAGAGAAATGAGAGAGATGCAAGAAAATCATGAAAAGCCAACAGCTTGCTAAAGGAGACCCAAAAAAATGCTGAAGAAAATAACACCTTGAAAAATAGGCTAACTCAACTGGCAAAAGAGGTCCAAAATGCCAATGAGGAGAAGAATGCTTTAAAATGCAAAATTAGCCAAATGGAAAAGGAGGTTCAAAAACTCACTGAAGAAAATAGTTCTTTAAAAATTAGAATGGAGCACATGGAAACTAATGACTTTATTGAGAAACCAAGAAATTACAAACAAAACCAAAAGAATGAAAAAAATAGAAGATAATGTGAAATATCTCATGGGAAAAACAACTGACCTGGAAAATAGATCCAGGAGAGACAATTTAAAAACTATGGGACTATCTGAAAGCCATAATCAAAAAAAGAGCCTAGACATCATCTTTCATGAAATTATCAAGGAAAACTGCCCTGACGTTCTGTTATCAAAGCGTAAAATAAATATTGAAAGAATTCACCAATCACCTCCTAAAACAGATCCGAAAAGAAAGTTCCTAGGAACATTGTAGCCAAATTCCAGAGTTCCCAGGTCAAGGAGAAAATATTGTGGGCAGCCAGAAAGAAACAATTCAAGTATTGTGGAAATACAATCAGGATAACACAGGATCTGGCAGTTTCTATGTTAAGGAATTGAACGGGTTGGAATATGATACTCCAGAATTCAAAGGAACTAGGATTAAAACCAAGAATTACCCACCCAGCAAAACTGAGTATAATACTTCAAGGGAAAAAATGGTCATTCAATGAAATAGAGGACTTTCAATCATTCTTGATGAAAAGACCAGAGCTGAAAAGAAAATTTGACTTTCAAACACAAGAATGAAGAGAAGCATGAAAAGGTAAACAGGAAAGAGAAATCATAAGGAACTTACTAAAGTTGAACTGTTTACATTCCTACATGGAAAGATAATGTTTGTAACTCTTGAAACGTTCTTTAGTATTTGGGTAGTTGGAGGGATTATACAGATAGATAGATAGATAGATAGATAGATAGATAGATAGATAGATAGATAGATAAACAGATAGATAGATAATAGATAGATAGATAGATAGATAGATAGATAGATAGATAGATAGATAGATAGATGGTACAGAGTGAGATGAATAGGAAAGATGATATCCAAAAACATAAAATTAAGAGGTGAGAGAGGAATACAATGGAGGAGAAAGGGAGAAATGAAATGGAGCAAATTATCTCTCATAAAAAAAGGCAAGAAAAAGCTTTTTCAATAGAGGGGTAACGGGGGGGAGGTGAGAGGAGAAAAGTGAAGCTTGCTCTCATCACATTTGGCTTACAGAGGGAATAACATGCACACTCAATTTGCTATGAAAATCTATCTTACACTATGGTAAGGTAGGGGAGAAGGGGATAAGTGGAGTATGGGAGGGGATGACAGAAGGGAGGGCAAATGAGAGGAGGGGGGTAATTAGAAGTAAACACTTTTGGGAAGGGATAAGGTCAAAAGAGAGAATAGAATAAATGAGGGGGCAGGATAGTATGGAGGGAAATATAGTTAGTCTTTCACAACATGACTATTACGGAAGTCTTCAGCAAAACTGCCCATATATAACCCATACTGAATTGCTTGCCATCTCAGTGGAGATGGGTGGAGAGGGAGGAAGGGAGAGAAGTTGGAACTCAAAGTTTTAGGAATGCATGTTGAATATTGTTTTTCCATGTAACTGGGAAATAAGAAATACAGGTAATGGGGCACAGAAATCTATCTTGCCTTACAAGAAGACAGAGAAGATGGGGATAAGGGAAGGGAGGGGTGTGATAGAAGGGAGGGCAGATTGGAGGATAGGGCAATCAGAATGTATGGCATTTAGGTTGGGGGAGGGGAGAGATGGGGAGAAAATTTGGAACTCAAAATTTTGTGGAAATGAATGCTGAAAACTAAAAATAAATAAATAAAGTGAAAAAAAAAATAAATGCTTCTTTCCATCCCTTCCCTTCATTTCCAAACAAATGAGCCTAGGCTTCCACAAGTATAAGGGATCCCCAAAAGTCTCAGTGCTGTTTTAAGCCTTAACAACTTAGCCTAGCGAGGGCACGGAAAAGTAACAATAGTAATCTTTGATAGCTTTAAAATGTCCCTAAGACTTTGGGCCAATCCTAGGTAGTGGAAGGAACACCAGATTTGGAATTTGGGGCCCTGGGCTTCTTTGCCCAGTACCCTGGGGCAAATTCCAATCTCTCCAGGGTTCAACTTCTTCACCTGTAAAATGGAGGGAGGTGAAGGTGTATGTGGGGAGTGGGAGTGGATTAGATGATTTTAGAGATCTTTTGGCCCTACGTCTCTGAACCCATGATTCATCAATTTAGGAGTTTAGCCTGAAGGATCCTGAGCACCTCTGATTCTATAGCCAAAATTAGTGCAGCATAACCATGCAAGGCCAAAGGAGGTGAATGTTCCAAATGCTCCCCGTTGGCTTCCAGACTACCCCCCGATGTGCATGGGTTGCTCCACTTCCTCTCCATTCTGCCCCGTTTCCTGGCAAATCAGCAGCCTGATAACCTCTGCCTCCTACTCATCACTGAGCTTAGATTTAAAGCTGGAAAGGACCACAATCCAAACTCTGCTCCCCTCCCTCTGTCTTGGTTTTTCAAATGAGTAAAGTGAGGCCCAGAGTGAGGCCAACGTGGCATGCTCAATGTGACAGGGATTAATGAGCCAGAATTCAGTCAAGGGTCTTTGGACTCTAGGACCAGAGAGTTGAAGTGTCATATCAACAGCTCTGCTTTCTCCAGGGTAAAGCCTTGAGTCCTGTAGTGAAATGATAGCTGCCATTTTGGAAGCTCATTTTTCTAAATCATATTGCAATCAAAGCCAGCAGAATGAGAGAGCTGGAAGGGCTCTTGAAGATTGCATGTGTCCAACCCCCTCACTTTAAAGAGGAAGCAGCCAAAGCCAAGAGACTGACTTGCTCAAGTAACTAAGGTGGGATCTGAACTCAGGCCCTCCTGATTCCAAGTCCCCCTCTCTTACCAGTGAACATAAGCAGGTACTTTGGGTGGTGCAATAGATAACAGCCCAATGGACTTGGAGTCAGAAAGACCCCAATTCAAATTCAACCTCAGATACTTCCTAGCTGTGTGACCCTGGGCAAGTCACTTCACTTCTGCCTTAGTTTCCTCGACTGTAAAACGGGGATAGTAACAGCACCTACATCCCAAGGCTGTTGTGAGGATCAAATAAGCAATTGTGAAACACACTTAGAGGGATGGTGTAAATGCTTATTCCTTTCCCTTTCCCCATGAAGGCAATTGGCTACCACAATAATGTCAAGAAATTACCAAGAATCCATGTGCATTTTAGAAATGTCTGCAGAATCCATGGTGTACATGTATTATTAACCAACAGCACTAATGAAAACTTAGTCATACCTGCCTCCATACAAATATAGCTCCTTCGAACATTGTAAATAAGAGTCAATGCTGGGGAGGTAAGATTGAGATTGTTCCAAGCATCAGAGCCTATCTCATGGAATATGCTTGTGGGGTTGGTCCAAGTGAGTCGAAGGGGCAAGAGCAATCTAATCCAGCCCCCAAGGAATCCCTGTGTCCAGTGCATCTGGTCAGGATGGTCTCCCCCAATCACTCTCATGACATTGACAAACATGACTGCTAGAAGGGACCTTAGGCCCAGCCACTCCAACCCTCCTCATTTTGTAAATAAGGAAACTGAGGCCTAGAAAATGAAAGTGACCTAGATATGAACTAAGATCCTAGAGATCAGACAAAAAAAGAGACTTCAAAGATTAGTCTAACCTCCTCATTTTACAGATGAGGAAACTGAGGCTGGGAAATGAAGTGACTGGTCCTATGTGGCTACATGTGACTTCCTAGATCAAAAGCTAGAAGAAACCTCAGGGACTATCCAATCCAACCATCTCATTTTAGAGTAGGAAACTAAGTCTCAGCATGGAGAAATAATTTGCCCAGCGTGATGCACAAGATAACAGCTATTGAGCTGGAAGAGGTCCTAGAGGCCTGCAAAGTCTAATCCTGCCTTTTGGTAGAGCTGGGATTCAAACTGGGTGTTCAGTGCCGCCTGCTCCAAGGGAGGGGAAAGCTAGCATGTCTGCTCAAGGGTGAGCAACTCAGCCATTTACAAAGAGGGTCACACTTCCTTGACCCTCCACTCCTGAACAATCCCCAGCAGCCAGCAAACACCCCAAGCCACTTCCGTGGCTATGTCTTTCCCACAGTTAAGAAAAAAACAGGAAGATGTAAGGAAAGGTACCTGGAAATGCAAAGGAAGCATGCCTGTGTTCTGAAAATAGCCCGGGAGTCCATACGTTTCCTTCATATACAGAGAGACAGGAGCCAGTCAGCTTGACCCTCTCTGTGGCCACCGGCCATCTCCCAGGCAGAGAGAATCAAGGGAAACTGGGTCACGGTTCCATGGCTGGCAATGAGACATCGCTCTGGCCCCAGTCCAGTAACTGGCCTGAATGGTCTTCCCAGTCCAGAATTGCAAACCCACTGAGTAAAGGCTCTGAATCCTACCCTTGATATGAACATGGGCAAGGGTTGGAGTTGAGCCAACTTCAGCAATCACAAGCTCAGAGACAACAAATCATAAGGAACCTTTGGAATTGTGGTCCATCTAGTCCAACCATCCCATTTTACAGATAAAGAAATGGAGGCCCAAGAAGAAGAAAGGCTCTCACTCTGAAATAAGGCAAGTCCTACTGGAAAGTCAAGAACCCGCCCAATAAATATGATTCACAAGACCTTGCAACAGGCCAAGGTGATCTCCCTCAAGTCTTCTGAGTAGAATTCTCCCTGAAGAGAAGCTTCAAGTCCAGCTCTGAGTAAAGTTCGTATGGAAGTGAGTTAGGCCAGAAACTAGGGGGAGATTATTTGGTGCCACGAGTCCAGAACTGCCCCAGAGCACACCCTTTGGATGTGGTACAGTGAGACTATCTTGCACCTTTCACCAGATCTGCCACAGACGAAGAAGAATGAGGTTAACCATCCTTCAGGAGAGAAGACTATCCTCCATGACTAGGCAAGACCCAACCAAAGGAATCAGAAGAGGCCTTCGAATGTAGAGTATCAGAGCAATAAAGGACCTAGATTAGAGACTGCCCAGTCACCAAAAGACCTAGAGCCGGAAGGGACCTAGGAGACCAGCTAGTCCAATTCCTTCATTTTACAGAAGAGGAAACTGTGGCCCAGAAAGAAGAGGTCACTCATTGGCTTAAGAATGGACCTCTGAGTTCAGCTATTCCAATCTTCTCATTTTACAGAGGAGGAAACTGAGGCAGGAAATGGCCCAAGGTCAGAGATTGAGACCCGGGACCTCAGGGACCTCAGTGGCCTCTTACTCCAACTCCCATTTCACAGATGAGAAAATGGATGCCTGAAGTGAAGAAGAAATTTTCCCAAGGTCACATTGCTAGCAAGTTTTAAAACGGGATTTGAACTCACATGCTCTGCCTGCATAGCCAGTGTCGCCTCAAGATCCCTGAAACAGAGTTCAAGGAGTCAAGCTTTCTAAATTGGGTACACAACTAGCTTCAGTAGCTGGCAAAGCTATAACTGAGTACTGCTGCACCTGGGGCAAGGTTGGTCAGGGTGAGGATATAGTTGAGAGAGTTCCTCTGGGATGCCGCTGCCTGGGGAAGGAAGCATGCCCCAGTACTGTGCTTTTGATGCCTTCTACATTTTAGCAACCTGAGACAAAGTCCTGATCACCCTACCTTAGTTACTGCTCTAAGGCTGATTTGAAGCTGTAAGAAAAGCTAGGATTATTTTGGTTCACACACACACACACACACACACCCACATACACATGCACACATATACACACACAAACACACTCACACATACACACACACATCCTTCCCTGCTCAGCTCTCCTTTGCCATGGATTTAGGTCTATACTTTGGGCAATTAGCATAGAAAAGTGGCTTGTTTCTCAGCTTCTCTCAGCCCTGGGCTGCTCTGTAATGACTCTACAATGCCATCACCCTTAATGGACTGTCCACGACTCACCTTCCTCCCCAAAACAAGGACTGAAGTCTCCATATCCCATTTGAGCACCTCTGCTCTCAGTCAACCCCAAAATAGACCTGAACAGAGGTTGATCTCAGTACTGATGGAATTCAATTACACGGCTTTAATAGAGACTTGACCTCTTATCAGTTAGGTCCTGGCAGGTCTATTGTCATGTCTTGGTCTTATTTCACAGAGAAGAGAGGAGAAGGGGAGAAAGTCTCATGTTATAGCTATATTACGGAGAGTTGGAACAAACCTTAGAGTTTTGCTTGTCAAACTTACCTAATAAATAATAAATAAATATTCATATTATAAGTATATAATCAATAATTTAATGAATCTTAATAAACACTAATTTTATATAAATAATAATTATAAGAAATAAACAAAAGTAGAAACTGAGGCCCAAAATGTGGAGTGACTTGTTCTAAGTCGAAATGTCTAAGTAGCAAGATAATACATTTGAATGTAATCAGTGAATTCAGGCAGAGGAATGGGGGGTGGGGGGGAGAGGGTCAGCATATCAGGCTCCCACACATTCTGCTTTGAAAATGTAGCTATAATTATAAATAAATTCATCTGGAAATATTTATTTTTCAGTTCAGTAGCTAGTTTGAAGTTACTTTTCAGGTGCCACCAAGGGCATACTATTTTATGCAGTTTTTTTAACTCTCTCTAACAGAAGACAAAAAAAAAAACCAAACCCAACGTCGACAGTAGTGGCACTTGGTTTAGTTCTAGCCAAGTTGCCAATGCCAGGCCCAGTGGGCCAGGGAAGTGACCTTCTCTCCCTATCGCAGGCTCACTTGGGATAGTATCAGTGGAGGGAGGGGCAATGGTGGGCAGGGGAGAGAACCCCAGAATCCTCCAGAAAAGATCCGGCTCCCAGTCTTGAATCCAGTCCTGACATATCTTCATGTATCTCCAGGGAAATGAGTTCACAAACTCTCTGACCCTCTATTTCCAAAACTTTAAGGTAAAGAAAATAACCCTTGCAAAATACTACCTCCCAAGGTGGTGGTGACCAATGTGCTTTGCTGACTTTAAAGCAAGAGAGACAGAAACAAAGTGTGTGTGTGTGTGTGTGTGTGTGTGTGTGTGTTTTCATTGAAACATACTTTGGATAAGTGGTGTCAAATGCAAATAGAAAGGGATCCCTGTGGCCATATTGATTTAGAAAACCACAGATTAGCATCACTTATGTTGTACTAGATTTGTAGTTATTTTGTTAAACATTTCTCAATGATATTTAACCTGGTTCTAGGGTGCTGGGGAGGTGTGGGAAGCTGTGGTCTTGCCTCCCAGGCATGGGATTGACACTTCTATAGTGTATCCCACCTGGACAGAGGAAATAAATGAGTATAGGAAATAAGGCCGCTAGGTGGCACAGTGGCATCTAGGTGGTGCTGCAGTAGATAGAACACTGGGCTTGGAATCAGGAACACTCCATGGGTTCAAACCAGCCCTCAGACACTTACTAGTTGCATGACCTTGGGAAAGTCACTTCATCCTGTTGGCCTCAGTTTCTTCATCTGTAAAATGAGCTAGAGAAGGAAATGATGAACCACTCCACTATCTCTGCCAAGAAAATCCCTAGTGGGGTCACGAAGAGTAGACATGACTCAATAACAACAAAAATAGGAAATAAACTACAAGCCTGGATTTAAAGGAGAGGCATGATATAGAGGAATATCAAATATCCAGACCTTTCCTGGAGCTCTCTCAGTCTCTGTCTCCGTCTCCGTCTCCGTCTCCGTCTGTCTCTCTCTCTCTCTCTCTCGCTCTCTCTCTCTCTCTCTCTCTCTCTCTCTCTCTCTCTCTCTCTCCCTCTCTCTCTGTCTGTCTCTGTCTCTGTCTCTCTCTGTCCCTCCTTTCCTTTTCTCTCTTTATTTCTGTCTCTCTGTCCCTTTCTCTCTCTGTGTGCCTCTGTCTATCCCTTCTCCTCTCCCCCTTCTCTCTCTCTTCTCCGTCTGTCCCTCCCTCTCTGAATCTCCGTTTCACACTTTGTCTCTATCTCTCTCCATGTCCCTTCCCACCCCCACAAAGCAGAGGGACCCCAAAGGCCTTGACTCTCACCACCACAAGGTGAGAACCTTGTTGGTTGGTGGTTGGTTGCTGGGATGAGAACCGCAAGGGACCCCTTGTTCTAGCACCCTACTTTTCTTCCCAGATGAGTCCAGGTTACTCTGGGGCCTGGCAGAAAATAGCCAAATATGGAAACTGATCAGATTCTCCTCTTCATATTTCTTCCTACATTTAAGGACACTTGTCCTCTAAATCACAGAGGAAGGCCCACATCAGCAGTCACAAAGATGTAGGAGGCAAATATATCCTGAAATACATTCTGAGAAACACGGCTGTGGGTCTCAGAGTTTGTTGACCCCAAAGTGACTACTCCACCACAGCATTTGTGAGAAAGAAGGAGAAGAAATCCAAGAAGAGGTTGACATGGACCTTAGATGTTAGTAAAGCATATTTCAAATTGTGGCATATGAACATAATTGAATATTATAGCACCTTAAGAAGGAGCATGAAGAAATCAGAAAAAAATGGGAGACTTATATGATATGCTAGAGGGTGGAGTGATCAGAGCATTCATACCACGGTCACAGTAATGTAAAAAACAACAGTGAATGGCTTCCAAACTCTGGTGATTCCGTGAGCAAATGGCTTCAGCAGGAGAGAGGTGTGGAATGAAGCGTTTCTTTACATGGAGCAAATACAATCTTTGTCTAATTTTTTTTTACTTGGACTTCTTTGCTGTAAGGAAGAGTTCTATGAGGGAGAGCTGTTGGGAATTGGAAAGTGCCAATGATGTTTTAAAAAAGAAAGTGTCAATAGAACATCATTTAAAACAAAAACAAAAACAAATTTCCACGGGTTCAAAGAAAGGCCAGGTAAGATCCCAAGGCCTCAGATTCTACAGGGGAAGCCAAGGATAGGAATTCTCAAGAATGAAATTCTGATGATGCAAAGAAAATCACTTCTGAGAAAGGAAATTTTGTCATTGTTGTTCAGTTGTTATGTCTGACTCTTGGTGACCCCATTTGGGGTTTTCTTGGCAAAGACACTGGAATGGCTTGTCATTTCCTTCTCTGGCTCATTTTAGAGATGAGGAAACTGAGGCAAACAGGGTAAGTGTCTTGCCCAGAGTCATATGGCTAGTAAGTATCGGAGATTTCATTTGAACTCAAGTCTTCCTGACTCTAGGCCAGAACCGTTATCCATTGCTCTGCCTAGCTGCCCAATAAGGAAGAAAAGGAGCTGTCTAAAGAAATGGAAGTGGAGGTATATAGAATTAACACATCAACTACATTTGTAATAGGCATGTTCAGGAAATGGAAGCAAGGGCAAGTATCAGGATGATTACAAGAGTGCAGCATGATTCCGTAAAGAAAGTGTCAGAAAGGCAAAGAATCAAAAAGAGCAGAGGCAGAGCAGGAAAAACAGAAAGGGTGTTTGTCTGGGGGCTTTGAGCTACGTTGGGAAAAAGGAAAAGAACAAGGTAGGAACAGGACCACAATCCCTTCACACCATATGAAATCAGCTGAAGGAATTGAGGGTGTTTATTCTAAGAGAGGAGAAAGTTCATGGGGGGACATGAAGGTTAGAAGGTTGCTACATGAAAAGAGGGTTAGTTCTGTTCTGTTTGACCCCAGAGTACAGAACCAGGAGCAGGAGGAGATGCAGCAGAGAAACAAAATTAAGCTAGATGTAAGAAAAAGTTCCAAAAATGAAAGCTCTCCCAGAATGGGAATGGGATACCCCAAAGGGGAGTGGGCATCAAGAGAAATTGTCAAGTAAAGGTTGGGTGGCCAATTGTCATCCAAATGGATGGGAAGGGAGCAGGGGAGCCTTGGTCAGGAGCAAAAAGGGTTAGGTGACCACTGAAGTGTCATGCAGTAGAAAATCTGTGGCTCTGTGAATTGTCGGGAAGATTAATAAGTAATATTTTGATGCCCACTTAAAAGGAAGTCTCCAGTGGAGTGCCCCAGGGAGCTCTGCTTTGCCCTGTGCTTTTAGAATCTGTGGCTGTGTTAAAGAAATACATGGGATGCTATGATTGGTCTACTTGGAGAATGTCAGACAATCAATGAAAACATTAATCAAAGTGATGAATAGCTTCAGGAATGTAACAGGAAGCAAAATAAATCCACAAAAATAATCAGCCATTACTTTATTTGGCCAATAAAACTCAGGGGGAGGAATATAAAGAAATTCCATCTACAACAATTTGCATAAAATACCTTCACTTTAACCTGCCAAGACACCTTCCTAATCTGTATAAATATAACTAGAAAACACTCTTTATAGAAATAAAGGACTATTGATTCATTGTTCATAATGGGATCAGGGCAAGATAATAAAAATGACAATGCTACTTAAATTTTGCCGCGTACATTCAGTGCTAGGCCAATCAAATTTCCAAGAGATTAACTTTCCAAAACCAGATAAAATAGTAACAAATCTCATTTGGAGGAACAAGAAGTCAAGAACATCAGGAGAGATTATGAAAAAAATGTAGGACATATTATCAGTACTCTGATAGTAAAGTAATAAGCATCTCAACTATTTAGTACCAGTTACAAAATTGAAAAGTAGAACAAAATAGAGGCAGAAACAAAGAAGACCAGTGCTCGATAAATTCAGGAACACAAACTTCCAAGTGATGGACTCTGCTGGGAAAATTTGGAAAGTTGCTTGCTTGAAAATAGGCTTTTACACAAATAAAATTGGGGCAGCTAGAATAATGGAAACTTGATCAATGAGGATAAAAAAACAACCTTTGTTTATTTCTAGTCATAAAGTCTGATATCTTAAATAGAGAATTGACACAAATATATAAAAACAAAAAGAAAAGCAAGCTTTATAGAAAAGTCACAATTTTATGTACAGTCCTTTCCTGTTCTTCCATGTATATAGAAATACTTTTATTTTGTTTGTTAAATTCAGAATAAAAAATAAATTATATATAGTATTTATCTGCATATTATACATGTATGTATATACATACGTATATGAGCTACTTAGTAAAGAAAAAAAGACTTTTTTTCAAAAGAAAAATGCAAATTATCAACAACTATAGGAAAATGCACAAAATGACTAATAATAAGAGAAGTATGAATTAAAACAACTCAAGGGTTTCACCTCACACCCATCAAATTGGCAAAGATGATAAAAAATGGAATTAGCCAACAGTGGAGGGACTACAGAAAGACAGGAATGTTAATACACCATTAGGGAGAGCTATCAATTGGTAGAAGTATTCTGGGAATCCATTTGGAATTAAACAAGAAAAGTTATCAAACTGTTCATACCCTTTGACCCAGCAATCCTTACTACTGGGCATATACATACCCCAAGGAGATAAATGCTGGAAGAAAGTCCCCTATGTACAAAAATATTCATGCTAGTTCTTTTAGTGGGGGAAAAGGAAAGAGGGAAAGGAATAGTATTTATTAAGTGCCTACTATGCGCCAGGCTGTGCCAAACACTTAACAAATATTATCTCATTGGACAGCCAAAAAAAACCCCAAAAAAACTGGAAACAAAGTGTGTGTCCGTTATTTGGAAAATGGCTGAACAAACCGGTAATATGAACATAATGGAATACTATTGTGCCATAAGAAACCATGCATATGAGGAATTTGTAGAAACATGAGAAGACTTGAATATCCCGACACTGAGGGAAGAAAGTGGAACCATGAGAACAATATATACAGTGATTACAATAACAGAAAGGAAAAAGATGTCAGAATTCAGATTATATATAATGTCTAATCTCATTTCCAGAGAATAGACGATGTAACGCCCTTCCCCTCTCTCGGTAAAGTGGCAGGCTCCAGGTATGGATTGCTGTCCGACATAGTTGTTGGGCTCATTGGTTTTGCTAAATTGATTTTTTTTTAATAAGAGAGAATTCTCTGGTGGAAGGGTTATTGGAAAATAACAACAGAAAATACTATTAAAACATTTTTAAATAAAGGAATAGATGGCATGTTATCAAATGGGAGGGGGGTGCTAACAGCGAATGAGAGAGCCAGGACCCAAAAGGCTCTTGATAGGACAGAACCTTGGGCCAAATTGAATGAGATGAAATTCAATATGGATAAAAACGTAAAGTCGTGCACTTGGACTAGATGGCTGGTGAGGCCCTTTCCAACTCTGGAATTCCTTGTGATTCTGAGAAGTTTTTCTTTATATTGAGCAGAAACCTGCATCTCTCTCACTTCCACTCACTGCTCCTAGCTCTGCCCTCTGGGTCCTAGCAAAACAAATTTGGCATGTGATAGCCCAGGGATGGGGAACCCACACATGGCTCTCTAGGTCCTCAAGTTCAGTCCTCTGACCAAATCCAAATTTCACAGAGGGCCACATATGGCTTTGAGGACACAAGTTCCCCACCCCTGTAATCCTTTGGATACTTGAAGTCATCAATCATGTGTCTCCCCACCACCTTACCCACCCCAGCCCCTGCAACGCCTTTCTGGTTCAGGCTCAGCACCTTCAGTTCCTTCAACCACTCCTCATCTGGAAGAGCTAGCCATATCTACATAGATACATCCATATGTAGGGGTATTTTTTTTGGCAAGGTGCAATAGAAAGACAGTAAACTGACAGTGGGGGGCAGAGGGAAAATGGAGAAGGGAATAAATATTTATTAAGCACCTACTATGGACCAAGCACTGTGTCATGTGCTTTCTAATATGATTTCATTTGATCCTCATAACAACCCTAGGAGGTGGGTATTATTATGACTCCAATTTTATAGTTGAGACAATTGAAGCAGACAGAAGTGAAGTGACTTGCCCAGGGTCACACAGCTAGGAGGTATCTGAGGCTGGATCTGAACTGAGGTCTTCTTGATTCCAGGCCCAGTGCTCTATCCAATGGGCCACCTAGCTACCTCTGAACTGGGCTCTGAATTGAGAGTGTGGAGATGGCAGGGATTGCAAAAAGGAGAGTCAGACATGCAGCAAGAGAAAAGAAAAAGAGAAGAAAGACCTACTGATGAGATATTAAAGAGGAAATGTCTGGTGTTGAAAGTTTTCTGCTGTTCCAAGCTCTCAGGACTTGTCTAACTCAACCTGACCCTCCTCTATTGCACCTAGGACTAGCAGACCCTCATAAACTCTGACCCCATGTAGATCTAGCTAGTGGTTTCCCACACAGGAATCTGGATCCCCAAACTTTGACAGGACTCTGAGAAAGATAAAATCAAGGACTCTAAGTCCAGAGAATAATATCAACCCCCACATCCAGTATTTAATTTGAACCTTAGAATACATCTGTGAAGCAGGTAATACAAGAATTTATTATCCCCATTTCAGGATAAGAGTGGGTGAGTGATTTGACCAAAGTCACATAGCTACTAAATTCCTGAAGCTGGATTTGAACTCGGGTCCTCCTGGATCCTGCAACCACAATATCCCTGTGCACCCCCAAAGGATACACTTGAATCCCTTCTCTGTGGAGGTAGCTGGAAGACAGAGGAAAGAACAACGGAGTCAGAGGATCTGGGTTCGAGACCCAGCTCTGCCAAACCACCCCCAAGCACAAGGAGCTTGGCAAGCAGGTTCCTGGAATGGCTGAACTACTGTTGGGTAAAGAAAACTGCAGGCTTGATTTGGTCTTACAATCCTAAATGCACTTGGCAAAATCATCTACTTCAGTCCATCACCAGGCATCTCAAGAACATCTCAAGACTGAGAGGGAGGGGACAGAAAGTTGAAGCCTGTCTTGGCTACTTAGCACCTGGGTGGCCCTGAATAAATCAGTTCAAGCCGTTGGTAAAATCAGCAGCCTGGATTGAAGAGCTGGAAGGTCTATCCTAAACTCCAAGACCTATTAAATCACCACCACCCTATCTCTCATCAGAGGAAGGGCAGTGAGTCGTGGGCAGGACCCAGGAATTCTGATCTGCCATTCTCCCATCTCCCTAGGGCTTTCCCATCTTCTAGTCTCCTCTACGATCCCTCCTAACTGGCAGCCTTCCCAAGAGATAACAGTACAACTACTCCTAGTCCCTCCTCTCCAACCCCAGGCCATGAAAAGGAGAAAGTTGGGCTTAGCCATGCCAGGTCTGCCGGCTGAACATGAAGAGATTGGAGTAGATTACCTTTAAGGTCCCTTCCAATTCTAACACTCTAGGCCTCAGTTTCCTGACTTGTAAAATGAAAGGATTAGCCTAGATGATTTCCAAAGTCCCTTCCAGCCCTAACACTCTCTGAATTGAATGAGATTGGTCACTGGCAAAGGAAGGATCATAG
The DNA here is from genome assembly GCF_028372415.1 of Notamacropus eugenii. NCBI lineage: Eukaryota > Metazoa > Chordata > Mammalia > Diprotodontia > Macropodidae > Notamacropus > Notamacropus eugenii. Next base: position 17,020,816 of record NC_092879.1, on the reverse strand, counting down.
AATGTTCAAGACCTCAGAGATCATCAGAGTAAGCTTATCCTTCATTTGATTGATGGCTGAGAGAGGGGAGGTGATCTGCCTGGGGTCACACAGCTAATAAGTGATAGAGCCAGGGACTGAAAATCAGCTGGGTAAGCCTTGGTTCCCTTTTAGCTAGGTGGTTGGGCCTAGTCAGAAAGACCTGAGATGAAATCCAGACACAGACACTTAGTAGCTGTGAGACCCTGGGCAAGTCATTTCACTTCTGTTGGCCTCAGTTCGTGGGAGTCCTAATGGCACCTACTCTGAAGGGTTGTTGTGAGGATCAAATGAGATAGCACTCCTTAGTGTTTAGTACCTAACACATAATGGAACATAACTTTTTCCCTTTCCTCCTCCCTTGGCATACTATAGGTGATATATAAATGCTTGTTTCCTCCTTTCCTCTGGAAAACGAGGGGGTCAGGATGGTTGGCCTTCCAGTCCCCTTCCAGCTCCAGATGTAGGATCTTATGGCCTCTGAGCATAACCCACAGAGACCTTCAGTTGGCTCCCTGTGCTGGCCCTGCCCTTACAATCCAGACAAAGGCATAAGCTGGAGTGCAGGGAACTCTGATGCTATGAAATACCCAGATCACACCAGAAAGGGACAGTCTGGAGAAGAGAAACCAGAACTCAGGAGAGGGCAGAGGAGAGAAGGGACCAGGGAGGACAGGGAAGGAAGGAGAGGGGAGGGGAAGGAGGAAAGAAAGGGAGAGGAAGAGAGAGGAGAAATCAGGGAGCGGAGAGGAGAAGAGGGAAAAAGAGAGGAGGAAAAAGGAGAAACCACGGACCAGGGAGGAAGGGAGAGGGGAGCGGAGAAGAAGGGAGATAAGGGGGACTAAGGGGGAGGGAGAAACCAGGGACCAGAGAGGAGAGGTGGGAGCAGAGAGAAGAGGAGAAGAGACAGAAGAGAGAAAGGGGGAGAAGAATACAGGAGAGGAGAGAGAAAGGGAGAGGAGGAGAGGGGAGGAGAGAAACTAGGGACCAGGTTTGGAGGGGAGAAGGAAAGGGAAGGGAAGGAGGAAAGAAGGAAATGGAAGATCAGTAGCTATCTGTTCCTCCAATAATCAGCTTTAGGATGTCACTTTAAGCTTCTTGAAGGAACTAGATCAAGACTACTTTAGCTTTAGCCCTACAAAAGGGCAGAAGTCTCTACACTCTGATGTTATGAAAGAGCCCTAGACTGAAGGGCAGAAGGCCTAGGGTCTGGTCCTGGCCCTGTTCCCCACTGGCCTGTGAGCTTCTTGAGGGCAAGAACCCTTGTTCTTGCCTTTGTATCCCCAGCAGGTATCACAGTACCTAGCCCCATAGTCAATATTTAGTAAATGCTTATTAGACACCTTTGGACTAACTGAGCTAGTTATGTGACTTTTGGCAAGTCCCTTTCCTCTCTCTGAGCCTCAGTTTCTTCATCTGTAAAATGAGGCAATGATCTAAAACTTCTTTCAGCTGATATTTCATGCCCTCTGTCTCTGAAATTCTGGGGTTTTGGGTCCCTCCCACTGAGTTCCATGTTCTAAGGTCCCCGTGCTCTCAGGCAGTAAGCTCATATACCAGATTTTAGAGATCAAAGAGAACTGAGGAAGGGATCAAACCCAGGAGCCTTCTGGGGATAGGGAAGGATTTCATAGAATCAAGATGGCTGGGGGGAGCATAGAGGGGCGCACGTGAGAACTGGAGCCTTATTCTATTCACCCTCGATTGATCTCTGCGGTCTCCAAGTCCGGGTCGGGGTGGGAACTGCAGAGCTAGCAAAAGCAGCAGCAGGTGGGGAGTTCTCAGGTGCTGGTGTACCCCCTACGGAGCCGTCCATCCAGCAGCTGCTCTGGGCCGTTAGCGGCAGCTGGCGCTACCTAGCGGCCCGATGCTTCGCCTGCACCTGCCTTCGCTCTGGGAGCAAGTTCAACTGGCTGAGAGGTGGCGGCGATTTTATTTTATTTTATTTTTTGTTAAGTTTAATTGAAAACACATCAGGGCTGAAAATACCCAACAATTAAAACGGCAAAATATTTAAAATAGTTGCCTCCGTAAAGGCGCCATATTTAACTCCGACTCTCCCTGCCTGCCCTTTCAGCCCCTTGCCTCCATGCTCCACAAGGGTCAGGGAAGGGCTAGCCTTCGAGGAGCCCAGGGCGTCTCCTCCGCCCCAATCAGATCCTCAAAAGGAACAGTTTCATGTCGGGTTTTTCCTAGTTCACAGATGACCCAGTCGGAAGGCCCGGGAACAGCAATCACCTCCTTGTGCCTAAAGACATCCAAGGTCGGGGCAAAGATCAAGGGTAGATAAGTGGTAAGGGGCCCCAGATTGTCTAGAACGCTGAACAGAAGGAACATCAATCCTGGAAGGAACCTTAGAGCACGCAAAGACATGGAGCACAGATGAAAACTAAGTATCAGGTCTAGAACGGACCTTGTGAACCACTGACTGCAACTGAGGCTCGGTGGTTAAATCACATGGTTAGTAAGTAGGATAAATCCCAACCTTACTTCTCCGTCTCAATGCAAACTAACGTATCAGGTTAGGACTGAAAGGAGGGTTTCATCAGAAGTGTTGGTGGGGTGGGACGGTTTGCACTGAATGGAGCGGGGGGGGGGGGGGTGATTTGCACAGCAGGGGGATTGTAAAGCAACTGAGAGAACGGTGCTAGGGATCCCCCACACCTTCCCCTGGCAAAAGAAAAGCGACCACTGCCATGAAAGAGGCATTAATTCCCAATTCCTGGGAATCTCCCGCCCCGACGGCTTCTCCCCTAGTTGGCTTCGGCGCCTCGCCACTAGATTCAGGTGGCTGGCAGCTGGCCAAGCGGGAGCCCCAAACTGTGCCTGCCGACACCCCTCCGCCCCCAGCCCCAGTTGTCCCAGTTGTCTGAAGCACTTGGCGCCCGCCCACGCCGGAGCCCCGAAGGAGAGAAGCCCGAAGGAGCCGGCGAGGCCAGGCTGGGCCGGCCGGGAGGACAGGTGCCGGCGCTCATCTTACCTAGAACGCAGAACCAGGCGAGCAGGAGCAGCGCGGCCGGGACAGCCCCGCAACACAGCCACCGCAGCATCTTCGGGCGGGACGCGCAAGCTTCACTCGCTCGGTCTGCCCGCTGTGCGACTTGTGGTGGACTAGGCTGGAGGGAGGGGAGGGGAGGGGACAGACGGCAGGGGAGGAGGGGCGGGGAGGGCCGGGGGCCGGCCCGGCGGACAGTGGGCCGGGCTAGACTGGCCTGCGCTTCTGGGGTCCACCGCTACACTGGCAGCGGCCAAGCGGGTCCCTGGACCAGCTGCGGCCACGAGTTGGAGACCCCCCCTAGTTCCCGAGGTCACTGGCGCCTCGTGCGGGCTCTCCGATTGGCCGCGGCGGCAACGAGCGTACCGAAGGCTCCCGGCGCCGGCTGAGCTTCGGCTAGGGTTCGGACTGAGCAGAGCCCCAAAAGGCGAGGGGAGTCCGTGCCCCCTCGCCGGTGGGTGCGGGGCTCGGGGCGCGAGACCCCGGGCGCAGGTGCTGGGGCTGCCGGGCGCTGGGACTGCTGAAGGGTCCGAGAGCGGGCGGTCAGCGGAGACAGGGACAGAGAAGGCTGACGAGAGGCCGCCAGGGAGGCAAGGAGGCAGCGGCGAGACGGTCCGAAATGCGACCGGTCCGGAGGCTGCTCCGAGCAGAGTGGCGGCGGCGGGTGCGGGGGGTGGGGGGGGGGGGTGGGGGGGGGCGAGACTGTGAGGGCCTGGTGGGGGTGGCTCTGGCACTTCCCTTTCCTGCCCCCTTCCCTCCCCTCTCCTCCCCTCCCTGGCCCTCCTCCTCCCCTCCTCGTATGCTGATTTCCCCTCCGCTGGGCTCCAGAGCAGAATTCACCCCCCCCCCCCCCCCCACACACACACACACTCCGGCGGGGCTGCGGGGCTATGAGGGGCGGGGATGGAGGGGGTGGGGGGTGTCTTTGGAGAATCAGAGGAAGCGCAGACGTCAGCGGCAGCCGTGAGATCTGCGGAAAACACTGCTCCAACCCGGGCGAGCCCTCGATAGCCCCGACGGAGCGTGCAGGGAAAGCCTTCGGGATTTTAAGACACTGCTAGTCCCGATTTTGTCCTACAAAGGGATCCCCGGCCAGACTTGTGTTCAGCCCCTAAGAACCCCGAAAGGGACCGCAGAATCAGAGACACAAGAGAAAGTGTGTGTGTGTGTGTGTATGTGTGTGTGTTGGAGGGAGATCTTGCGGAAAGAGGGGAAGACATAATAAATCCATCCTCTAGTTTGAGATCACAGGGTCTTTCGTTTGGAAAGAGGCAATGCAGAGAGATCAACTCTTCCCTGAAACTGAGACCTAAAGGGGAGAAGTAGCTTGCCAAGGTCACACAGCAAGTGAAAGCCTTCCAGTCACTGACTCCCACTTGAGGATCATCAAGTCCAGCCCTGTGTTGTCATGTCCTTCTCTTTGTGACCCCATCGACCATAGCTCACCAGCCCCTTCCATCTTCCATTATCCCTAGAAGTCTGTCCAAGTTCATGTTCACTGTTTCCATAACACTCTATCCATCTCATCTACTGTCACCTTTTCCTTTTGCCTTCCATCTTTCCTAACATTAGGGCCTTTTCCATCCCTATACTTTGGATATATTTTAGAATAATAAACTTCAGATTCAGAGGAATGGAATGACTTGCCCAAGGTCTCACAGCTAGTAAGTAAGTGGCATAAGGGGTGTGATGTTCAAATCCAAAGTGAGCCCCTGGTAATTCAGGGTTCTCTACTACACCAGGACCTCTACCCCTGTTTGAATGTCTTTGGAATCAGAGTATCAAAGCTGAAAAGGCCCTTAGAAGAGGGCTATCTAGACCTACTGGCTCATTTTAGAGGAGGAAACTGAGACCCAGTAAAGTGTCCAAGGTCACAAGGGCAGTAAATGGCAGAATCAGAATTTGAACCTAGGACCTCTCACTCCAAACCCAGCTATGCTTTTTTGCTCCCTACACTTCCCTCCTCCAGCCTAGGGCAGCTAGGGGCCCTAGTAAAGTACACTGGCTTATCTCATCCCTCCCATGGGTGCAAAGGAGAGGGCTCCTCCTCAGAAGGGGGGACAGAAAAACCACACCACCCCTGCTACCCCATCTTGTCCTGGTCCTTGCCTGTCCCAGGCCTCCCATTCCCCAGTTGGCCAGTACTCCCAAACAGCCAAGTCTTTCCTCCCAGACTTGGCAGATCCCTTAGCTGTCCTGGGTCATAGGCTCAGAGATCCCAGAGCTGGCTGCCTCAACCACTCTTGTACTAAGGATCCAGGCCAGAAACCAGGAGCCAATGGTGAGAGAGGGGTCCAGCCAGAGAAAGACAGAGCACAGGAGCCAAAATGAAAAGGATGAAAGGTAGGCTGACTCTCCAAGGCCCGGTGATCAAGGCTCTCTGCACCTGGTAGGGTTTTTTAAAAACAAGGCAAAAACTCAAACCCAACAAGTGAGGAATTCGATAGAAAGGGAACTGCAGAGTTAGTGTCAGGAACTTGGAGGGGGTTCAGTGGATCAGCCCTGACTTGATAGTCCAGTAGTGGTGGAAGGCAAAGAGGGGACTGAGCAAATCCCTCTCTCTCCCTGGGCCTCAATTTCCCCTTCTGTAAAATGAGGAGGGTAGATATGATGGACTCTGTGGTTTCTTCCATCTGAGAAATTCTCTGTTCCAAAGTTTCCTCCAGCTCTGGCACTCTCTCTTCTAACTTCCCTTGCAGCTTTGACTGACTTAAGGGTCAGTACAGTTCTGCCATTCCCTGTTCTAAGGCTCCTCCCAGCTCCCCTTCTTCCAGCCCTGACATTCCCTATTCTAAGACCTCTCCCAGCCCTGACATTTCATGTTCTAAGGGCTCTATTTCTGACATCCCCTGTTCAAAGGCCCTCTCCCAGCTTTGACATTCAAGGGCACTGGATTTGGAGCAAGAAGACCCAGGCAAGCTGCAGTCTGCTCCTCAGTACCTCAGTCTTTGGACCAGTTTCATCTCCTATGAAATAAGGAGGTTGTTAATGTTGTCGTGCCCAACTCTTTGTGACCCTATGGACACATCAGTGCTGTTGGGGGGTTTTCTTGGCAAAGATACTGGAGTGTTTTGCCATTTCCTGCTCCAGTAAGTAAATGAGGCCTTTTTGAACTCTGATCTTCCCAACTCCAGGCCCAGTGCTCTATCCACTGAGCCACCTAGCGGCCTCCTAGGGGGTTTAGTCTAGTTGAATTCTAAGGTCCATGCCAAATCCCTGTGTTCCAAGTTGAAAAGCCTGAGTTCCATGATTCCTTCTCATTCATATCCAGTTCACAGCAGGCTTGTACAACAAACAGTAACTCTCCCCCAATGAATGCAGGGGGCCTTATCCTAGGAATCCATTCCATTGTGTCTATCCTGGCTTACTCTGCTTCTATTTGTCCTCTTCCAGGGACTTGCAAAGAAGCCAGAAGAGAGAGTGGGCAGGCAGGAGTCCTGGTCCTGCACCATACTTTGCCGTTCAGTTGTGTCTGACTCTTTAGACCCCACTGGGAATTTTCTTGGCAGAGATATTGGAATGGTTCACCATTTCCTTTTCCAGCTCATTGTACAGATGAAGAAACTGAGGCAAACAGGGTGAAATGGCTTGCCTAGAATCACACAGCTAGTATAAGTCTGAGACCAGATTTGTACTGTCTTCCTGACTCCAAGGCCCCACACTCTAGCCACTGCAGTGCCACTTAGCTGCTCCTTAACTAACCATGTGTCATTTTACAACTATCTCTGAGCCTCAGATTTTCTCTTCTGTAAAATGGGCCTGATTACTACAAGGATCAGCCTACCTGGAAATGGAGATAAGTATTAAATAAAAGTTCTAAAACTTTATTTTCTGCCTTTTGAGTGATCTGATCTACCTCAGGAAAGCAATTGTGAAATTCTTCAACAGTGACTCACTCTAATTAGTCTTCCCATCACAAAGGGCCCAGGAAAAAGAGGTGAAAAATGCACCTCCTTCCCCTCTTTGCAGAGGTGAGGGACTATGGGTGTGCCAAATGGGGGCATATATTTCCTGCCAGACAAAGTGAATGTGCTTGTTATCTTTACCAATCAACTTCTTTTTCCCTCTTTTTATTCTTTATTCCAAGGAAGGACTGGAAATGGGAGGGAGGAGGGATAGATTCAGCTACGAAGGGGATGGAAAAATACAAGTTAACAATTACACATCATTTTCAAGGTTAGAATCCTGGGGGAGCTCCCTCACCCAGGACAGGCTGAGGTTAGGAAGGGGACCTGCTTCCTTCCAGGGTTGGGAGTGCTTTGTCAATGGAAAAGACTACAGAAAAAGGGCCCTGTTATACAAATAGGAGACAATCCAGAAGGCAGGGGGGCACTCAGGCAGTTAACACTGCACAGAGCCCTGCATGAGGGGCCACAGGAGACATACCAGAAACAGAAAAATGATGTTGCCAAATCATCTAGGTTTAGGCTGAATTTTTTCTGTTTGTATTCAGTTGTTGAGGGGTAAGGGTGGAGGTAGGAACACACCCTGAGCTCTTATCCCCCAGGTTTAAGGTTCTGTAAAAAACAAAGTAGGATGGAGTAAGAGGCAACTGATTGGGTTCTTTTCTAGGACCAAAGGGGCCTTGCCTAGTTGTCCCATTCACACTGCATCCACTTTTTGCCTGAAGTGATTGAGCTACCATAATGCTCATAATAAGAGATTATGGAGGCCTAGACCAGGAAGGGCTCTCAGAGGCTATTGAGTTGACCCCTTCTCATTTTACAGAGGAGGAAACTGAGGTTCAGCAGGGGAAGGGACTTGTCCAAGGTCATGCAGTGTCAGAGGCAGGACATCTGCCCTCCTGATGACCTCTTAGTAAACCATAAAACCCAATGGACATGTGAGCTACAGGATCATCATACTTTGCTAAAAACAGACTCTTGACTCAGCTGATGAGACAGAGAAAGGTGAAAACATGAGGTCTTCCAAGGCACCTTAGTTGACTTAGTTCAGGACTGCTTAACCTTGGTTTTTGAATAATAGTTTGATAATCATATTTCAATAGAATAAATTTCCCATATAATGCCAAATATATTTTATTTTAATCCACATGTACAAAAATATTTATAGCAGCTCTTTTTGTGGTGGCCAAGAACTGGAAATTGAGGGGATGCTTCATTGGGGAATGGCTGAACAAGTTGTGATACATGAATGTAATGGAATACTATTGTGCTATAAGAAATATAGCAGGTAGACTTCAGAAAAATCTGAAAAGACTTATATGAACTGATGCTGAATGAAATGAGCAGAACCAAGTGGACATTGTACACAGTAAGAGCCACAGTGTACAATAACTGACTTTGATAGACTTAGCCGTTTTCAGCAATGCAAAGATCTAAGACCATTCCAAAAGGCTCATGATGGAAAATGCCATCTATATCCAGAAAAAGAACTATGGAATCTGAATGCATTTCAAAGCACACTATTTTCTTCTTTTGTTCGCTTGATTTTTCTTTCTTGTGGTTTTTCCCTTTTGTTCTGATTCTTCTTTCACAACATGACTAATGTGGAAATGTGTTTAATATGATCATATATGTAAAACCTATATTAGATTACTTGCCTTCTTAGGGAGGGGAAGGGGAAGGGCAGAGAGGAGGGAGGGGCGAAATTTTGGAATTCAAAATCTCATAAAAGTGAATGTTGAAAATTAAAAATAAATTTAAAAGATAAATAAACTTAAATGTATATATTGTTTTTATTTTATGCATCCAAAGACAGGTGTACAGGCTTCATCAGATGGTTGGCTCAAGGGGCCTATGACATGCACTACCAGGGATCAGAACCCCTGCAGTAGGTGGTCAATACTCATTTGGCTTCTAGCCAGGCTACTTTATTGTAGAGACTGCTATGTTGCCTACTTCCTTGGGGCCTTCTCCAGGCCTGGCTGTTGCCTGCTGGGAGACAGGAGATCACTTTCTGCTAGATGACAATGCCCAGGTCTGGTTCCCCGAAAGCTCCCAGCAACTAGTATCTGATCCCTGACATTTCAATCTTGTGAGCATTTAAAAAGCTCATCTGTTTTAGGACTGAGAGTTGGTTGTTATTGAGTCATTTCAGTCGAGTCTGACTCTTTGTGACCCCATTTGGGATTTTCTTGGGGAAGATATTGGAATTTTGCCATTTCCTTCTCCAGTTCATTTTACAGATGAGGAAATGGAGGCACATAGGGTTAAAGTGAATTAATCAGGGTCACACAGCTAATACATGTCTGAGGCTGCATTGGAACTCAGGTCCTCCTGACTTCAGGACCCTTGCTCTTTCTGCTATGCCCTTCAAAATATGGCTCCTTCCAACCTTTCCAGGATTCTTACACCTTACTCTCCCCCAGGTACTCTACGCTCCAGTAACACCAACTTCCTTGGCCTCCTTCCTTTTCCTCAAACACTCTATCTAGTGAGTGTTTAAAAAGCTCATCTGTTTTAGGACTGAGATTTAGTTATTATTGAGTCATTTCAGTCGGATCTGACCCTTTGTGACCCCATTTGGGGTTTGCTTGGGGAAGATATTGGAATTTTGCCATTTCTTTCTCCATCTTCTAACTCCAGAAATTTTCTCTGGCTGTCCTTCGCACCTCAGACACTCTTCCCCCCTCATCTCTGCCTCCTGACATCCCTGGCTTCCTTCAAATCCCAGCAAAAATTCTACCTTCTACAGGAAGTCTTTTCTGATCCCCCAGGGCTAATGCCTTCCCTCTGAAATTATCTCCTATGTATCATGGTTATATCCTGTTTGTACATGGTTCTTTGCACAAAAGGGTCAACCAATTGGGGAACTGTTAAACAAGTGACAGTATATGACTATGCTGAATACTATTGTTGTTATGACAAATCATGAAGGAGGTGGTTTCAGAGAAATCTGGGAAGATTTGCATGAACTGATGCAGAATTAAATGAACAGAACCAGGACAACAAATATTTACACAGTAAGTATATTGTAAAGATAAGCAACTTTTAAACACCTAGAAATTTTGATTCAATGACCAAGCACAATTCCAGATGACTCATAATGAAAAACGTTTCCCACCTCCTGACAGAGAGGGGATGGACTCCAAGTGCAGATCAAGATTTTTTTTTTATCTAGTCAATTCAGGAATGTATTTGGCTTGACTCTACGTGTTTATAACAGGAATTTTTTCTTTCTGTTTTCTTAGTATTGTCTTGCTTTCTCAATTCTGGGAGAAGGGGTGGGGGAAGAGGAGGAGGTGAGAGGGAAAGAAAGCTGATCTTCACGTGAAAATAAAATAAAAATGGATAATATAAATAAAATGAATAATATAAAAATAAAATAAAATTCTGGAAGAAAATAAGGATGAGTTTTAACTTTTGAAAAATACCATAGTTGTTTGCAGACTGTCTCCCTCATCATCTATAATGTGAGTGCTTTGAGGACAGGGATGGGTTTTTTTCCCTTTCTTTTAATTCTCAACATTTATCACAGTGCCTGGCATATAGAATACACTTAAATGCTTGTTGACTTGATCATCTTATAGTATCTGAAGGAGTGAATGTAGAAGAGTGTTGAGATTTGAGAACTGAACAAGGACAGAAGGTATATACTTTTTCTTCTTCAGTCTGGCTGACTCTTCATGACCCTATTTGGGGTTTTCTTGGCAAAGATACTGGAGTGATTTGCTATTTCCTTCTTTAGCTCATTTTACAGATGAGGAAACTGAGGCAAAATAGAGTGACTTGCCCACACAACTTGTAAGTGTCTGAGGTCAAATTTGAACTCACAAAGAGCTTCCTGACTTCAGACTTGGTGTTCAGACTGTGCCAACAGAGACAAATTTAGGTTTGTGATAAGGAAAGCCGATAAGTTATCCAAAAGTCTAATTGGATGCCTTGAGATGTGATTTCCCCCTCATTGCACATCTTCAAGCACGGGGATTCAGTAGAGGGAATTCTTTTGGGGGAATCAGTTGAACTGGAATGCCACTGATGCCCTTTCCAATTGTGTGATTCTGTGGTCCTATGTGTGAGAAGGGTCTCCAAGTCTAGATCAAGACCACTCTGGGGAAAACAAATAGAACTCGAGCCCCCAGGGTAGGAATCAATCTCTTGTTGTTTTCCTTTGGAGGGAAAGTAGAGCAATGCCCTAAAATCAAGGAGAGTCAGGTGTGGGTATGGAGCACTGGTTGAGAGAGAAGTGAAACTGCAGAGAGATTTGGCAAATGTGGAATAGAAGACAAGCCCTGAACTTCCTATCCCCTGGCACACAATAGGTACTGCATAATGTTTCTTGGCTTTCAAATCTCAGCTCTTCATTCCCTAGTTGTGTGACCTTGGATAAGTTATTTAATTTCTCTGGGTCTCTCTTTCCTCCTCTGTAAAATGCAAGCGTTGGGCTAGATTATCTCTAAAGTCCCTTACCATTCTGGTGTTCTGTGTTCTCAGTCTATGGTCCCTTCTTGTTCTAATGATCTTTGGTTTCTGAGAAACCAAGAAGAAATCCAGGCAGCTTGCTTGGTAGTCTGAAATGGGCACAAGTGAGGCTGAAGCGGTGTGCTCCAATCACACGGGGATCTAACTACTGAGTTCTTTTCCAGTTCTGAAGTTTCACTGTGAGGATACCAAACTGCTGCTCCCTTGGAGACCTTGGTGGGGGGTATGTCTGGGGCATGCTAGTGACCCGTCTGGATGTTAACACAACACTTAGGACACTCCCAAACAAAAGACTCATCACATTTCTCACTATTTTCTTCTGCTGCCATTATCCAAGAGTGGTGTCCTCCATAGGTCTGAATTTTTCCATTTGTAAAATGACAAGACTGGATCAGAGGCTGTTCAAGGTCCTTTTAATGCTAAATGTTCTGTGCTTAGCATGGAATGGAATCTGGGGGATCTTCATTGAAGTATGTCCCTTATTTACTAACTATGGGACCTTGGTTGCCTCCTAGGAGAGTGTAAGTCCCTTGTGGAAAGGGATTACTTACTTTTTTTCCTGTCATTTTATCTAGTATACCAGCTATGAGTATCTAGAACAAGGCCTTACAGTTAGTATGTATTTAATGAATGGTTGTGGGATTTAATTAAATTGAATTAGGCAAGTCCCTTCCCCCTTTCTGACCCTCAGGAGGAAAAGATATCTGAGTTTCGCTGGAGGAACTGTCCAGTCTCTTGGGTATGGCCAAAAGCTCTTGCTTCTCCTGGTGATACTGTGTGGCTGCAAATTTCGGGTGCTCCAGGTTATGAAGAATGGCCATTTGAAGTGATCCAAAGGCATTGTGGGATCCAGAGACTGTTAAAGGAATCTGAGGAACATCCCTAGAGAGGGGATGGCTCCACCCCAGAAGACTTGGATTCCATGAGATGATAAAATGTAGAAGGGTAAAAATCTGGAACAGGGAAAGAGTGAATCCTCAGGTCCCACATCTAGGAGACTCAGTGCAAGTTCTGTCTCTCATTCCAACCTCTTTTACTCTCAAGGGCACCATCTTTTTCCCAGTCACCCAGGCTACCAACCTCAATGTCATTGTCAACCACCTCACTTACATTCCTACCCCAAAGTCCATTCCGTTGCCAAGTCTTCCATTTCTACCTCCACAATATCTTTCCTGTTGACTTTCAACTCCTTGTCTCTACTCACACAATCACCTTAGTTTGGAACCTAATCACCTGTATCACTTGGACTTTTGTAGTAGCCTCCTACTCGGTTTCACTGCCTCTAATTTCTCCTCTTTCTGGTGCATTGTCCACACAGCTGGCAGTGATTCTCCTAATAGGATAGGTCTTGACTATGTTGCTTCCCGGTTTAATAAACTCCAGTGGCTCCCTCCTGCTTTCAGGATCAAATACAAATGCTTAAAGTGTCATATGAATATTATTGTTATTATTAATATTGATTCATATTGTTAATGTCATTGTAACCTGAGTCCCAAGGCTCATTAGTACAGGACTTTCTCCTCATTGGTGGAAAGCAATACGCTACGCCTACAAGAGGGGTGGATCAGAGTAGTTGAAAATAAGAGAGGAGAGCACCAGGCTCTTGGAGTCTCCAGAGTCTGTTCGGGCTGCATTCAGACACTTCTGGCTTCCAGTTTTGAGAGAGAAGGTGGATGCTGCCAAACCCCATTTCACGTTGCTGAAGGGAGAATAAGACTGGAAAGAAACCAACATGAGAAGAGTTGGCGTTCCCTATCACATTCCTGTCCACAGATTGCTCCAATAGAGATTTTGGGGAACTTCCCTTGAGTGAGATCTAGTCCTCTCTTCTGGTTGAGCTGAGTTATCTCGCTCCCAATGGGAAGGCTCTTTCACTCCATATTATCTGGTATGTGTTCTCCTATGTATACTTTCTCTGATTTCTGTTTTGCTAACGATTTGGATAAATGGGTTTCTTTGCTAATTGCTTTGTGTGTTCATTGAGAAACTGATATTTGATGGTAAGGACCCAAGTCTTGAGTATAAAAGATGGGTCCTCCTTTTCTCATTACGAGGAGTTTAGACTAATAATATTTAAGGAAGCAGATAGATATAATCCTAACTGGGTACTCCCTCTCTCTGAGGAGAGTGGAATTTCCAAACTTCTGGCCCCAACCTTCTGCTTCCCCTCTGGGCAGAAATGAGAATCTTCCTTGGAGAAAAGAAGGGGGAGAAGAGACTAGAGATGTTGATTCTACCTCCCAATTACACAGCATGCTATATGGAGGGGGACACCTTCACTATGTTATTTAAAGCCCTTCACAGGCCTGCCCAAACCAACCTTTCTAGGAATATGACATATTCCTTCCGTTCACCCACTGTATGACACAGTCAATAGTGCCAATTTACTGTTCCTTGCCCATGACATTCCATTTCCCATCAGGAGAGCATGACTATTGCTGGTGCCTGGAGCACAGTCCTTCTTCACTTTCAGAAACCCTAGTTTTCTTCAAAGTTCAGCTCAAGCTTGAGGACATTCTTAATCCCCTCAGTCGCTGGTGCCTACCCACACCCCACCCCTCCATGCCCTTGTGTAGATGTACATGGGTACATGGTATCTCTACCATAGGATGGAAACTTCTTAAGGATAGGGGCCTTTTCATTTTTGTCTTTGTGACCTAATTGTGTGACATCCCCCCCCCCCCCCCAACGATCATGTAGTTGGTATAAGGGACTCCTGGAACAGAAGGACCCTCTGCCAGTGCCAATTATCATATACCTTAAAACTTAGAGTCTTAGAAAGCTGTCTGGTCAATTCCAAAAGACTCATGATGGAAAATGCTATCTATATCCAGAGAAAGCACTATGGAATCTGAATGCAGATAGAATATTATTTTCTCTCTTCTTTTGTTTGTTTTTTTCTTTATCTTGGTTTTTCCCTTTGGTTCTGATTCTTCTTTCACAATATGACCAATGTGGAAATATGTTTAATATGATTATACATGTATAACCTATATCAGATTGCATGCCATCTTGGGGAGGGAGGAGGGAAGGGAGAGGGAAAAATTTAGAATTCAAAATCTTATAAAAGTGAATGTTAAAAGCTAAAAATTAATTAATTAATTATTTTTAAAAAGCTGTCTGGGAAATTGAGGGGCTGAATGACTTGTCTGGGGTCACATAGCCAGGAGGTTTCCGAGGCAGGATTTGAATTCAAATCTCCTTAACTCCAAGATCAGCTTTCTACCCACAGCATAAGGCTGCTTCTACCTTACATATAGTAGATTTTTAACAATTGTTAATTGACTGATGAGTGATTGTGAAGTTGGAGCGAGAGAATATGAAAATACTTTGCAACTGTAAAGTATTATATGAAGGTAAGGAATTATTGAGTTGCTAGGTGGCACTGCAGTGGATAGAGTGCCAGGCCTGGAAATTCAAATCCAGCCACAGACATTTACTAGTCATTGGGCAAGTCACTTCACCTGTTTGCCTCAGTTTCCTCCTCTGTCAAATGAGCTGGAGAAGGAAATGGCAAATCACTCCAGTGTCTTTGCCAAGAAAACCTCAAATGGGGTCATGGAGAGTCGAACATGACTGAACAACATGGGATTATTGTCTAAAGATTTAAAGGGAGCCCTTCTTATTGGGTGACAGCTTGAGAACACAGCCTGGTCCCATGTCCTCCTCCACACCCTCCTCTGAAGTGAGTCATTGTTAACTTTACATTCTTTGTCTTCTAATGTCACAACTCTAGAGCAGGAAAGGACACAGTATTACAAAGGAAACCGATTATATCTAAATGTAATTACCAGACTCTTCTAATAGAACAGAGTTCTCAGATCCGAGGTTAAGAATATCTCACTACTGCAACTTCCTCATTTTTTAGAGAGCAAAATAGCGAGGAAACCCAGAGAGAGAGAGAAACTTACCCAAGTCACACAGCAAGAAGAGCTGGAATTTGAACATGGATCCTTCGGTAACTTTGACTTAGAGAGATGTACTGGAAGTAGTATTGACCTTGGAGTTAGAGGACTTGGGTTCAAATTTGTTTAATATCCATGGCCTTCAGTTTCCTCATATGTAAAATGAAGCAGTTGGACTAGTTGAACTTCTGAGGTCCTTTCCAATTGTGCCAGGCTTTGTGCTAGGTGGTGGGGATTCCAAGACAAAAATGAGAGAGTCCATACCTTGGAGGAGGTTGTATTCATTGGGAAAACAATATGTATACCTAAAAAAAAGAAAAGCTAAAATCTATACAAAGTGCTTTGAAGGTGGAGACACTTGCGCTGAGTTTTAAAGGAAGCTAGGAATTCTAAGAGATGGAAGCAAGGAGGTAGTGAGTGCATTCTAGGCATGAGACACAGCCTGTGCAAAGACATGGAGACTAGAAATTAAATGTGCATGAGGAACACCTCAAGAAATGCAGTTTCAACTGTACCATCGAGTGAGCAAATAGGAGAAATGTGTAATAGATCTAGAAAAGTGGATCTGGAGCTGGATCATGAAGAGCTTTACATGCCCAATGGAATCGTGTTACATTTATCAGAGAGGAAGTAGGAAACCACCAGAACTTTTTGAGCAGGGCGATACCATGAGCAGATCTGTGTTCTTAGGAATATCACTTTAGCATCTGGGTGGAAGATGGTTTGGCAAGAAGAAAGACATGAGGCAAGGAGATTATTTAGGATGTTATAGCAATTGTCCAGGTAAGAAGCGATATAAGTGGAGAGAAAAGATCCATGGGACAGATGTTGGGAGGAGGTAGAAATGGAAAGGCTTGAAAACTATGGAGGTGTGTAGGCTTCTCAAGGGTGATGCTGAGATTGAGAACTTGGGTGACTGTAAGGATAGTGGTGTCCATGATAGAACTAGACAAATTTGTAAGAGAGGCGGGTTTCTGGGGAGGTGGAAAGGGAGTTAACATATCGAGTTTGAAATGCTTATGGGTCATATGGTCCTTTGCTGAGAGAGAGGGAAAGAGATAGGTAGAGGAAAGCTGAGAAGAAGAGGTTTGGAACAATCTGAGATGAGGTCTTGGGGAAAGGAAATCTGTTAGGGATTGGGCCACTGCCTGGAGGCAATAAGGCCTCTGTTGAGATCAGATGATACCAAGTTGGAGGGAAATCCAGCAGTAGTGAATGGGAGCAAAGGAGGAAGGTGGTAGGGGTGATCCAGGGTTGGTCTGGCAAAGCAAAAAGCTGTGGTAAGATGAGGGGGCAATGGTGTACAAGACAGTACAAAGTTGCACTGATTAATAAGGCCAAGAGCGAGAAGGAAGGGAAAGTGAATCCTGGAGAGAGCACTGAGGGTCATAGAGAGGATGAAGAAGAGGTTTAGGAGGACTGAGGCATAGAGAGAGATGGAATGATAGATTATGGTGGGCTAAAGGAATTTCCAAGTTCTTGATGATGGAAGTGGAACATTTATGAATGAAGCTGAGATCAAGGGTATGACCATCCCTGGGTCGTCAAGGTGAAGGTCTTGAGAGGTAAGGAAGGTGAGGAAGTGGGAGGCCAGGATGTTTTCAGGGAAATCAACATTGATATTGATACTCCCAAGTACAAGGGCAGCAGTTAGACTAGAAAAGAAGATTGTGGCACAGTATTGAATTCTTTAAGAAAGGAAGAAGAATGACTCAGGGACCAGTAGATAATAGCCACCAGGGACTGTACAGAATGAGAGATCTGCCAACCATTCTGGAGAGCGATTTGGAACCATGCCCAAAGGGCTATAAAAATGTGCATACCCTTTGATCCATCAATACCACTTCTAGGACTGTATCCCAAAGAGATCATAAAAAAGAGAAAAGGACCCACATGGATAAAAATATTTATGGCAGTGTAATGCCAATGTGATACCCATAGCAGCTGCTATGAATATACATGCGTATCTCAAAATATATTGCATATTGCAAAATATAACAAACTCTCCTCCTCTAATACAAAATCAATATTTGTCTGAAACATCCCTATTAGGATACCAGAAGGCAAGATTTAGTAAGGTACTCATCACCAATCCAGGGAGCAGCCACATTTCTATCCTTCAAGCCTTCCCTTGAGTAAGTCCCCCTAGGCAAATTCTTCTGGAAGCCTCTCTCTTCTCTCCTCAGCTTTCTCTCTCCTCAGCTTTCTCTCTCTACCCACACCTTTCCCTCCAAGCAACACAATATATTCTGTTTCCAATCAAAGACTCAGCACTTGATGACTGAAATCAACACTTAATTGGGAAGGTATGGGAATCCCTGGGGCCCAGAGGCTTATTGCTGCTGCACCAGGGATCCATGTGAGATCTATTAAATGGGTGGGGAAGATCTTATATCCCATTAACACTACAAGAAGCTCTTTTTGTGGTGACCAAGAATTGGAAACTGAGGGGATGCCCATCAATTGGAGAATGACTGAACAAGCTATGGTATAGGAATGTAATGGAATGCTATTGTGCTATAAGAAATGATGAACAGGAAGACTTCAGAGAGGCCTGGAAAGACTTATATGAACTGATGCTGAGTGAAGTGAGAAGGATAAGGAGAACATTATACAAAGTAACAGCCACATTGTGCAATGACTGACTTTGATCAACTTAGCTCTTCTCAGCAATGCCATGACCTAAGACGATTCCAAAATTCTCATGATGGACAATGCTATCCACATACAGAGAAAGCACTACGGAGTCTGAATGCAGAGCGAAGCAGACTGTTTTCTCTTTTTTTTCTTTCTTGTGATTTTCCCTTTTTGTTCTGATTCTTCTTTGACAACATGACTAATGTGGAAATATGTTTGATATGATTGTACATGTATGACCTATATCAGGTGGCTTGTCATCTTGGAGAGGAAGGGAAGGAGAAAAATTTGGAATTCAAAATTTAACAAAAATGAATGTTGAAAACTATCTCCACATGTAATTGGAAAAAAATAAAATACTATTAAGTGGGGGAAAAAAGAATGAGAGATCTAGATAGAGCGACTATCAGTGGAGAATAAGTTGCTGAGCAATGACAGAAGGAGAAGGTCCTGGAAGTAACAGTGAGAAGCAAGGAATATGCTGCCTCCTCCTCCTCCTGGCCCAGTGGGCATATGAGAAGGTACAACAAGGATGGGAAAAGATGGTCAGGGATGCAGCAGGTTGTTCTGGAGGGAGCCAGGTTTCAATGAGTGCTAGAAGAAGGAAAGAGGTAGAAGATGAAGGGATATTTGTTAATAATAGAATAGGGTTGGGGGTGGAGCCAAGACGGAGTAAAGTGAAAATTTTTCTGAGCTCTCCCAACACATCCCTCTAAACAACTTTTAAAAGTACGTCGAATCAAATTCTGAACTGAGAAAAACCAATAAAAAATCACTTTGGCATCTGGATGGAAGATGGTCTGGAGAGCAAAGAGAGAGACATGAGGCAGGGAGATGATTTAGGAGGCTGCAGAAATAGTCTGGGTTAGAAGTGATATGAGTGCAGAGAAGGGAAAGATATTGGGAGGGGGCAGAAATGAAAAGGCTTGAAAACTACCTAGCTATTTAAGCAGCAAGCAAAAAAGTCAGAAGATCAAGCCAGACACTGCCCCCCACCAGGGATGAGAGCCCAATTCTAAAGTAAAATCCAAGGTCAAGAAATAGACTGGAAAAATTAGCAAAGAAAATAACCTCATCACAAAATTCTGCTATGGGGACAGAGAAGTTCAAGGCACAAACTCAAAAGAAGACAATGGCTTGAAAACATTTGCAAGCAAAGTCTCAAAGAAAAATGCAGATTGGATAAAAGCCCAAATGAATTCCTACAAGAATTAAAGAAAGAGATAAAAAAAAGAGCAAAAAATATTTTAAATCAAATAAAAAGCAGAGGGAAAATGGGGAAAGAAATGAGAGCCATGCGAGAAAATCATGAAAAGAGAATAAATAGCTTGGTAAAAGAAGCACAAAAAAATACTGAAATCATACAACAGAGTTCCAAAGGGCACAATGGAAAGAGCTAGAGGAGCTTACTTGAGACTTGGGAGGGATAAAACTGAAGTGAATAAGAATGGTGGCAGAGGAGGGGAATAGTTTTCAGCATCCTTAGGATCAGAAGAAGAAGAAGTGAGAACACCTTTGGACCAGGCTGCTACTCTCAACAATCCTGTTAGTGGCAGGAGATGGCATCTGTTCTCTTTCAGGTACTAAGGAAGACAGGAGATTGGGCTGAGGATAGTGGTCCTTCTTGTAGATGAGGTCCTGGAATCAAGAGGCCTGGAATCTAAGAGTTTGAACTTCACTTGGGGTAGTGTTCGGCCTAGAGGCCGAAGGGCTACCTGAGCCTTCTTACCTTTCGTTCAGGTCTTTGGAGATCAGCCAGATAAACGTGTTGAGAGAAGAGACTTTCCAGAGTCGAACAAGGGTTAGGCTTTATTCAGGGTCTTAGTTACATGTGCAGGGTGAATTCTTCCTCAGGAGAGAGGAATCCTCCTCCTCCCAAGGGGCAAGGATTGTACAGCAAGAGGATGGGAGTGGAGGGGGGGGGACCCTCTTCCCTCTAAGGGTCCCTCAGTGTGAAGAACCCCCGGAGGGGACTCCGCATCCAGAAGAAGGCCTTCAGGCTTTCCTGTCCCTACTTAAGCTCTCCTGCCGCATAGTTTGCATGTGAATACCGTGCCTGCTCTCAGCCCCTAGCTAGTCAACAACAGGTGTGCTCAGACCACAGGCCAATCTCAAGGGTGGGATGCTCTCCCCAGCAAGTTTCCCACTGAGAAGAGGTGGAAATGCACAGGATAGCCCGTGTTTCACGTCTCAATTCCCAGCTATTCCCTGGGGGGGCCTCATGAGAACTCTGAGGTTTAGAAGTCCTCACCTTTACCTGCCCGAAACTGTCCTCATGAAACTGAGTTTACACCCCTAACAGGGTAGGAAATAGGGAGCTACGGAAGAATCTGGAGAAAAGAGAGGTATGATAATCATATCTGTGCATAAGGAAGATCATTCTGAAAAAGGGAATGCATCACAGCATGCAGCTCCCATGAAAAGCCAAAGCTTTGGGCATACAGGTTGGATCAGAAGAAGCATTATCTCTGTGATATTTCTGATCCCTTGTGGACTCCCCAGCTCAGATTTCCACTCCTGCTCCTGGCTTTCCACTCATCTTCGCCCTTGAGATTTTGAAGTTCCAGAGAAAGGCATATTCTCCACCTGGCCTAACATTCAGATCTTGCTTCTTTGCATCCCAATTTAGGTCGTACTCTTGTTTCCCCAGGAGGGAGTCCTATGTCCTCCACCCACCTCCCACCTCAACACACACCCCAACAAGCCCCACTGATTACCCTAATCACCAGCACAATGTTAGCTCTCTGCAGGGGATATGGCAATCTAGTCTGACTAGTACTGGAACAGGAATTCTCCCCACAACACCCCCAATGATCACCTGTAGAAGATAGGAAGTTGATAATCCAGAGGCACAGTTACCTTTTCAGTTCTTTCCACGCCCTTAACAATGGAGATGTTGCAGAATTCTTCTGACAGTAGCTTGAACTAGTATTCCCCTAACATGCCTACAACAAGGTCAGTTGAATTAGAAGAATTGGTGGAACCATGCTGCCATGTTATTGCCAGTTGGGAGTGGGAAACTCAAACATCTTCCTTAAAAAAATACTAATGCTTGGGGGAATCAGATTGGTTCAGACACATGATTGATTCCTTTGCACCCTCTGGATTTTGTCTTCCTGAACTCTAGTTCTGACTCTATGCCTAGGAAACAGTCTTCTTACTCAGCTCAGCCATTGCATCTTGGTATTCTCCAAGTACCTGGATTTTTCAGTTTACACTTACTATCACTAGATTTGGAATTAGAAGACTGAGTTCAAATCCTAAATCTGTGATTTAATATCTGCATGACCTTGGACAGGTCACTTATCTCTTTGGGTCTCAGCTTCCTCCTAAGTAAGATTTGGGAGTTTGACGAGGTGACCTCTGCAGTCTCAACCAGCTGCTATGGACCTCTGAACTTGGGCCTAGGGAGGGATTACACCTCCCCTCTTTAGAGAACTACCTGCTCACCAGCCATCTCTGTAAAGAATGCAATAATACAGTCCTATCCCCAGCAGTGGTTTGTCCATGTCAGCTAGCTAAATGAGTCTCTACTCCTTAAAGGCCAAGCCACTGGTACTCACGGAACCCTGTTCAGCTACTGGTTATGGCCACCCCCACTGACTAGCCAGAGTCTGTGCCGAACATCTGTGATCTACCACATGAAAACACAGTGAGGGGAGACTCAGAAGTGGCATTTACTCTGATGATGGTGCTGTCCATTAACAACCTTGTCAAAAGACTGCATTGAATCTATTGACTAGAAAGAGTTGTGGTTTTTATAATCCATCCTTAGGTCCTTGGGGAATAAGTATGTAGCACCTACTATAAGACAGGACCTGTGCTAAGCCCTTTACAAATAGTATCTCATTTGACCTTCATAACAACCATTTGAAGTAGGCACTGAATATCCATTTTAAAGTTGAAGAAACTGAGGCAAACACAGGTTCGGTGACTTTCCCAGGGTCCCACAGCCAGGAAGTATCTGAGGAAGGAAAACAACTAGTGTTTATTAAGTACCTACTAGTTGGAAGTATTATGTGCCAGGTACTGGGCCAAATGCCTTACAAATAGCTCATTTGATTTTTACAACAACCTTGGGTAGGTAGGTCCTATTATTATCCCCATTTTACAGTTGAGGAAACTGAGGCAAGCATGGAGTCCCACAGCTAGGAGGTGTCTGAGTCTGGATTTGAACTCAGGTCTCCCTGACTCCAGGCCCAGTGTTCTAGTCACTGCATCACCAGCCTTTGGGGCCCACAGTTGACTGATTTAAGAAATACTTGCTCCAATTTATTTCAAGGACCTATGGTTTCATTATAAGTATCCCTCCAACAGTGCAAATTTCAACCCTTCTATTGCAATGGTGTTCTGGAGCCAGCCCACATTGTTGTATTTTCTGTGGGAGCATTTATACCTTGCAAATCAGCAAATGCTACAAATCGGGGCTTGATTTATTGTTTTGTTGATTATCTAGACTTAAAAAAGGTTGGAGAAAATGTTAATAATGCAGATTAAATTTAAAAGTGTATCCTGTGGTTCAGAAATCTAGTTATTAACCATTTATCAGCACCCCACTGCCTCCACACCTTAGCAAATGGGCTTTGGAAGTTGTTTGTAAATGGCCCCCCATATTCACAGTCCTGCAGTGAGTCTACGCTCTGAGCTAGGCTGGTCCTCAGAATACAAACACGGTGAGTCACGGAGCCTTTCCAGTCTGATAGAACCATGCTTGTGCTCCACAGGGGTAGACTTTGGGCCAGCAAATTCGCTGAACTCGCTAAGTATGTCTCTTCTATGTTCAACATGTTTCAGTTTGCATTCTTGTTGTGTCCATGTCTTATGTGATCATAAGATCATAAATTTGAAGCAGGAAGGGACCTTAGAAGTCATCAAATCCAACCCCTTCATTTTATAGAGGAAATGAAGACATTTGCTTACTCATCCAGTGTCCTCTCCTAAGCTTTTGGCTCCACGGGCACAGGGACTGTATCTAATCGAAACTTTGTAAAAATCCTCTGTCACACAGTAGGTGTTTAATACATGCTGCTGAATTAAGTTGAAAGGTGTGTGATGGAAAGAATGTTGTATTTTGAGTCAGAAGACCTAGATTCAAATCCCAGGTCTGTTTTTTTTATTAGCTATAGTAATAGCTAATTAAATTGACTAATCTATAAATTCACTAATAATAAATTAAATAGCTAATCAAAGTGTAAGTCACTTCTTCTGTTTGGGCCTCATTCATAAAAGGGGCACTGCAATTTTAGAAAGAGAAAGAGTAATCCACAAATGAAATACCAAGTTGGGGGTGGGAGTGGAGATGGGGAGAGAAGCTCCTGATCCAGATGGATTTACAAGTGAATTACATCAAATGTATAAAGATCAATCTATTGATTGAAAATGCTATAAAAATTAGTCTCAATAATTCAGAAAGAAGGCACTCTACCAACTTCTTTAATGAAACCAATATGACAGTGATACTTAAACCAGGGAGAGGTAAAGCAGAGAAAAGGAAGGAGAGGCCAAGTTCAGTAATGAATATTAGGGCAAAAATTTTAAATAGGATCTTAGCAGAAAGACTTCACTAACAGATTTTTTTTAAATTTACTCTGATCGCTATGATCATATCAGATTTATATCAAGAATGTGAAGGTTAAGCATTATGAAAACAATTGGTACAATTCACCAAAGAAAGAATAAAAATCATAGGATTATATCAATGGAGATGGGAGTTGGGGGAAAGGACTAAGATGCTAGTTGGAACCATTCCACAATGCTTCTGCTATTTAAGATGAACAAGACATAAGTGGAGAGTCATCTGACTACTGGAAGAGATCTTGAAATTCATCTAATCTGCAAACCCCTAGCTTCAAATCCTGATTCTGTTCCTACCTGGATGACCTTGGACAAATCACTTCCTGACCATCTCTGATCTTCCAGCTCTAGCTCTCAGATCCTATTGTGTGATGTTGGATACCTAGGGTCAATCTTACCTCCCTGGGCCTCACATCTCTCATCTATTAAAATGAGGAGCTTGCACTGGCTGACCCTTGAGATCCCTTCCATCTATTATCTAGTCCTCACTTTCTTCTATCTTCATTTTTAAACATTTTAGTGATGACTGTTGCTTTGAGGCCACAGTTATTTGAACTTAAATGAAAATAATTTTTTGTAGATTGTGCCAACCTCTTCTTGACAGCATTTGGGGCTTTCTTGGCAAAAAAAACACTGGAGTGACTTGTCACATCCTTCTCCAACTCATTTTACAGATGAGGAAACTGAGGCAAACAGATTTAAGTGACTTGCCCAGGGCCAGACACCTAGGAAGTATCTAAAGCTGGATTTGAACTCAGGAAGATGAGTCTTTGTGACTCCAGGCTGGGCACTCTATCCACGGCAGCACCACCTAGCTGCCCCGAAAATAATTTAAACACAACCAATTAACCACACCCTACATCTGCAGTAGGAACACTTTGTTCCTTAAAGGGGGAAGGTATTTCATTATCAGTTCTCCAGTCCCAAGATAGTTGATTGCAATTAATCAGTTAGACAGTTTTTTAGTATGATTTCCATTTACATGATTGTAATCCTTGTGTACATTGTTTGCCTGATTACCACCCCCCCATCAATTCAAATTGTGTTCATGTGTTGCTCTGAATTCTTCAGTCGTCATTTTTTTATGGAGTAACATATTATATTATATTCCAAATTACTGGTAAGAGAAATGCAAATTAAAATCATCCTAAGCTTATAAAACAGAACTCAGATTGGCAAGGATGGTAAAAGTCAGTGTTGGAACTTTTAGGGGAGGTGAGGGTGTGGGTGAGGAGAAGATATGACATTCATATCCCTCGATCCAGAATGTGCAGCCAACCCGATGGTTGACGGACCACCTTCCCTAGGAGAAAGCCCAGTGATGGAGTTCCTAGAGATGCCTGCTTATCTAATGGGACCAGGGGAGTACCATGGCTTGGTGCAGCTGTCAGGATGGCATAGTGCTAGGCTTTGGATTCAAACCTTCTTCCCCCCTTCCCTCAATGGAGCAAGGAGCTAACATTTTAATGGATGGATGGGTAAATCCTCAGACCCTCTAATCCCCTCCCTGGAACAACTGGAGTCTAACCTAGTAAATTTACACGGGTATCTGGGGCAAATCTCAGTAATCAGACCTACTTCAGCTATCACCTCCAATCACCTTAGATGTGGGGATTTGGAGGTGGTGGCTTTGGTGTTCCAAAGCCAGGAGCTAAGGCAAAGTGCTTTGTAAGGCTGATGGGAGTCCCACCCTAGGCACCTTTCCTCCAATATGCTTGAAAAGGTCCAGCTGATAAGGTAAATGGGACTGTAATCTTGGGAGCAGAATAGGGGCTTTACATCACCTGGCAGAATCTCCTTTGTAACTGAAGTCTCCTGAGGCTTTGCCTTCACAAAGCCTTGCTAAGGGATTTGTGTTTCATTTTATTTGAAATGCGCTGCTGGAACAGAAGAGCAGGGGGTAAAAATCATTTAAGGCTGTTCACAGCAAAAGCAGTTAAAGGCCAAGCGGGAGGAAGTCCCTTCCACAGCAGACAACCAATTTGGCAAACTGGAGGACAATGCGTTGGGTGGCCTGGCTAGGTTTTGTCAGTCAGTAAACTGGTGCAGTGAATAGAGTGCCAGGTCTGGAGTCAGGAGGACCTGAGTTCAAATGTGGCCTCAGAAACTTACTAGCTGTGTGACCTGGGGCAAGTTATTTAACCCTATTTGCCTCAGTTTCCTCATCTATAAAATAAACTGGAGAAGGAAATGGCAAATAGCCATTTGTATCTTTGCCAAGAAAACCCCAAATGGATTCATAAAGAGTCAGACGTGACTGAAAAAGGGCTATGCTAAGCTCTGGGGACACAAAGAGCCAAAAGACAGTCCTGCCATCAAGGAGGTCACATTTGAATGGAGGAAGGGGGACAACAGGCAAATAAGTATGTCTTGTACTTTAAAAAAAATGTATTTATTTTTAGTTTTCAATATGTACTTCTGTAAGATTTTGAGTTCCAAATTTTCTCCCCATGTCTCCCCTCCCCCAGTCCAAGACAGTGTGCAATCTGATATTGGCTCTACATATGCATTCATATTGAGTCTATTTTCACATTAGTCATGTTATAAAGAAGAATTAGAACCAATGGGAGAAACTACAAGAAAGGAGAAACAAAAAAGAAAGAGAGAAAATAGTCTGCTTCCACCTACATTCAGACTCCACAGTTCTTTTTTCTGGATGTGGACAGCATTTTTCATCGTGAGTCCTTTGGAAGTATCTAATTCTTGCATTGTTGAGAAGGGCTAAAGTCTATCAAAGTCAGTCCTTGTACACTGTGGTTCTTACTGTGTACAATGTCCTCCTGGTTCTACTCACTTCACTCAGCATCAGTTCATGGAAGTTTTTCCAGGTTTGTCTGAAGTCCCCCTGCTCATCATTTCTTATAGCACAATAGTACTCCATTACATTCATAAAGTATGGCCTGTACTAACAAGTCGATACAGGATACATAGGAAATAAAGATCAGAGGGGAGGTACTGGAATTGAGAGGGGTTGGGAAAGGTTTCCTCTAGTAAGTGGGACTTTAGTTGGGAATTAAAGAAAGCCTGGGAAGATAGGAGGCAGAGAGGAGGAGGGAGAGCATTTCAGCCATAGACAATGCCAAGAGATGGCCTCGAGGCCACATGTGGCCCTCTAGGTCCTGAAATATGGCCCTTGGACTGAGTCCAAACTTCACAGAACACATTCTCTTAATAAAAGGATTTGTTCTGTAAAATTTGGACTCTGCACTTGAGGACCTAGAGGGCTACATGTGGCCTCAAGGCTGCAGGTTCCACACTCCTGGGACTCTGCTTCATGGAACAGCCAGGAAGCCAGTGTCACTGGATGGAAGAGTCCAGGTCTGGAAGGAAGGTGTAAAAAGATTCAAAAAGAAGGAGGGGGCAGGCCTATGAAGGGCTTTGAAGGCCAAACACAGGATTTTGTATTTGATCCTATATTTTGTCATCTGATGACAGTAGTTATATTGTCTGAAATGACTTACCCACTGGGCCAGGAAGTTACACCCTCTCCAAATTTTGTGCTCCACAGCTAGAGCATAGTGTCTCCTAGTTCAAGTTCTGGTTTGGGAAAATGGCTATGTTCAATGCCCATGCCCAGTGCTTACCTTCCATTTCCCTCCTCCATACTAAGAGTAGCCATCAATCTTTGGTAGAATCTGACCTTTCAGATTTTTTTAATCCAATGGTAAGAAATGACAAGAGGAGTTTCCACCAATCCTGTACATGCTGGGGAGAGGGGAGGCTTCCCCACCCTTCCCTAGAAACCTGCCAAAGATCAGTCTAGTGTGACCCTTAAAGCTACAGAGAAAATACCAAAGGTCCTCGGGACCCATCTCTCCACTGCTCAGAGGAGATTCTCCATACCTGACCTTTGCACAACATTTCAGACTTTCCAAAGGACAGTCGCATCCATCATCTCATTTGATGGCAACCAAACCCTTAAGAGGTAGAAAGGGTAGCTGCTCCTCTGCTACCTTAGACTTCAGTTTTCCCATCTATCAAACAGAGCAGGGGTGGAGAATCTGTAAGGGCTGCACTTGAGGACCTAGACAGGCCTACTTGAGGTCCTAGCAGGCCACATGTGACCTCAGAGCCTGCTGCAGGTTCCCCACCCCTGAAATAAGAGGATAACAATCTTTGCATGGTCTCAATTTGGGTGAAGAAAATGCTTGGCAAACTTCAAGGGCTCTAGGCTTCTGCAATAATTGACGCCCACAGAGGTTAAATGATTTGCCTTGGGTCGTTGTTCTGTCTCATTGCCCTAAAGGCATGGCTGAGCTGAACAATCAGACGTGAAGGGTTTAGGCTGAACCTTGCAACCAAGGTCCTGACTGGCTAGTTCCCTATGCCTGGTCTCTGGTATAGCTAAACAACACTTGAGATGCAAAAACTCTCTTATCCAACCACGAAGTGTTTACCCATGTCTGAGTATCCTCACATACAAAGAGAAGACTCACAGTCACAGAATTTGAGGACTGAAAGGAACCTCAGAAGCTATTTAGTCTAGTTGCTGTTCAGTTGTGTCTTATTCTAAATGACCTCACGGAGTTTTGTTCATGGCAAAAATATTGGAGTGGTTTGCCACTTCCTTCTCCAGTGTACCCCCATTTTACAGATGAAAAACCAAGGCAAATGGAGTTAAGTGACTTGCCTAGGGTCACACAGTTAGTGTCAGGGTGGATTTGAACTCAGCCCTTCCTGACTCCAAATTCTATACGCTGCAGTGCCACCTAGATGCCCCTACCCATGCAGTCTAACCCAAACACAAAAGGAATACCCCTATAACATAGCTAACAAGTAGATTCAATTTAATAAACATTTATTACACATCTACTGTGTGCAGAGCATTATGCTTGGGACTGCAAGGGCTAAAAAATTTTGAGGACAGTCCCTGCCCTCAGAGAGCTTATAATCACTAGGAGGATAAGACACACACAATAAGACACAATAAGACACGAATAAATATAATAAAAGTAAATACATGATAAAAAACAGATATAACAAATAATATAATAAATACAAGTAAAGTGTAGCATCATTTAAGATATAAATATTTTATATACATACATATATGCATCATACAGACACATACATATATATATATACATATATAACCTATAGACATAACATATATATATATATATATATATATATATATATATATATATGTATATATATATACCAATAAAGGCAAGTGGCTGAAAGTATTTACTGACAAAACTGATCAGGGCAGGTACCTAGAAAAGTTGAGTTTGAAAGGGTAAGAGAGAGGCAGTGTGGGAAAGTGGATAGAGAGAAAGCTTCCCTCAGCGTTAGAAAGATTAGGATTTAAGTCTCAATTCCATGTGTCTCTGGGCAAGCCCTAACCTCTTGGTGTTCTAGAGAATTCTCTAAGACTAGGAGACGTCAGCCTACATCCATGGTGGAGGGCATTTCACTTGAAGTGAAAGTACTCTTTGAAGGTAGAAATTCTTTCATTCTTTTTATTCATAGCCTGGGTACCTAGCACATTGTAGGACAGGGTTGGGGAGCCTGTTGCCTCAAGGCCACATGTGAATTCAAACTTCCCAAAACAAATCCCCTTAATAAAAGGATTTGTTCTGTAAAACTTAGACTCAGTCAAAAGGCCACACTTGAGGACCTAGAAGGCCACAGGTTCCCCATCCCTGGTCTAGACAACTCACTTTCTTCTATGATACTTGGGATGGTATCTTGCTAGGTTCCTAGACAGCCTGGCCTAGCAGGGATTCATGGGATTTGGAGCTGGAATCAACCACTTCGCAGCCATTTGAAAAACTCTTTCTCTTGTGCCAGGCACAAACAAAAACATTTCCTATCCTCAAGGAGTTTAAAAAGGGGGCTCATCTTATACCAACAATAATACATAGTATTTGTATAGCACTTTAAGCTTTATGTTTTAAGCTCACCCTGTGAGGTGGGTGCTACTATTATCCTCATTGATGAGGAAACTGAGGAAAACTGAGGTTAAATGACTTACCCAAGGCACACAGACTAAGGAGGTCAGATTTGAACTTGGATCTTTCTGACTGGTCTAGTACTCTATTCTCTGAATCACCTGGTCAAGAAAACCTGGATTCCAACCCTGTCTCCAATACTGTAAAATAAGGCGGCTGGATTCTATGGCCCTCTGATGTATCTACCTTCCAGCATTAGATCTAGAATTTATATGTATCTATGGCTTTGGCCCAGTCCCTTTCCCTTTCTGGGCTCTAAAGATCTGCTCCTGTCATCCACCAATTCCCCAGTAACTTCCCAATAATGAATGGCTCCCATTTCTACAGCTAAGGGCTCCCAACCTGGTAGGAGGAGAAGCCACTGCTCTTTCCTCAAGCCAGCTCAGAGAGGCATCGTGTCCTTTATCTGGACAGGACCGTGATTCCACTGGGGCAGGAAACTTGCAATGTAGAAATCTCTCTGTCCTCTACTCTTCACTTAGAGTTTTGGATGAGTGCCTGGGCTGCTGGGATGTTAAGGGATTGGCACATCACTGGCATGTATTCTATGTATGCTATGTATACCCTCCAAGACCTAATATTCTATCTTCTAAGGTCCCTCTGAGCTCTGCCATTCTCTGTTCTAAGACCCCCTCCCATCCCTGACATTACATGTTCTAAAACCTTTCCCAGCTCTGACATTATGTTCTAAGGATCCTCCCAGTTCTGACATTCCATATTCTAAGGCCCTTCCCAGCCTGACCTTTTCTGTTCCAAGGGCCCTCTAAGCTCTAGAATTCTTGTTAATTACCCCTTTCAGCTCCGACATTCTATGTTCTATGTACAAAAGTCCATTCCACCTCTGACACTCTATTATTAAGCCTCCTTCCATTGGTTCCATTCTATGTTCTGCCTGCTCAGGTCCCTTCTAGCACCAACATCCCCTCCAGCTCAAAGATGACTTTTCTGCTTTTGGTAGCCTCTCTCCCAGCAACCCCCAGCGGAAGCCGAGAATCTGCCTCCCAGCCCTGCACAGTCCAGACAGTGAGCAGATGCACAGAGAATCTACAGATGGCCAGAGGCCCGGGAACCAAACTGAGAGTCCTGCTTTCCCACGGACACTCTGGAGAGGACATGTTTGTGGGGGTAGGGGCTGGCACAGTTGGCCAATGGAGAAGATGGATTGAACTAGGTTTATGACCCACCTTCCTCTCAAGGGCATCATGAGGGCAAATGAGGGAGGATTAAGCCTTGAGCAAATAAACAGCTATAAAGTGTTTCCAAATGTGTACACAGTGTATGGAGGAGCAGGCAGTCCAGAGTGTCTCCCAGGCTGCCCAACCCTGTTCTATTACATTCCTGCTTTCTCCTTGTCTTCCTGCCCCCCAACTCCTGGTTGCTTAACCTCCAGGGGTAACTGGCATGGTTATAGCATGGATCTTTCCTTCCTACCTTACATATCAGTCTGGTTCTAATTGTTTTCAGGGATGGTGGAGGCTCTGGGTGTTTGCACGAGAACTAATATAGATGGAGGAAGGCCTTGGCACTTTGCCACCTCCCCACCTCCCCCTTCCCTAGCTAAAAGTGGCACATTCCCACCCCAATGGAACAGAAAGATGGAAAATTCCAGCTAACCTGCACCTCACCCATGGTGAGAACAGGGTTCACCCCAGTCCCAAAGTGCTAAAGGACCAGTGAATGGAGCCTTCCTGTGGGAAGGGCTTAGTAGGCCAGAGATCTGGCAGGAGTCTCAGATAGGAACCTGAGATTCAAAGGCTAGAGATGGTCAGACACACACTTGCTTTTGCAAACCTGAAAAATAAATAAATACTGTCCAGAGCTTTGGCGGGCCTCCCAGAGTCAAGTGTGGGTAAGTCCTCAGCAGCACACGATGAATCATAGTTCTGGAGAGCAGTAGGTTTTTAAATAAATGTCACCTCTGACCTCGTCGACCCCAGAGGCCTGGTGAATCCAAAATTGGAGGCTCTCGAACCTGCTAGAAGTCTATGGCAATGAGACAAGGTCAAGCCTATTCCTGCGGCCTTTCCAGGAATGAGGACTAGGGCCCAGCACTGCAAGACCCCAAGCCAAGGTCCACCACTGCTAAGTGTGGGCTGATCCTGGTTGGGCCAAATGGGAAGGGGGACAGCTATAATCAGGGATAAGACCTTGTCCAGATGGTCAGCCCTTTAGAAAAGAATCTGAGAGAAAGGGAGATGAGGGGACAGATATAACTCAAGGCCTAGCCAGAATGTTCCTTTCCTTGGTCGGGGACAAGCCTTCAAGGACATCCTTCAAAGCCTAAATGAAGCCCTGAATTCTCCCAGGAGATTCTCCGTGACCGCTCCTACCCAAAGTGACCTTTCCCTCCTCAGACTTCCCAGTGGACCCTTGGTCTGAGTCATCCAGGTTATATCATGAAATTTTTCTCCACTTGAATAATAGAATCCTAGCTTAGGATTTTAGGAGATGTGGGTGAGTGCCTTAGCCTTTCTACTTTCTAGTCTTGGGGCAACAAACTGAATTTCTCAAAGCTGCAGGTTCCTGTCTTGTTGGAACAATGAGATTGTAAGATCACAGGATTTTAGATCTCGAGCCAGAAGGATCATCAAGTCCAGGGCCCTCTTTTGATAGAGGAGAACACTGGGGTCCAAGGAACTGAAGTGATTTTTTCAAGGTCACAGAAGTGGTGTCAGAGGCGGGATTTGAACTCAGGTCCTTCAACTCTAGAACCCATGCTCTTTCTACTGTGTGGTGAAAAGGGAGCTTGATTGGGGTATGGGCAGATAGCATGCCTCAGACTGGCTGACCACTCTAGTATGGATGGTCCAGTTCCATCAGTCAGCTGAGGGTCTGGTTCAGGGGTGGGGAACTTGCAGCCTGGAAGCCACATGTGGCCCTCCAGGTCTTTGGGTGCGGCCCTTTGACTGGGTGCAAGTTTGACAGAATGAATCCTTTTATTAAGGGTATTTTTTCTGTGAAGTTGGATTCAGTCAAAGGACTGCACTTGAGGACCTAGAGGGCCACATGTGACTTTGAGGCTGCAGGTTCTCCACCCCTGAGAGCCAACCAGTGGCTAGATTAGATTCTCATGAAAAAAGAAATCTGGAGGGCTTAGTAGACCACAAACTCCAAACAAGGCAATAGTCAAAACAATTGACATGACTTTAGACATGGTGTCCAAAATGAGCGAGCCCCATGGTCCCCCACCCTGGCCATAAATGGTGTGCTGAACTCAGTTCTGGCATTCATACTTTAGGAAGGTCATAGAGGAACTCCTATATGTATGTTCAGAAGAGGGTGATCAGGGTGGTGAGGGGTTTCAAGACTGACTGGATTGAATGAATTAGGGACATAAGCCTGAAGGTGAGATGACGTGTGTATACATGCATATCTATCTGTGTGTGTCTGTGTGCCTGTATGTATGTCTGTGTGGGGGGTGTGTATGTATCTGTGTATGTGTGTCTGTATATCTGTGTGTGTGTCTGTGTGCATGTCTGCCTGTGTGTGTGTCTGTGTGCATGTCTGCCTGTGTGTGTCTGTGTATGCATGTCTGTGTGTCTGCCTGTGTCTGTGTGTGGTGTGTATGTCTGCCTGTGTATGTGTGTGGTCTATGTGTCTGTGTGTGGGGTATGTGTGTGTGTCTGTATGTGTGTCTGTATATCTGTGTGTCTGTGTGCATGTCTGCCCGTATGTGTGTCTGTGTGTTTGCCTATGTCTGTGTGTGGTGTGTGTGTGTCTGTCCGTCTGTGTGTCTGTGTGTGTCTGTGTGTGTGACTCCGTCTGTGTGTCTGTGTATGTCTGCGTGGTAGAGGAGAGGAGTGGCACTGTATTGAGGGAACATGCTAATTGTCTTCAAATATCTGAAGGGCTATTTATTTATTTATTATAGGGTCAGACTAGATTTGTTCTACTCACCCCCTGAGAACAGAACCAAGAATGATCAGTGAAAAGAGGTGCACTTCTAGACTGCTTGTAAAGAACAGTTTCTTAACTATTAGAGTCCTAAGTGGAATGGCCCACCTGGCATGAGAAGGTAGCTTCCTTACCTAGGAGGTCTTCCAGGAGAAGTTTAGCGGTATATCCCAGAAGGGGTTCTGTTCTAATTGGGAGTGATAAGAGATGGTGTCTGAGATCCCTTCTAGTGTGGAAACTTTGTGATGCTGGCCCATAGGCCAGTGTTGTCACCAATGCCAACTCCCTCCCTAGGGATGCCTGGTCAACAAATATTTCGTTAATAAGAGTCTGGAAAGAAGAGCTATTATACTGGATCCATCAAGACCTGAAGAGGCTACATGTTGAGCCCAGATCATGTCATGTCACTGGGATAAATATAAAGTTCAGCACTGAGGTTCAAAAAAGAAATTGTCTAAATATGGGATAGGAAAGGACTGGTTTCATTTCATTTCTCGTCAGAAAGACCTGGGGCTCTTAGCTGAGCTATTTGCATTATATAGCTTCTAGAAAGGTCAACATAATTGTTGCACTGCTTAATAGATACAAACTGTCCATATTGAGGCAGGTGATAGTGCTGGGGAAGGCACACCTAATGTATTATATTCATCTCTACATGCCCCTCTCAACTTGGACACTGGCAAGCTATGTTTCAAGAATCTTGAATCTGTGGCTAACATGACAAAACAGGAAAATGATAAATGTTGGAGAAGATGTGGGAGAGTTGGAACACTAATTCATTGTTGGTGGAGCTGTGAGCTGATCCAACCATTCTGGAGAGCAATTTGGAAG
Organism: Notamacropus eugenii; assembly: GCF_028372415.1. Lineage (NCBI taxonomy): Eukaryota > Metazoa > Chordata > Mammalia > Diprotodontia > Macropodidae > Notamacropus > Notamacropus eugenii. Next base: position 16,986,624 of record NC_092879.1, on the reverse strand, counting down.
TATGCCCAAAGGGCTACAAAAATGTGCACCCTTTGACCCAGCAATACCTCTTCTAGGACTGTATCCCCAAGAGATCATAAAAATGGGAAAGGGTCCCACATGTACAAAAATATTTATAGCAGCACTCTTTGTGGTGGCCAAAAATTGGAAATCAAGGGGATGCCCATCCATTGGGGAATGGCTGAATAAATTGTGATATATGAATGTAATGGAATACTATTGTGCTATAAGAAATGATGAACAGGAAGACTTCAGAGAGGCCTGGAAAGACTTATATGAACTGATGCTGAGTGAAAGGAGCAGAACCAGGAGAACTTTGTACACAGCAACAACCACAGTGTGTGAGGAATTTTTCTGGTAGACTTAGCACTCAGGACTCAAAAAATTCCCAATGGTCTCTTAAGGCAAAATGTCTTCCACATCCAGAGATAGAACTATGGGATTTGATCGCAGAATGAAGCAGATCATTTTCTTTTGTATTATGTCTTGGTTTGTTTTATGATTTCTCCCATTCATTTTAATTCTTCTATGCAGCATGACTAAGATGAAAATGTATTTAATAGGAATATCTTGTAGAACCTGTATAAAATTGTATGCTGTCTCAGGGAGGGAGTGGGGAGGTAGAGGGGAAGGAAGGTGAGTGAGGGGAAAAAAATCTAAGATATATGGAAGTGATCGTAGAACACTGAAAACAAATAATGAATAGATAGTTCGGTAGATAGATAGATAGATAGATAGATAGATAGATAGATAGATAGATAGATAGACAGACAGACAGAGAAAGAGATAAACGTTAAAAAAAAAAAGAGTCTTGTATCTGGCAATTCAAGTCCCCCTGGCACAGAAGTTAACAATTACACGTACAAGCACATTTGGGACTTGGAGTCCCAAAAGTGGGCACAATCCTTCCACCATCCTATTTGTGCCCCAGCAGGCCAGAATAGATGACCAGAACTTTGCTTCCCTTACCCCCACCACATATGTTTAATCAATCACACATGTGCACACTAGTACACATGCACACGCACACACATACACACATAACCCTTTGGAAATGTTTTTGGTTCCTAGAAACATTTCTTCAGAGACTTTAAAGCTGGAAGGTACTTTAAGGAGCCCTTCTCCCCATTTTACAAAGTAGGAAATTGAGACCCAGAGAAGGGGAATGATTTATGGAAGGTCCTACAGTACACAGGAGAGCCAAGAGTAGGACTTCCAGGACACATCTCAGGTCTCCTGCCTCCAACCCCAGGAAGTTTGTCATCATACACCTATCCAATACTGAAGCGGTTTTGGGGACTCTTTCTTTGTTGACCTAATGATACAACTTTGTGTCTGTGTATGTTTGCGTGTGTGTTTGTATCTATGTATTGCTTTGTGTACTTACGTCTGTGATTATATTGTTCATGCGTGTTTGTGTTTGTGTGTTATTTTGTGTACTTATGTCTGTGAGTGTATTGTGTATGTGTGTTGTTTGTGTGTGTTGTTTTGCATACTTATGTCTGTAAGTATATTAGTTTTTATGTACCTGTGTGTTGTTGGTATGTGTTTGTGTTATGTGTGTTTGTGTTTGCATCCTCCTTTGGCTTACAGCCTGTATTTCACAAAGTCTCCTTATCCCAGGCCCAGGAGCTCTGCCTGTGCTGCTAGGCAACCTTTAGTAATGCAATCGGCCCATCAGTTTGGCAGGTCATTTAGCTCCCTTCTCTCTGTTCTCTGGTCCTAGAAGCCTGGAGGCAACTCTCTCCATCAGGGAATCTGACCTTGACCTTGACCAAGAGCAGGCTGAAGGAGGCCAGGACTAGTCACATGTTGAGAACAGCCCCAACCAAGCTCTAGCTGTTTCCCCATCCCCCTTGCAAAGCAACCATGGGAACCATGTAGAAGACCCTCCTCTCCTTCAAGAGATTAGCCTTGAACCTGGACTAAATCCCACTGAATCCTAGGCTCTCTGAGTTGAAAGGGAATTCTTATCCAAGACACACCTGAAGAAAAATCCCTTCTCCATGCCTTCCAATGCATCTACTTGAAGACCCCCAGTGTTTGGGGGTTCATTAGCCCTCAAAGCTGCCTGCTCCACTTGTGGGCAGATGGCCACAATTGATCCATGGAGCTTAAATCTGCCTCTCTGCTCCTACCTGCCACATTCCTGTTCTGTGGGGCCACGTAGGACTATTCTTATTCCTCCTCCAGGGCTGGTCTTTCCTATGTTTGAAGACAGCCATCAGCTTTCCCATTGAGTCTTCCCTTCTCTAGACTAAACATCCCCTGTTCCTTCATCACATCTTCATGTGGTATGACCTCAAGGTCTTTTCCTGTCATGGTCACCTTCCTCTGGATTTACTACGACTTGGCCAAACCCTTCTTAGTATGTTATATTCATAAGTAAGCACAACAAAACACATCAGGTGTGGGCTGGGCAGGGCAAGGAACAGCTGGACCCAGGTCACTTCCCTAGTTCTCTAGCCTTCAGTGTTTCCATATCCCACAGTAGAGATTGTTGTTGTTGAGTCATTTTCTGTCTAATCTGACTCTTAGTAACCCCGTTTGGGGTTTTCTTGACAAAGATACTGTAACAGTTTGCCACTTTCTTCTCCAACTCATTTTACAGTTGAGGAAATTGAGGCAGACAGAATTAAGTGACTTGCCCAGGGCCTCACACAGCGACTGTCTGAGACCAGATTTACATTCTGGAAGATATCTTCCTGACTCCAGGCCCAGTATTCTATCTATGTTCCAACTAGCTGGCCCCCAAAAAATGTAGGATGCAAATGTGTGGTAATTTCAGAGGGTTGTTTTGTTGTCAGGTCGTTTCAGTTGTGTCAGACTCTTTGGGGTTTTCGTGGCAAAGATACTGGAGTGGTTTGCCATTTTCTTCTCCAGTTCATTTTATAGATGAGGAAATTGAGGCAAACCAAGTGAAATGACTTGTCCAGGGTCACACAGCTTGTAAATGTCTGAGGTCAGATTTGAATTCAGGAAGATGAGTCTCCCAGTGTTCAGCTCTATCCACCACAGCTTCCCCAAAACACATAAATACATTTCATACAAATCATTGTCTAGCCATGCCCCCATTCTGTATCTGTAAACGTGATTTTTTGAACCTGAGTTTATAGCTTTACCTTTGTTCCTCTTAAATATCATCTTATTCAATTTGGCTCAAAGTTCCTCACGTCTAATTGATTCCTAACAATTACAGTTATAAAAAATGATAATGGCCTTCCTTGGTGGGAGGTTCTTGTTGATTAAGTCTTGGAGAGATGCCCTTTTGCATCCTCCCAACTCTGAGATCCTGTGATCTTTCTGAATCTCAATTGCTCATCAAAGGAGTTTATTTTCCCTCCCAGACTAATGTCATCTGCTTTTTCTGGTCATAACTGGTCAAGTCCTGTCATTTCCTCAGTTGGGAAGGAGAGTGAGTGGGGGGAGACAGGTCTTGGGCAAGTCACACCCCCTGGAACAAAGCAAGAATCACCCAATTGTCAAGAATCCATCAAGGAGACTACAGTTACCCCTTCCATATTGTGAATTTCCTCATCATGGTTTCAATATCTTGCAAGAAATGAAATGGGAATTTGGGGGGAGTTTTGCAGAAGCCACAGATGACTGTCAAAGGCCAGCAAATGACCCAGAAAAAGTTTAGAAACTCAGAAGTGCATTAACTATATGTATAGTATTATATATCATGGTATTTTATCTTTTAATACCATAATTAATTTTATTATTTAATTTCACTATTTTATATATTCTATTTAATAAATTTATTATTTTAATTTATCTTTTAATACCATAATAATTGAAGCTTCTGGTACAAAGGGAGGGCCAAAACATTTTACATGGATTTTCTAAATTGCAAGAGCACTATAACCCTAACCCCCACAATGTGGAAGACATAACAGTACTGTATGCTAAATCTCATACAACATACAGGAGAAGCCTAACTAAGATTTGGTCTCTACCTTCAAAAAGGTATTCAAAGAGAGATTCAGAGAGATAAGGCTTACATTTTTTATTTCAATAATTAAAAAAAAAAAAAACCTGTGATTTTGTTCAGCCTCCTTCTACTGGCGTGGATGATGACCTCGTCAGGATTTGGATTTCAGAATTACTCAGGGCAACAAAGTCATTCCCCGCTGGCCATTCTTCTGGTGCTGAGAATTGGTGCTTAGTTATTCTAGTCCTAATATGAAGGACACACAGGAGTGGCTGGACCCAAGGCCTTTCTGGCTCCCTGGTTCCTGACAGAACTGGCCCTCCACTATTATCACCTTCAGGGACTCAGGGGCCCTCCTTACTTACCACCTTGAGGAATCCCAAGAAGGCTTTCATGGAGAAAGCCTTCTACACATGTAACAATCAGTTCTTTATTTGTGAGGAACAGGCGACAGTGCTATTGGTGGGCCAAAGACCTACATCTTTCACCTACTACCAATGTGGCCATTTAATTGTACCACAGTTTTCTAACTTGTCCAGTGATAGCTATTCCATTTATTTCATAAGTTTTTTTTGTGAGAAAAGTGGTTTCTAAACTATATAGTACTCCAGAAATTGAGCTATTGTGAATAAAAGTGTTTATTTTAATATTAATTATTTATATCGATATATTACAAGACTTGTTATTATACTGGTGTAGGGAACTTCTGGTGAAGAAGTGCCTTTTGACGATGCAGCTTGGCACCCACTCTGCCACTTTCGGCCTCAGAGTGTAGCCCAAATCACTGAGAGATTAAGTGACTTGCCTAGGGACTCACATCCAGCATGTGTAGGGCCAGGGTTTGAACTTTCTGGTTCCAATACTGGTTCTCTGTCTACCAGGCTAGGTTGCTTGTTATGATAAATTCTTCTAGAGTCATTCTCAAAGTCTCTGGCAGCAGAGCAATAACTCCTACAGGGCCTATCAAGATGGAAAGGCTTCAAATACTGGCAAGCTTGTCATGTGTCTAGCTGGATGGCCAGCCTGTGTCCTGGAGGTTGGGGCCGCCAGCCTCTCTCCCAGACGTTGGGGCAGCTGGTCTCCTGGACGTCGGGATGGCTGGTCTGTCTTCTGAAGACTACCTGAATTCAACCAGAGAGACTCAGGACAGGAATATGGGCCAACCAAGGATTCTTTTGTTTGGGGCCGCACAAATTCTTTTCTCTAATTTACTCAATAAACCTTTCATTTGCTTCTGACTTATTCATGTCTTGTCCTCCAGGGAGGCAGTACTGTGCAGTGGGAATGGAAATGGGTCTAGAATCAGCTGACCTGAGTTTAAAGACTACCTAGGATGCCAACTACCTGTATGACCTTGAGCAATTCCCTGGGCCTCAGTTTCCTCTTCTGTAAAATGAGAGAGTGAGTTTGATGGCCTCTGAGGGCCCTTCTAGCTGGAGATCTAGGATCCCTACCATCCTATGATCCCATGAATTAAACTGTAAAGTCCATATGGACAGGGCCCAAGTCTCAGATATCTTATCCCTGGCAGTGCCAAGTATCAAGCTGGATATATAGCAGGTGCTCAAGGAATCCCTCGCAACAAAGAATGTAAAAGAAAGGGAAAAACCAGCAGTTCAGCCAAACCAACCAACACATCAACCAAATCTGACAGTTTCCTTGGTGTTCCACGCTCATAATCCTCCATCTCGGCAAAGAAACAAGGGAGGTACACTTTCTCAGCTCTTCTCTGGGGCTAAGCTTGGGAAAGCTTCATTTCTACATCAATTGCACTCTGAGTGTACATAGGAGATGACAGACCTTGAAATACCTGAAGACAGCTGTCACCCCTTAAGCTTTCTCTTTCCTAGGTTAACCAACCCAGTGGCTTTGACCTCTCTTCATGTGTCATGGACCCAGGACCCTCTCCAGCCTGTTCGTGTCCTTCTTAAACTGGTGTCCAGACTGAACAAGAGTTCTCAGTGGGGTCTGACCAGGTCAGAGACCAGAAGAACTGTCCCTTCCAGATTCCTGGTAGCTCTCCTCCTTTGAATGCAGCCCAGTGTAATAGTATTAACCTATTGAGCCCCCAGTGTCAATTCTGACTCATGTCAGACCGGCAGTCCTCTAAAATCCCCACATTTTTTCCGGTACTCTGTTGTCTGATCCTGTTTCCCATCATGAACCTAACTTTGGCTTCACGTGGCCTCCTTATCCCCTGTGGTCTGAAAGGGAGGAGAGCTAAGACTCTAGAGGCTCTGGCTGTCATTTCACTAATCGGTGAGTAGAGTGGGCCTTGGGGAAAGTCACCACCCCTCTCTGGGCCTCTGTGTCTTCATGAATGATGATGGGATTGGACTACACGGTTTCTAAGGTCCTCTCCTGTATGAGTGTTCATGGAGCAGTTTTTATTTTTACCCACCCTAGAGGCTTTCAACCTCATCGCTCAACTGAAACTATTCTCTCCAAGCTGACATCTGATCTCTTTATTGTTCAATCCTTTTCTCCATCCTATTCTTCATCAGTTGAGTCTGTTGGCCACCTTTTCCTCCTACAGTTTTCTTCTCCACATTGCGGGGGTTAGGGGTGTGGCAATCCCCCAGTCTGGAAAGTCTGCATAAAATATTTTGGCCCTCCCTATGTACCAAAGAAGTCTGAATTTTACTTTTTCTTTTATTGGATGTTTACAATACCTTATTGTAAAATTTAGGTTAAATATTTGGTCATAAGCTCTGTGTCATCTGTTAACCTTCACAAGTCATCTGTAACTTCTGCAAAATTTCCCCCAAATTCCTTTTGAATTTCTTATACCAACCTGTGATATATAGAAACTGTGCTGGGGAAAGTTGTGATGTGGAAGGGATAACTGCATACATTCTCTCTTCTCCAGACTCTTTTGCCATGGCTTTTTCCCACTTTTTCTTCTACCTACCTCACTAACACTTTTTGGTATCCTTTACAAGAGCTCGTCATCCATATCTCACCCCCTCACTGTGGCTGAAGTACAAGACCTGTATCCTGGGTCCTCTTGTCTTGTCACTCTCTTGGGAACCCTAATCAGCTCTCCACAGGCTCTTTCCTCTCTATGTGAGTGATTCCCGGATCTAGATCCAATTCATCATCTGATCTTAAGACTTGCATCACCAACTACCTGTTGGACACAACCACTAGATGTCCCACAGGCGTCTCAAACTTACCATGTCCAAAACAGACTTCACTATCTCTCCCTCTGCTGAATCCTCTCCACTTTACTTCTTTCTTTTTGCCGAGGACACCATCATCCTCTCAGTTATCCAGATTCGTAAAATCAACTTTTCTCTCTCCTTTACCCAGTTGCCTACCTTTGTCGATTCTGCCTCTACAACGTATTTCACACCTATCCCCTTCTTTCTATTCACATATTCACTACTTTAATATGAGTTTTCATCACCTCATTACAGTGAGAAGGCATTTGCTTCCTAGTTGGTCTCCCTGCCTCCAATCTCTTGCCCTCTCCATGACCACCAAAGAGATTTCTGTAAAGTACATGATGGGGGTAGAGCCAAGATGGCAGAGTAGAAAGATACACATACACTAGCTCTTCCCCCATAACCCATAAAATACCTGTAAAGAAAGACTTTCAACAAATTCTAGAGCAACAGAAGCCACAGAACAATGGAGTGGAGGAGATATCTAGCCCAGAGTAACCTGAAAGACCGACGGAAAAGGTCTGTCACACCAGACCTGGAGCAGAGCCCAGTTCAGCCTTGGCCTCGAGGCACAGGGAGGAGCAGGATCGAACAGGCTTCAGGGACAGAATTTCCAGCAGCAGTGCTGATCCCTCAACCCACAGGTGCCAAAGGTCAGTGAGAGGGTTTTTTCGGCTGGCTGAGAAGGGAGCAGGGTGTCCCCACAACTCAGGCCTTCTTAGGTGACAGCAGTGGAGGCAGCAGTGGATGAAGTCTCCCAAGGCAGGCAGCAGCCCACATCCATAGTCGAAGGCCTCATCATAAAGCCCCTGAGGGAACTGAGCCCTGTGTAGCAGCCCTGCCTCCACCTGAGCAGCTGATCTTAATCTCACACTGAATATCAGCCCTGCCCCCCGCTTAAAGCCCCTGGAGGATTGGAGCAGCTCATCTGAATCTCAGCCCCCAGTGCGGGCTTGGCAGAACTGGAGGGGAGGTGGTTGTGGACAGGAAACTCCGAAGTCAAGTAACTGGTTGGGAAAATGCCCCAAAAAGGGAAAAAAAATAAGACCATAGAAGGTTACTTTCTTGGTGAACAGGTGTCTCCTCTTACCCTTTAGGATGAGGAAGAACAAAGCATACTGTCAGAGGAAGTCAAGGCCCCTGCCTCCAGAACCGCCAAAGGGATCTTAAACTGGGCTCAGGCAATAGAAGAGCTTGAAAAGAGAGTTAGCAGCTTACTAAAGGAGACGCCCCCCAAAAAATGCTGAGGAAAATAACACCTTTAGAAAGAGGCTAACTCAATTGGAAAAAGAGGTCCAAAAAGCCAGTGAGGAGGAGGCTTTAAAAAGCAGAATTAACCAAATGTAGGAGAAGACACAAAAGCTCACTGAACAAAATAATTTGCTGAAAGAGAATTGAGTTCAGGGAAATGAATGACTATGAGACAAACCAAGCAGTTAAAAAACAAAACCAGAAGTTTGAAAAAATAGAAGATAATGTGAAACATTTCATTGAAAAAACAACTGACCTGGAAAATAGATCCAGGAGAAACAATTTAAAAATTATGGGGCTACCTGAAAGCCGTCATCAAAAAAAAAAAAAACCCTAGACATTATCTTCCATGAGATTATCAAGGAAAACTGCCTTGATATTCTAGAACCAGAGGGCAAAATAAATATTGAAAGAATCCACTGATCACCTCCTGAAAGAGACCTGAAGAGAGAAACTCCTAGGAATATTGTGGCCAAATTTCAGAGTTGCCAGATCAAGGAGAAAATACTACAAGCATCTAGAAAGAAACAATTTGAGTATGGTGGAAATACAATCAGGATAAGACAGGATCTGGCAGCTTCAACATTAAGGGATTGAAGGGCTTGGAATAGGATATTCCAGAAGTCAAAGGAACTGGGATTAAAACCAAGAATCACCTATCCAGCAAAACTGAGTATAATATTTCAAGGGCATAAATGGTCATTCAATGATATAGAAGACTATGAAGCATTCATATTGAGGAAAAGACCAGAACTGTATAAAAAGTTTGACTTTCCAACACAAGAATCAAGAGAAGCATGAAAAGGTAAACAGGAAAGAGAAGTCACAAGGGACTTAGTAAAGCTGAACTGTTTACATTCCTACATGGAAAGAAAATATTTATAACTCTTGAATCTTTACTCAAAATTTGGGTAGGTGGAGGGATTGTACATACACACACATGCACACACACACACATACACACATATTGACAGAGAATACAGGTTTGTTGAATGAGAAGAGGTGATATCCACACACACAAAAATAAAATAAAAATTAAGGAGTGAGGGAGGGGAGAGGGGAAAAGTGAAGCTACTCTCTCCACATATGGCTGAAGGAGGGAATAACATGCTCACTAAATTTGATATGAAAATTTATCTTACACCACAGGAAAGTAGGAAAGGAGGATACAAGTGGGGTGAGGGGAATAACAGAAGGGAGAGCAAATGGGAGAAAGGAGTTACCAGAAATAAACATTTTCGAGAAGGGACAAGATCAAATGAGGGAATTTAAAAAATAAGGGGGGATAGAGTAGGATAGAGGGCAATATAGTTAGAATTACACAACATGATTATTATGGAAGTCTTTTGCAAAACGACACATATTTAGTCTATATTGAATTGCTTGCCTTCTCAGTGGGGATGGGTAGGGAGGGAGGGAGGGAGAGAAGTTGGAATTCAAAGTATTAGTAACGAATGTTGAGAATTTTTATTGCATATAATCGGGAAACGAATACAGGGAATGGGGTATAGAAATTTATCTTGCCCTACAAGAAAAGAGAGAAGATGGGGATAACGGAAGGGTGGGGTGTGATAGAAGGGAGGGTACATTGAGGGAAGGAGTAATCAGAATGCAAGGTATCAGGAAGCAGGGGGAGGGGAGTGATGGGGAGAAAACTTGGACACGTTACAAAGTGATGTAAAAGCAATTAGTATTAAAACAATTGACTGAATTAATTACTGAGAATAAATCAAAGACAACATTTTTCGGGGGGAAAGAATTTTAGTCTAAATTTCCTAGAGGCAGGTAACCTCGAGTAAAATTTGACATTGATGGAAAAGTTAAGGTTTTAATGGTAAATTTGATTTTATGATTGCTATGTAATCAGGAGCTAGAACATGTATAGAAAGGCATGTAAGACACTTAAGACTTGCCTCAAAAGATATTCCTTAGCCAAAGTGAAATTATAGTCATATCTGAAACCTGGTTATTGGAACTTGCTATTTTAAGATGCTATGGGACTATTAACTGACTGTTCTTCTGAGTCTAACTCCAGGTATGGATAGCAACAAAGTTGGTCTGAGCCTCCAATCCATGATGCCAGTAAGCCTGTGAGATGCTGGTATGAACCACAAAAGTTGATCTCATGGGAAGGGTAGGAGAGCGACTGTTCAGACTGGGCTGAGGTAGGATTCTCCTGACTCAATTTCCTCACTGACACCTGGCAGACTTTAAGCCTGACTGAATGCAAGTTGACAATCTACTCCTACCTGGAACTGACATGAAGTTGGGGAGATATTGGTTCCCTGCAATGTCCCTACTCTTAGTGGCAATTTCCTATAGTCAAAAAGTTTGTAAGTTTAATACCAGATCTATTAAATTATAGATTGTTGGTAGGGGAACATCTGAGGTTAAGTCTAAAATTAAGCTATTAGGCTTAGGACTTTAGACCAACAACAATAAGTTAGGGTCCTATAATTCTTAGCAATACTGTGGAGAGAGTTAGGTCAAGGGCTTGTCAAGTTAGCATACATAAATATTATTTGTGTCTCAGTTGGTTAATGTTAAAAAAAATTCTTTTGTGGTCTATATTGTAAATGCTTTACAAAGAAGTATCACCTGACCAAAAGTTGGAATTGTTTTATGTGATATGAACTGTATTAAAAATGAAAAATAAAATAAAATTTAAAAAAATAAAGTACAAGTCAGACCATAGCATTCCCTTCCTCAAGAAGCTTCACTGGCTCCCTGTTGCCATGAGGGTTAAATAGAAACTCCTCCACCTGGCATTTCAATTCCTTCCCAATCTGCCTCCAAATACTTTTGTACACGCTTAGAATCCCCTACTTCCTCACCTTGGCCTCTTAGAAGCCTTTGCTTCCCACGGGAAGACTTACATTAACTGATGCAAGATTCCATCTGTCTCCCAATACTTTTGTACACTCCTAGAATCCCCTACTATATGGGTAAAGACTGCCACAGTGTACATGGATAGATTGACAGTTACAAAACAATGGAAATTGAACTCAGTGTTATGATAACAGCCAAGTTTGGGGCCCCAAAGAAGAGATAAGCTAAGACAGCTCGCTGCCTGCTTTCTTCTGCAGAGGGATTATGGGTAGTGAACCTTCATGTAACATCAGACTTTTTGATGTGTTTGGTTAGTTTTGCTGAACTCTCTCTTTTTTTCTCTCTCTCCCCTCTCTTTTAAATTCTCTACTACAAGGGATGGTCCTCTTCTCTAAGAGAAAACTAGGGAGAAATATATTGGGAAATATAGTTGATGCAAAAACAAAAGGTATCAATAAAAATCATTTTGAAAATAAAGATTCCTGGGTTTTCTTCAAGATGATAAGAGGCCTTTTCTAATTCCCCCCCCAGTAGTAGTAATTCTCTTAATATGCGTATATATGTGTGTGTATGTGTGTATATACATGTACATATATATGTTCTATTGACTTATCTGTGTCTGTGTTTCTTCCCTCCTCCTCTCATTAGAATGTAAACTTTTTGAGAACAAGAACTGTTTCTTTTCAGTTTTGTGTTTTCAGTCTTCATTCATATCCCTGACTTTCTGGACTTCAAAACCATGTCTTTTCTATTCTTGCCTCACCCTGGAACTCTCTTCAGCAGCTAGAACCTCCCTGCCCCAGAAAAGCATGCCACCCCGCACCTGCTCACCCAGAAATCTTCCTCCCCTTCTCCTACTGGGGAGTTCCTCCTGGAGACTGAGTTTTGTCTTTATTCTCCTCCTGTCCTGTTCCTGACTTTCTGCACTTCTAAGATATGTCCCTGTACTGAGTACCAGCCCTTCCCTTTTCAGTTCTTTTTTTTGTGTTTTCTTCTCCCCATTCAGATGTATGTGTCTTGAAGGCAGGGCCTGTCTTTCTTTTTACCTGTATTTGAATCCCCAGAACTTAGCACAGGCCTGGCACATGGAAAGCATTGAATAATGTTTATTTCCTTCCTTCCAGCTCAAACAATAATAATAGTTCATATTTATTTAGCATCTTATGAATTGCTTTCAAATAGATTCACATACTTAATCCCCATAACAAATTTTTTTTTGAGTTAAGCTGGACAGGTATTCTTATTGCCAGTAAACACATAAGGCAACTGAGGCTAAGAAAGCTTACCCAGGTCATAGTAAGTGGCAGAGTTAGAATTTATAGCTCATACATCTGATGAGAATGGAGATCATTCCAGATGAGGTTTCCTTGAAAGGCCTGGGAACATTTGACATAGAGAGGATGGGGGTCTGGGTGGACTGCCTTGGGATATTTAAATATGAAATTAAATTAAATTTTAAAAAAATTAAATATTTAAAAGGCTACCAAATGGAAGAAAGATTTGCTATTTCTTTTCCCACTTGGCCCCACAAAACAGAACTGGTACAATGGGGGAAAAACCTAATAATTCGAGTTGTTCCTAAGTGGAATGAGTCGCCTCAAGGTAGAATGGGTTCCTCCTCCTTGGAGGTCTTCAAGCAAAGTTTGGACAACAACGTGGTGGGTATGTTGTAGAAATGATTCTTCCTGTAGAATCTGTGATGTTATGATACCTAACCTGCTTCTCATCTGATCTACTCATGCTATAGGCATAGAATGGAATGAACTGAATTGCAGCAAAGGGAACAGACAGATTTAGAAGTGATCTTATTGGCCTGCATGCCATTCATTGTCTATACTCATTGTCCACTTGCATGGAGATGGTTTCACAGATTTTGCTCTGCTGTCTCTATGTCCTTAATGTCATTGGCATCTATGAGGTTTGCCTTAGGTCATATCTACACATATGGCAGCAGCATGGCCCTCAAACTGTTCCAAATGGTATGTGACAACTATAGTGATGATGAAATGCAGTGTGGAGTAGGGGAGAATTTCAAGTCCAAAGATCTGGATTCTAGTCCTGACTTTGACATATATTTGATGTCTGACCTTAGACAAGTCCCATCCTCCTCTGAGCCTCAGTTTCCTCCTGTGTAAAATGAGGGGAGCCGGTTAGATGGGCTTGAAAGTCTCTTTCAGCCCTATAGCCATGAGCTGATGATCCTTCCAACTCTAAATCCTATGATGTCATAAAGATCCTCAAACTCCCAAATTAAGATTCTTTCCTTAAGATAAGAAAAAGGGAATGTGAGACAATGCTCCACTGCTTGGAGACTCCTGAGGACTAAAGATCAGGGTGTCCCCACTGGCACCTGTCTCTCCCAAACTGGAAGAAATACCTTCAGAATGACAGAGGAAGCTGGCCAGAGGTCAAGCTGTATACTGGAGAGAAGAGGGGGGCATGAGCTAGTTCAGTGATTCAGGACAACCATGGGATGGCCCATCTCTGGAAGAGACTAAACCATGTCCTGCTCTCAGACCCAGAGAGCTGTGTTTACCTTTGCTAGATGGTTCAAAGCTGGGCTAGCCAGTTGACAAGGCCCACTGGTGCCAGACAGGGATAGCCTTCAAAACACGGCATCCTTTATCCTAAACAAACAGAGATGCACAGGAAGGCCATTTAATGTTGCTCAGAGAGACTCCTTTGGCCTTCCTCCCCAGCCCCCCAGCCTCACTTTGATCCTCTCAACACAAACCTAGACCGTCAGCAAGCATCTACGGGAAGAGTTCTGAATTATAAAGGGAGACGTCAGGAGGGGAAATGCTGTCTCTTGGGAAACTCTGCCTCTCCAAGTTGGAAAATATACACATCCCATATGGCCTCAGAATAAATAGCCCCTGTTTCTACCAGGAAGAGGTTTTGTGGTATTTTTACAAATAAATAAACAAGGGTTGCATAGCTGCCTTAGTTTATCTCGTGCCTCCTCATCTGGACTGGTTTTCCTGTTGGAAAACCCTTTCCTTGATCCTTTTCCTTCCCTGAGGCTCACATGACAGAAAGAGTGGAAAGGAGGAACCTGAGTGCAGGTGGGTACCAAGCATTTATTAAGTATGTATTGTGCGCCAGGCACTCTGCAAAGGCAAAACATGGACCCTGATGTCAAGGAGCTCACTGTCTAACGGGGGAGAGAGTGGGTAGAAACATGGGTCCCTATAGAGATATTGAGTGTCAATGGGAGGTATCTCCGAGAGGTGAGGGGAAGCAGGTTGGGGGGAGGGAAGGCCGGGAAAGACTTTGTGAAAAAGGTGGGTTTTGATCTGAGTCTTGAGGAAAGCCAGGAAGTGGAGGCAAGGAAGGAAAGCACGCCAGGCATGGAGGTCAATCTAGACATAGAGTGAAAAGACATAGAGCTTTTAGATGGAATGAGGAGGAGCAAGAGTGAGGAGCAGCAAGGAGACCAGGGTAGGTGGATTGTAGATTACACAGAGGAGAGTGAGGTGTGAAAAGACTGGAAAAGGAGGAGGAAATTAGATTGTGAAGGGACTTTATATTTGATGGGGAGCCACTGGAATTGACTGAGTGAGGGAGATCATAGTCAGACTTGGGCTTTTGGAAAATAAGTTTTGCAGCTGGGTGGAGGATGATCCATTGGAGTAAGGAGAAAGTTGAGGCAGGGAAAATAATCAGAAGGCTAATACTGTGGTCTGGAAACAAGATAATGAGGGCCAAGTGAACAGAGAGAAGCAGACATCTAGGAGACATGGTATGAAGGTAGAAATGACATTTGGGACTGATTTGATATATGGAACGAATGTGAGAGAGGAGTAGACCATGACATCACGGTTGAGAGCCTGGGTGACTTGGAGGAGGTTGGGGCCCTTGACAGGAACAGGGAAGTTTGAAAGGAGGAAAGAGAATGAGTTCAGCTTTGGACATGTTGATTTTGAGATCCCTACAGGACATCCAGTTTGAGATGTCTAAAACTCTCATTATTTAGAGGAGAAACCTGTGACCAAGACACAAGAAACGACTTGCCCAGGGTCACACAGAGAATCATATTTCTTGAGCTGGAAGGGATCTCAGAAGCCATACTGTCCAATCCACTCATTTTATAGAGGGATAAATTGAGACCTTGGAAAGCTGAATGACTTGCTATGGGTTATACAGCCACAAACTGTGAACTCCTCAAACATTAGCCATACTGATTGACTTGTCCAAGGGAACATTCCCTCCTCCACCCCAGTGGCAAATTTGTTGAGTTTAGGGACTATCCAGGGGTGGGAACCCTGCAACACATAGCTTTCTAGGTCCTCAGGTGCAGTCTTTTGACTGAGTCCAAGTTTTACAGAACAAATCATTTTATTAAAGGGATCTGTTCTGTGAAGTTTGGATTCAAAGGGCCACACGAGGACCTAGAAGGGATTTGTTCTGTGAAGTTTGGATTCAGTCAAAAGGTAACACTTGAGGACCTAGAGGGCTACATGTGGCCTTGAGGCTGTAGGTGCCCCACCCCTGGACCATACAGGATACTCAGCCAGTGGTCAGTTTACTCAGACACATTTAACTTGAGCCTTGCCTCTCACACTTATGAGCTGGGTGGCCCCAGACAAGTCACTTGACCTTTCTGAGCCTCCTCTCTAAAAAGGAGATAATGTTTTCACTATTTCCTTACAGGCTGATTGTGAAGAGTGCCTTTGGAAAATCTTAGAATACTATAGAGATGTGAGTTACTTCATTATGTTTTCTTCTCAATTGTTCTGATGGAGTTCAGGTAGAAATGGACCTGGCATAGGTTACTATTCTACCATTACCCTTTTACGCTTAATGGTCTGTACACTATTTCCCAAGTGCCTTTTGTAACTGGATAAAAGTGTTAGGATGGAAGCTCGCTAAAAGCATCTTCAGGACAATCACGGCAGCAGAAAGGAGGGTGAGGATGACATCTGTGGCATGATGTTCTGCCTGCTTGATCTCCATTTCTTTTGCTATATTTGCTATAATCTCTTGCTCTATTTTGAAAGCTTCTTGTACCTCATAGATTATATGCGGCAGCATCTTTAAAAACCGTAGTTCTTAAATTTTTGTGGAGCAGTATTATGTATGGGGATTGTATGCAGTGGCTTTGCATGTGATAGTGCCCAGGTTCTGGGGCAGGCTATCTGCTGAATTCCCAAGGAAATTTTGAGGTCTGTACCCGTAGTTTGGGCAGATAGGTGGCGCTGCAGTGGATAGAGAACTAGGCTGGGAGTCAGAAAGACCTGAGTTCAAATGTGATCTCAGACACTTACTAGCTGAGTGACACTGGGCAAGTCGTTTAACCCTATTTGCCTCAGTTTCCTCATCTGTAAAATTAGCTGGAGGAGGAAATGGCAAACCACCCCAATATCCTTGCAAAGAAAACCCCAAATGGGGTCATGAAGAACCAGACACAATTGTAACAATTAAGCAACAACAACAACATCACATCTGCAGTTGCTTGTTCTTCGTAGACAGTGGTTTTCCAAGTCTTGTTGCCATATTGTGACATTGGTAGAATGTTAACATTGAAAAGATGAGCCTTGACTTTTGTTGGAAGTTGAGGATACGGAAGGAAATGTTGTAATTTCCTGAAAGTGATTGAGTCTCCTCTAGCCAACCTGTTCAGCTGTTGGCCCAACTTACTGTCCACCTATGCTATTTGACTCAGACATACATACTGGTATACAAGGCTTCCATAGGATGACTGTCCAAATGCATGTTGTAATCCAGACAGTAAACTGAGACGGGGGCAGGAGGTACCTAGTAGGGGTAAATAGAAGACAACGTTTAACCCATGAGTAGCTCTGAAGAACAGTAAAGGGTATCATTGGAGAAATGTGTGATAGGAAGAGCAGATGGGATGGTCACTTGGTGAAGGAAAGCAACGACAGGCAGTCTAGTACCCTGGAGATGTGTCAGGAGAAAGTGAACAAAGCCTTTAAGCACTTTGAGTGGACTCTGTGTGGAGATCTTAGGGATCAATATACATCACACAGGAAAGGTAGGCAGGGATTGCTTGGGCTCTGTATTACTGAAAGGAACATCTAGAGGCAGAGCTAACAAGGTAGAGGAGAAGCAGCAATCCACCAGACTCCCAACATGTCCCTCTAAACAACTTTGAAATAATATGTTAACTCGAATTCTGGAGTGGGGTAGCCAACAAGTGGTCAGGGTGTGATATTTTTCCAGCCCAAGAAAACTTAGAAGATCAACAGGAGCAGTGGTCTGTGACATTGGAATTGGGGGCTGGCCCAGAGAACATATAGTAACAACTCCAACTGCAGGCCTTGGAGGCAGCTGTGATAGCAGCAGAAGCTTCAGGAGCTCTTGGCCCAGAGACAGTAAGGGGTTTGAACAACTGGTGAGAATTGCAGGGGATCCTAGTTGACACTAGACTCAGGACCTGATGCTGTTTGTCAACTTCATTGCCCATGTGCATTTCTGGGTTACATTACCAGGGCAGAGAGGAGCACTGGTACATAAAACCTCAGAGGAGCAGGGGCTCTGATCACAGTTCCAGGGTCAAGAGGAATTCTAGTACTTGTGGCTACAGGGGAGTAGGGGCTCTTTCTGGTAAATACCAGAGCACAGACTGAGACAACAGTGACCACATTTTCTCCTAGAACACACCATCATAGAAGCTCTGAAAACTTACAGACCCCAGATCTAGTTCTGAAAATAGCAGTACAAAAAAGTCTGGGACTGTTTCTGATAGACTTAGCCCTTCACAGCATTGCAAGGACTTAAAACATTCCCAATTCGAGGCAAAATGCCATCCACATCCACAGAAAGAACTATGTAGTTGGAACACAGAATGAAGCAGACTATATTCTCTTTTGTTATGTTTTGTATTGGCTTAGTTTTTATCATGGTTTCTCCCATTCGTTTTAATTCTTCTATACAATGTGACTAATGTGAAAATGTGTTTAATAAGAATGTATGTGCAGAACTCATATAAGATTGCATGCCATCTCAGGGAGGGAGGAGAGAAAGAGGGGGAGAAAATTTAAGACTTATGGAAGTGATTGTTGAAAACTGAAAACAAATTAATTTTTTAAAAAATCTAAAACTTGGGAGAGCATCTCCTCCCCCCCTCACGAAGTGAGCAAAGATCAACTCCAACATAAAGTACAGAGTCAGGAAACAGGTTAAAGAAATGAGCAAACAACCAAAAAAAAAAGAACCTAATCATAAAAACTACTATAATGGCAGGAAAGATCAAGACACAAACTTAGAAGACAATATTGTGAAAATAGCTACCAGCAAAGACTCAAAGAAAAATACAACTTGGACACGAGATAAATAAGAATTCCTGGAAAAGTTAAAGACTGAGATAAGAGTGGCAGGGGAAAAACTGGGGAAAGAGATGAGAGTGATTCAAGAAAATTATGAAAAGAGAAATGACGGTTTGGTAAAAGAGGCGCCAAAAGTACTGAAGAAAATAATGTCTTAAAAAACAAAATTGGCTAAATGGTATAAAAGAGGCATAAAAATTTACTGAAGAAAATGACTCCCTAAAAAGCAGAATAAGGCAAATGGTAAAGGAGCTGTAAAAGCTCACTGAAGAAAATAATCCCTTAAAAATCAGAATTGGTCAAGTGGAAGCTAATGGCTCCGTAAGACATCAAGAAAAAATATAACAAAGTCAAAAGAATGAAAAAAGATAGAAGAAAATGTGAACTATCTCATCAGAATAACAACTGATTTGGTAAATGGATCAAGGAGAAATTATTTAAGAATTATTGAGCTAACTTAAAACCATGAAGAAAGAGCATAGATATCATATTTCAAGAAATTATAAAGGAAAACTGCCTAGATATCCTAGAACCAAAAGGTAAAAGAAAAATTGAAAGAATCCCTCAATCACCTCCTAAAAGAGATCCCAAAATGAAAACTTCCAGGAATATTATAACCAAATTCCAGGGCTCCCAGGTCAAGGAAAAAATATTGCAAATAATCAGAAAGAAACAATTCAAATACTGTGGAATCAGTCAGGAAAAAAAAATCACAATTTAACAACTTCCATATTAAAGAAGCAGAGGACTTGGAATATGATATTCCAGAAGGCAAAGGAGCTAGGATTATGACCAATAATAGCCTACCCAGCAAAACTGAGTATAATCCTTTAGGAGGAAAATGGATATTTAATGAAATACAGGACTTTCAAACATTCCAGGTAAAAAGACCAGAACTAAACAGAAAATTTGATATTTTAACACAAGACTCGAGAAGCAAAGAAAAGGTAAACATGAAAGAGAAATCATAAAGGACTTAATAATGTTACACTGTTTATATTCCTATGTGGGAAAATGAAATACATAACTCTTAATAACTTTATCATTACTATCCCAAAGAGTTATAAAACTGTGCATACCCTTTGATCCACTACTAGGTCTATATCCCAAAGAGATTTTTAAAAAGGAAAAGAAATCTATCTGTACAAAATACTTATAGCAGCTCTTTTTGTTGTGGCAAAGAATTGAAAATTAATGGAATGTCCATCAGTTGGAGAGTGGCTGAGCAAGAGGTGGTATATTATTGTGATAGACTGCTATTGTAATCTGGGAAAACCTATATGAATTGATGTAGAGTGAAGTGAACAGTACCAGGAAATCACTGTATGCAGTAACAGCAATATTGTGATGGTGGTAAACTATGAAAGACTTAGCCACTCTCATGAAAACTATGATTTGTGACAATTCCAAAGGACCCAAGATAAAAAAAAAGTTATCCATTGCCAGAGAGAAAACTGATGAACTTTGAATGTAAATTGAAGTATCATTTTTTCATATGCTTTATTTTTCTTGCTTTTCATGACATGGCTTATATGGAAATATGTTCTGCATGATTTCACAAATATCATTGATATATTGTTTGCCTTCTCAATGGACTTGTGGGAAGGAGAGGATTTGGAACTCAAAATTTTTTTAAAAGAATGTTAAAAATAAACAATAACTTAAAAAGGAACATCGAAATGGATGAGATCACAGATACATTAGAGTACAGTTGAGTTTTTGCTTCTGGTGATATGTAATTTTTGCATCTATGAAAGCAACAACAGCAATAACAATAACATAACAGGCATGCATAAGAGCCAGGTATCATCTGATACCTGTCTTTCCTCCCCAACTACCTCCACCTACTTGAGGAGTAGAAGACACAGAGACAGACAGAAACAGAGAGATAAACAGAGAGGGAGGGAGGGAGAGAGGAAGAGGAGAAGGAAGAGGAGGAAGAGGAGAAGGAAGAGGAGGAGGAGGAGAAGGGAGAGAAGAAAAGGAGGAGGAGGAGAAAGAAAAGAAGAGGATGATGGGTGTACAGCAGCAAGAATAATGCCAGTAAGAAAAGATTCCTTCCCATAATGCTGTGAAACAAACGTGAATGTTCAAAAAAAATCAAGCAAAGAGCCTTAGGGAAAAGAAGAGGACGAAGGAAAAACCAAGTGTGTACACAGAGAATTTTCAGAGTCATGACACCTATTAGGGATGGGAAGTTGCCTGAGCAAGGTGAGCTGGATGCCACCTGGATGTCCAGAAGTCCCTGAGGTAAGCCAAATGACTGAGAAGTCAAAAGAAGCAGTGGAGACTCCAGAAATTTGACAGGACTGAAAATCTGAGTGATTAGCAGGTGAGGAATCTGAGCCTATACCTGCTATGGGACCAGTGATCACAGGGCATAAGGGGTGCTAAGACTTCCCTTAGACTTTCCTGATTGGTGGCAAGAATTTCTGGGCAACAAAACCAAACCATTCTTGAGAGAAGGAAGTGAGAAATAAATGTCATCGGTAGGAGAATGATTCCTTATTGCTTCACTAAAGGGCCTGAGATTCTTGCTCCCTCTTTGCCTCTGTTATTTCTTTAAATGCTGCTTTAAAGTCCTGAGTATGTTGGTAGGAGTGGAGTCCGGCACTTCTGGGGATAGTTAAAATGAATCAGAGGAGAATCTGAAGG